>NC_044996.1:60965950-61306048 GCF_008728515.1 Papio anubis
AAAAGTAAGGTGTTTGAAAGTAGAATACTTTAAATGAATATACATGCAGCACTCTTTACCATTCTCACACCAGTTTTTGTTTACCACTAATTAGGATCATATATATGAAATACCTTTTTACAGCTATAAAACATTCAATATTCACTCATTGTTGCTGAACAACCCACAGAAATCTCAGAATATGCATATGTGGATTTATTTGTTCGCTTATATTTTAAGGAGCTATATATAGCCTTTTGAGATATGCATAGTGTGTCACTGAGAGATGTTTAATAGATTTGAAAGCCAGTTTGTTGAGAAAATATAACAAGTATTAGATACAAAGCATTTTTAGATATTATTTTATATATGTATGAGTATAGTATATGCATGTGTGTATATGTATATCTGTATATTTTACTGATTGGCAGTAACTTATCAATATGCACCATAAGATTAAAAAACAAAGAACACAGGGCAAAAAGGTGAGGCATTTCATTAGTTAATTGAAGAATTTTAGGATTTCTGGGTTTCTTTCTAGCCCATGATTTTAAAATGATAGTAATAATCATAATAATAACAAAAATAACTGTACTTGTTAGGTATTTACTGCATTTAGACATGTCATGGTTTATATTTTATCAAATCACAATAACCTTGTTTGTTTGATATTATTATCTTTTCAGGCAGATGACAGAAATGGAGGCTCAGACAGGTTTAATAATTTGCTGAAGTCTACACAGTAAGTATTGAAACAAAATGAGTTTAACTTGTGCTTCTTTATGACCTAATTTTAAAATATTTAGACATAACTTACATGCCACAAAATTTACCCTTTAAAAGTGTACAATTGACTAGTTTCTAGTGTGTTCACAAAGTTGTAAATTTATCACAACTGATATGATTAGGCTTTGGGTCCTCACCCAAATGTCATCTTGAATGGTGATTCAAATCAGGATTTGAGCCCTGTGTCACAGTTGCTCCAGCTGTGGATAAAAGCGGCCAAGGTACAGCTCAGGCCATTGCTTCAGAGGGTGCAAGCCCTAAGCCTTGGCAGTTTCCACGTGTTGTTCATTCTGTGGGTGTATAGAAGACAATAATTGAGGTTTGGGAACATCCACCTAAATTTGTATCCAGATGTATGGAAACATCTGGATGTCTAGGCAGAGGTGTGCTGCAGGGGCAGAGCTCTCATTGAGAAACTCTGCTAGGGCACTGCAGAAGGGAAATATGGGGTTGAAGACACCACACAGAGTCCCCATTGGGTCACTGATTAATGAAGCTGTGAGAAGACAGCCACCGTTCTCCAGACCCCAGAATGGTAGATTCACTGACAGCTTGCACCATACACCTGGAAAAGTCATAGACATTCAATGCCAGCCCATGAAAGCAGTCAGGAGGGGGGCTGCACCCTGCCCAAGAATGGAGCTGCCCAAGGCCTCGGGAGCCCACCTCTTGCATCAGCGTGACCTGAATGTGAGACATGGAGCCAAAGGTGATCATTTTGGAGCTTTAAGATTTCACTGCCCTACTGGATTTCAGACTTTCATGGCGCCTGTAACCCCTACACTTTGGCCAATTTATGCCACTTGGAAAAGAATATCCAATGTCTCTACCTCCGTTGTATCTAGGAAGTAACTAACTTGCTTTTGATTTTATAGGTTTGTAGGTGAGAGACTTGTTTTGTCTCATATGAGACTTTGGACTTGGACTTTTGAGTTCATGCTGGAATAAACAAAATCTTTAGGGGACTGTTGGGAAGGCATGATTGGTTTTGAAATGTGAAAGGGTCATGAGATTTGGGAGGGGCTGGAAGTGAAATAACATGGTTAGGGTTAGTGCTCCCAGGCAAATCTCATCTTGAATTGTAATCTGCATAATCTCTATGTATCAAAGGAGAGGCCAAATGGAGATAATTGAATCATGGGGGTGGTCTCCCCCATGCTGTGCTCTTGATAGTGAGTTTTATAAGGGGGTCCTCCCCATTTTCTCAGCTTTTTCCCCTCCTGTTGCCTTGTGAAGAAGGTGCCTTGCTTCCCCCTCATCTTCTGCCATGATTGTAAGTTTCCTGAGGTCTCCCCAGTCATGTTGAATTGTGAGTCAATTACACCTCCTTTTACAATAAATTACCCAGTCTCAGTCAGTTCTTTATACCAATATGAAAATGGACTAATACACGATTATTTAATTCCAGAGCATTTTCATAGGAAATATTGTACCCATTAGCAGTTACTCCCCATTCCCTCCTTCCCCCAGCCACTGAAAACTACTAATGTACTTTCTATCTCCAAGGATTTTCCTACTCTGAACATTTCATTTGAATGTCATAATACAATATAGGACCTGTTTGTGCCTGGTTTCTCTTGCATAGCATAATGTTTTCAAGGTTCATACATTTTATAATATGTATTTCTTTTTTAAAGAATTCTAAACAATATTCCATTGCATGGATATTCTGCATTTTAATTTTCCATTTATCAGTTGATGGATATTAGGCTTTTCTCCACGTTTTAACTATTATGAATAATGCTGCTATTAATGCTCACGTACAAGTTTTTGTGTTGACTTACATTTTTAGTTCTTTGGGGGTACATATCTAAAATTCAAATTGTGTGGTCATATGTAATTCTATGGTTAACTTTTTGAAGAACTACCATACTCTTTGCCACAGCCCAAACGAGTTTTGTAAACAATATAATTCTTTGGAAGTAGATTCCTAAAATAGCTCTCCAAATTCATAATGGTGAAAATGTTTAAAGCCCTACTGTTTTTCTTTTTTTAAAAGGGGAATGCCCAAGTATAGCTTAATGGATTGATTGATAAATAAGTATTCTATCCATTGGTAAAAATATTGAGCAAACAACCATTGCAATTTGATGATTCAAACTGGTGCAAGAAAAGAGCAACCTCTAGAGGATATCTGCTTTTTTCCTATTACACTATGACATTCTCTGTTTTGTTTTGCACTTTTAATTGGAAGGTGCATGCTACCTTAAATAAGTATCAATATAGCACTCAAAAATCTGTGTTAACTCAGTTACTATTACTGTCTGTCTTTAAAAGTTATGTATTTAAAAGTCAGTATTATTTTGTGACATTTATTTGTAGAAAATCTATATTGTTTAATTGTACACACTCAAAGGAAAAAATTATCTCAAAAAATAGCAAAAAAATTTATAACTGAGTGGTCTGTGGAGTTTCATACTCTTTTCTGTAAGTTCGTATAAATGCAGTTTGTTGTTTCTGAATGACAGTAAAACATTTTTTTGTGTGTCACTTCATTTGATAGAATTTCTTTTAAAATTTGCCAACTAGAAATATTAAATTATGTAGTAACTGGTACTTCCGACTTTGTCTGTATTAATTTGGACTAATACTGTTAAAGGGTTGGTAGTTAAGTGACTTACCTAAGATATCAAAGCTAACAAGCAAAAAGAAAAACTTGAACTCAATCCTTTATATAGAGGTGTACACTTTGATTTTTTTTTAAGAGGGTGGTTTGGAGAAGCAGTTAAGACCAGTTACCGGAAAGAAAGCAATCATTCATGCTCCCAATGCTGGAGAGTTAAAGACAGACAAGAATAACTGTGATAGTACCTGAAATGATTCTCATAAATTAAAGTATGTGTGAGACTGAAGTCTATTTATTTGAAGGATATAGAGAGTGTAAGCTTTGAGTGGATTTGGGTATTTTATTCTTTTTCTCTTCTAGCTATTTTAAACCAAATTGAATGTATTAATATGCACTGTGATCAATTGGCCAATGTGGTTTGCCATATACACTTATGTTGTAGTTGAACTGAAAACTATATGAGTAGGAAGAAAAATGTGAATTAATTAATATTAAAGGTAATGTTAGGGAGAAGGACATCAAACTACACAATTGGTTGAGATATGGAGGAAGGGGAAACAAATGTATCCAACATTCAAAACTCTCCTTACTCTGATAATCTGCCCTCAAGAGTTAACGGGTAAAATTTCAAGTTATATATGAATAACAAACAGGATTTTATGCGTTATCAATAAGTACATAAGACAGTTTCAAAGTCTGACCTTTTCAGAGCCATTCTTTATCAGAGCTTATTTTGTGGAAAGGAAACTTTTCTAGGATATTATCTTGTCAGGTATTATCATTGCATGGCATTGTCAGCCTACTCCCAAGCGTCTCTTACTGCAATGTTACAATAAGATGTTTTTTAACTTTGAAAAATATCAGACCTTTTCTTCTTAGGTTTCCCTGAAAAAGAAGTTTAAGTTATGGACATGATTCAATTATAGTGAAGTAATTTTCTTGGTATATTTCTGCTTACTTTTTAAGAACAAGATGTCTCATCAAAAAAAAGATAGGTAAATGGAGTGATGAATATGTTCATGACTTCAATTTAATAATTCCACATTATATACATATATCAAAACATCATGTTTTACTCAAAGAATGTATGTAATTATGATTTGTCAATTAAAAATGATAATTTAAACAAAGAAAAGAAAGAACAATATGACTAGAATGTAAGCTTCTTTGAGGGCAGGTTTTTATTTTTCTTCTCTTTTACTCACTGCTAGATCTCCTGCACCTATAACAGTGTCTGGCACATGGTAGATACTCAGTATATATAAACCTGTCAAGTAAATTATTTAATGGCTAATAGATCATAAAAATATTAAAATTGATTTTTGTTCTGAAATATTTCTAGAATCAGTCATTGAAAACTCAAGATTTCTGATAGGAAGAAAATACTGTACTTTTTCCTAAAAATGTAAATGAAGGTAAAATGAGCTAGAATTATGCCAAGGATATTTACTTTTGTAAATAAATTAGGGAACATTCAAAGCAAGATCTGAATTTTAATAATCACTACTTTAGGTCACAAAGGTCTGACAGTTAAGTTCTTAACATGAATTAGTGAGGGGAAGGAACATTGCTTTTATCAAGGCCAATACTGTTGTAAGTTTTTATTCTTTGATTCACGCTAAACATGTTTTTTTGTTTGTTTACTTGATTTTGGACTGAATCTCTGAGAAAAAATGCCTATGGTCTACCTGGGCGTCTTATATTTTAAGGGTTTTGTTGTGGATTTGGCTTTTTCTCCTTATTTGGTCTTTTCATTCCCAACAGAAACAGCTTAAACCGTCTTCAAACAATGTCGATTTCAATAGAATTTCAAATAAATACAACTTTAAGATTTTTTTTTTCCCAAAAGGTGCTCTCATTGTTTGGGAGAGTGGAAGTTTTCATTTAAAAGGATAGATTTTAATAACCTTTATATTTTGGAACAATTTTATATTTACAAAAAAGTTACAAGGCTAGTACAGAGTTTCTACATGCCCCTCAACCATTTTCCTCGAGTGTTAATTTTTTACATCACAATGGTACATTTGTAAAAACTAAGAAATTGACACTGGAACATTACTATTAACTAAAAGATGTGATGTTTTAATAATTCAACTTAGCTATTTTGATGGATAGAAAATGATTTTGAAGAGAGAGCCTTCAAAACTAAATGACTAGAAATCAGTTGATGATTAACACATTGATTGGATACGCTTTTAATGGAAACTCTCCTTTAAAGCAAATTAAATACAACTATCCAGGTTTATATTACACAAATTGCTACAGGATCCACAGGCAGGGTGACTAATACATTTTAAAATATATAAATTTTTTGAGGAATTGAGTTTATTTTCCCTTTAATTATATTCAGTTGGCAGTATTTTGTAGATTTGAACTTAATGGCAGCATTCTGGTTTTTCCTTGTAAATTTTGGAGTTTGAGGATGAACGAACTGATTTTGTTGCTATTTATGTTTAAGAACTAGTCTGGGAAGTCCATCACTGCTCAGTAGCCATAATCCTTGTCCTTAGAGCTAAGACTGGGCTATCATGGTATAATGATTACAAATCCAAAGTTTGCAGGCTGCTTTAAGAAGGATTGTAATAGCCTTCACTTTTTCTGCCAACTCAAGGGATTTATTTTTGTATATTGAAAAGACTGGTTTCTCGAACAGCATATATAAATTTGAGAAAAGTAACAGTCTCTTATACCCACAATGGTTAAAAATGTCTACCAGATAAAACACGAGTGTAAATAACCCACGAGTTTGTTCTGTTGTATAATGCATTTTAGGATTCTTTATTAAAAACGTGCAATGTTGTCATATCAATTTTTTTAGAGTGAAGGATCTTTTAAAATATATTTTAATTGATACATAATAATTGTACATATTTATAGGGTACATGTGATATTTTGATACATGCATACAAGGTGTAGTGATCAAATTAGGGCATTTAGGATACCTATTACCTTGAACGTTTATTATATTTTGTGCTGGGAAAATTTAAAATATTTTCTTTTAGCTACTTTGAAATATACAGTATAGTGTCAATAACTATAGTCCCCCTACTATGTTATAGAAGCACAAGAACTTATTCCTTTTATCTAGCTGTATATTTGTAACTATTAAGCAACTTCTCTTCAACATCTCCCACCCTTCCAAGTCTTTGATAACTATCATTTTACCTTCATGAGACCTGCTCTGTTAGCTCCCAGATATGAGTGAGAAACATGCAATATTTATCTTTCTGTGCCTGGTTTATTTCCCTTAACATAATGACCTCCAGTTCCTTCCATGTTCCTGCAAGTGACAGGATTTCTTTCTTTCTTTTTTTTTTTCTTTTAATGGCTAAACAGTATTCCATTCTGTATATATACACCACACTTTCTTTACCATTCACTTGTTGATGAACACTTAGGTTAATTTTATATCTTTGCTATTGTGAATAGTGCTGCAATAAACATATGACTGCAAGTGTCCCTTTAATAAACTGACTTTCTTTCCTAGTAGTAGGATTACTGGAATGTATGGTAGTTCTATTTTTAGGTTTTTGAGAAATCGTTATACTGTTTCCCACAATGGCTATACTAATTTACTTACCCAGGAACAGTATATCCTTGTATATCCTCCACATCCTTGCCAGCATCTGTTATTTTTGTCTTTTTGATAATAGCCATTCTAACTGGGATAAGATGATATCTCATTGTGAATTTAATTTGCACTTCCTCAATCATTACTGATGTTGACCTTTTTTTCATATACTTCTTGGCCATTTGTATGTCTTCTTTTGAGAAATATCTATTCATGTACTTTTCTTACTTTTTAAAATGGATTTTTTGTGTGTGTGTTGAGTTCCCTGTAAAATTTGAATATTAGTCTCTTGTTAGATGAATATTTAAAAACATTTTCTACCATTCAACAGATTAGTTGTCTCTTCACTTTGTTGATTATGTCCTTAGCAGTGCAGAAACTTTTTAGTTTACGTCCCATTTGTCTATTTTTGTTTTTGTTGTATGTCTTTTTGAAGACTTAATCATAAATTATTTGCTTAGGCCAATGTTGAGAAGAGTTTTACCTAAGTTTTCTTCTAGGATTTTGGTAGTTTCAGGTTTTGTGTTTAAGTCACATTTGAAAACAATGTATTTGTAAGAGCTTGTATGCAGTTTAATTAATAAGCATGATTCTGCTTTGTTATCATTTTTTCATTTGGAAAAAACTATTGCCACTGCTAAATTGCAGTTCAGCTGTTAGTATCTTCTAAGGGACTTGTAAGAACAGTCACAGTATACAATAACTGTTAGATGGAGTAAAAATGAAAAAAATACACATAATTTGAAAAGGAGAATAAATACTTAGTCATACCATTAATATTACTACTACTATTACAAAAAAAAAAAAATAAGATTCAGACTCTCCAGTGTTTTTAAGAGGAAATGCAGGTGTTGCAAATTTTACTCTGGCTTTTGGGTGTTACGTTTGAGATTCTCTTTGCTTAAGTTGTCTTCTTGTTGTATGCTTTTCTTCTGTTAGAGGCAACGTATGGTTTTAAACTACTTGTGAAACATTCAATGAACTTCCTGACTCCCTACTTACACAGAGAGAATTCATTGTATTTGAGTGATAATTGGACTTCCATCTTTTTTTTTTTTTTTTTTGTCACATAGTGGTTATTTCTAGCTTTCATTTTTTAAATGTTTAGAGATGATGATTTTATTTAAACATATCCAAGACTACTCATTACATTTAAAATAATGGGAAATATTTGTCATTTTACATTAGGTGCCTGTGAGAGGAACAAGAAAGGAACTTAATAGCTACATGAGAAACTATAAACACACACACACACACACACACACACACACAATTTTGTGGTTATTTAGGGACTATAAATATTTAATACTATAGATAATTTTGTCTTATTTATAGGTTGTATTGGAAAGTTTAAATTTTTTTTTCATAAGTGCTTAAATGTTTCATATAATATGTAAGATTGAAACTATGTGAACAATCCATTAGGTATCAAAAATAAAAGATACTCTGACTCCAGTGAAGTTTAACAAAATGAAATTATGTTATGCCATATAAATCAACATAAACACAATTAATTCTACTTTCTCTTATATTGGTTTTTTTAAATATATTGTTACCCTGTCATAAGCTTGTGTGAACTTCTGTAACATTTTAATTTAAAATCCAGACGTTTCTATGAGTGCTGCAATAGAAGCAATCAGTTAATTACCCGATAAAGATTAAAGGAGACATGCAGTACAAAATGCAATTAAATTGCATACAATTGCTTAATATGTTGAGAGCTGTTTCTACAGGCAACCAAAATTAAAATTATGCGTCACTAGGGAAGTACTGTTTTATTTTCCCTATCTGTATTTCCTATTGACTTACAAAGATATTGCTCTATTTTAATGTGATCTCTTCCTATCTGCCCTCTAATGGTATTGCTGTAGTCATCCTCTTAGTTATTTTACTACAGTATTTGCCCTGGTGGTTTTATTAGTTCAGAGGCAAGTGTTTAATCATCAAAATATTGCTAAATAAGTTTAATTATCAACGTTGAAGAAGGTGACAGAGCTACACATAAGTCCTGTTTATGTCTCTGTTTAATTGAACACCCATATATTTTAGACAAATGAGACTACTTAATTCTCCACTGAAGATGCTTGTTGCTCTGTATACTCTGCATATCTAAAAGAAAATGATGGATACTAGATTTTAGCTTCTTACTTCTATTGTTTTCCGTTTCCTGCCTGTGATAAAAGGAGAAAAAATACGCATAGCGTTAATTTTCTAGGTAGAATTGTCTATAGGAAGTTGTGTGAGTGCAGAAGTATTTTCTTAAGAGGATTCCTTGTTTGCAGAGACACTGCAAAGTCTACCAGCCGAAGCACACACTCTAAACTATAAAAGGTGACAGGTACCCCTGAGGAATAGAATTAGGAAGGGAAATAGGGCCTCAGGGAATTTCATTCTTTTACACATTGCTGCATTTTTTAGAAATTGTTGCAATGAACACATCATTTACAATGATTCTCTTTCTAAAATCAGAACAACAAAGGGTTTCCTAGTCCCACAATTTCACTCTCCATCAGATGTAACCTACGTGGTGCCTTACTTGTTTGGCTTTTCCATACTTTCCCTCTCCACTCTGTCTGCATTTGCCAATAACCATATTTTAAAATGCATTTGCCAATAGCCATATTTCTGCCAAATTAGTAATATGTACTTTTGGGTTAATCTGATAAAATAATCAGAATAGTCAAGAGTGAAGAATGTGTGGTGAAATATTTGATAATTTCAATCAAACCATGTAAGTACCCATTTTTTTGGCTGTCTCTAAGGATAGCCTTGGTATTATGCCTCAGTAACTTTATGGAATTGAGGGCAATAGTTGTAAATTTTATTGTTACTATAATTTCAAAATATACCGAATCATTAAAAAAACCGCTGAAAATATAAAAACTCTAACGAACCCACTTGTGGGTTGTATTTTTACCTTTTATTTTAAATTATAATTTTCTAAAATATAGGATTTTTCATCTAAACCTGATGGAAAGAATTGTTTTTGATATTTTGAACAAAGTCATGTCTGATTCCTTTTTGGGAAGGGCAGAGTCTCATTATAATGAAGAAAAAAATTTCACATGTATTTACTAAAAGAAGAGATAACATATTGAGTCATTAACACTCTAGTGAAAAATAGGTTGATATTCGTTAAAAGAGTTTTGTAAATTTTTGTAACATTTTGCAAGAAAAGTAAATGTTTGTCTGGTATATTCATTGATTCTTTTGATTTGTAGGAGAACACCGTGTTGTGAATCTTTTCCAGGCTATGGATTTGATATTTTAGTTTAATTAAGAGTTACTTGGCATTAATGGGACACAATGACCAATCGCTCTCCTAAAAGTTAGATTAACTTAGAAAATCTTGTTGCAATTACCTTAATGCATTTTATATTTTTTTTGGCAAACAAGAGTTAATAGTATAAGGTGGAGTTTCTTAGCTACTAATAATATGTGAAGCTTTGGGAATATTTGAAAGAAGTAAACGATTTACTTACAATGTTGAAGGATTTTTTTTCTGGTCAATATATTTGTGTTAAATTAGAAAAATGCTTACAATTTCTGATTAAAAATGCTGCCTTTTTGTTGGTGCTTATCCTGTGTTCTGACTTTTGATGGCCAAGGATCATCTCCAAATTGTATTTATGTAAGGTGCCCTTAGATGGACCACATCAAATTTTGGAAAAAGCTTCAGGGAAATATGGCGAAATATCAGTGACAAAGGGCACTAGCTTCACTGTTTTCTCAAGAGATTAGTAGCACTGCTAGTAAACACGGATGGTTTGTTTTCATGCTAATCTTGCTGCTCCCTGTCTTCTCAGTTGTGTACAAACATGTGTGTTTTTTCCATGCATGTTTTTACCTTGTCCAAGTTCTCCCAGTGTAGTATGTTTGGAGAAAATCATCCAAATTTCCTGACTCCTAGGCTATTATTTCTCCCACTGAAACATCCCACTTTTCCCATATTCAAACTCCTCTTTCAAGCCTTCAGAGCATTCACTATGCCTTTATTCTTGGACTGCATCTATTGTAGTTAAGCATCAATACATAATGTATAGGCCTAAATATCTGTTTCATTTATATTTTTGTTCAGTCTGAAGCCGTCTACATGTTTGGTACAGTCATCTTTTCCTATCTTGGAGTGCAGCACATTTCATTGCTCTTTGATGAGCCTGTACCCTCTTAGATTTTCTTCTTTTGAGTGCTTAGAAGCCATGACAATTAGAAAGTAGTATTTGGAAAGATATTTACTTCTTTTATTCATTGGTCTGCACGCTGAAGGAAACAAATCTATCAAGTTAAAACATACGAATTTCATTAGGTGTTTTTTTCTTCCTGTTTTCAGTATCAGAAACATATCTTATCTGTTTTCAAAGGTAAAAGAATCATTACCACATGATCAGAGAAATAAAAGCTGGGAAGTTATTGCTTCTGTAAGGTATTCACAACCGATGTCCTCTTGGATATTATTAGATAAAATTCAGTTAGTATCTGTGTGCTTGACAGCTACAGTGTTTTGACCATCAGCTTGGGTCACACTAAATTACATAGTGGAATGAGATATCTGGCCAAAGCCTTGATAAGAATGATTCTTGGAACAAATTTCATAACTGTTTATTCTCCATGTGACTATTCTCTTTCCCTAAAACAAGAGGGAACTAGGCTACTAGAACAGCAAGCAAGGAAACTATTCCAAATGCTGGAACACAGAACCACAAAACATTGAAAAAACTCAGTCTCCTCTTGTGCTGTGGATTCCTATAAGGCAGAGATTAGTTTCTTTAATTTCCATTAGATATAGTAGAATATTTATTTTTAAACGATGAATTGTGAGGACTGCTATACACAGTAAGGGGATTGATTGTGGAATCTTGAATGCTGATTGTTTTTGTACTCTCTCTTGAAGGTGAAACAAGAACACACAAACCTATTATTTTAAATGATTATTTCACAGATTTTACAAGCCAACTGGGGAAATGAAATTTAAGTGGAAACATATTTTTCAGATATGTGGGAGAAATAATCATTGAATTATTTTTCAGTCGTAACTCTAAGAAAGTAAAAATAGTAAGGGCAATATGATAAAATGTGAAAATATTACTAGTTTTTTAGCATTAAATTTAGCATTAAATTAAATTTATCGTGTTACAAAATAAAACTGATATTTATGACTTTGAGTTAAAAATGAGAAATTATATATTAATATATATAAAATAAATCAATGGACTTATTTGTAAAGCATGTGTAACTAAAAGTTTAAGTGGAAAGCTTATTATAGCAAATGTATTCCTATGGCGTAAAGATTTTGGGGAGCTGATAATGTCGGTGTACTGCTTTTGAAACTGTTTTCACAGGATTCTAGTTCAAGATGGCTGAATAGAGACAGGAGACACCTGCCCTCTCGGGAAAGGATAACCAAAATTATGAATAGGAAGTCAAACCTGGAAGAGAACATCTAAGAGTACACTAGAGGCCAGCAAAAAAACTCAGGAGAAGCACCTGAGGCACAGAAGGGCAAACAGGCAAGTGGCCAACTTAGCTGAGATCTGCTGAGAGCCTGGAGGAGCACAGTATTGTGGGGAAAGTGTGAGAGAGCTTCAGTGTTCCACATCCCGCCATGGACTGCTGCATTCCAAACTGCAGGGAGGCTCCTCTACCCTCCTGAACCCTGACTAGCATAGGCAGTGATTTGGAGACTCCAAGAGGGCACTGCACCAGGCATGGAACTCATGTGAAATCACATTCCACCCCCGTGACTCGAGTGGCTGTGACAAGGTGCCATTTTAGAAGAGCAGCCATCATGAAAGTGTATCCAGCCCTGGGAACAACAGCCCCTGTATCTCCACATGCCAGGGCCTCCCATTGGCATTCCCCAGTGTCCACCTGGAGGGCTGTAGAGGCACCGTGCTCACTAGAACCAAAGGTGCTGTGGGGTATCCAGTACTCTAGTCCACAAGGAAAACTACTCCGCAGGGAAAGGATGGTGCAGCACAAGAGAAAGCAGCCCCTGGAACAAAGGAAATCAAAGCGTACACTTTCCAGAACCCAAGAGCATCCTGTCTGGGGCTGTGAGAAGTGACCTTGCCCCAGCAGTGAAACAAATTCTGTGCTTAGCTTTATAAACAGAGGATGAGATGCCTCCCCATCAATGGAGCACCCTCTGTGCTTGGGTTCATACATAGAGAACGGGGACCCACCTCTCCCTCTACATACCCATTCGTGCTGCCACCGGAAGCTGTAGTGTGTGAACTGGAGAGCTTCCTGTCTGGAACTATGAATGGTGACTGTGATCCCAATGGTGATGTGGCCTTCATGCCAGGACTCCAGTGTGAAAGCTGGAGGTCCCAACTCCACCTCTGTGTGTCACTTCAGAGTAGTTTCCACAGAGAGAAGCATGTTTGGGACTGTGGGTGATGAAACCACACCACAGCCACCACCAACGCCAGTGTGCACTGCTGGCGAACCAGAGGCTTGTCCCACCACTGCTACTGCCATCAGCCACATCATACCACCTGCCAAGGGGCCTGCTCACCTGCCTGGCCCACAGCTGCCACTACTAGTATCTGTGCAGGCCACCTGGAGGCCCAAGAAGCAGCCTGTCAGGGACCACCAACACAGTGTGAGTATACATTAACCCAGAGAACAAAGACAGGCATACTCAGCCCACTGCTGCCACAACTGGGTCCTGAAGACTGGCTCACCTGGCTTCCCAGTCCCCAGCACAACTTCGTCAAAACCTCCACTCTTAACTGCACCCTAACTTACAGAGGAAATCAAAGAAAGCACTAATACTGTTTACTGTTGGTGAAATAGAGACTACACTACTGCACACACCCGTAATCAAAGCCAAAGTGCCCCACCCAACCAAAACCACAAGTATACCTGCAGGAAAAAGTTCTCCCCTACAAAAAAATTCAAAAATAGTAAGAAGCAACTATTACACCATATGTGCAGATGTCAATGTAGAAAAACTGGAAACACGAAAAAGCAAGGAAACACAACATCTACAAAGGAGCACCATACCTCTCCAGCAATAGATCTTAATAAAAAAAAGAATTTTTTGTACCAGATAATGAATTCAAGATATTGATACTAATGAAGCTCAGTGAGATACGAGATAGTTCTGAAAAACAATACAAAAAAAGTCAGAAAATTAATTCAGGATATGAATGAGAAATTGACCAAAAAATAATTTTTAAAAAATAATCTAATAGAAATTCTGGAACTTAAGAATTAATTGAAGGAAATACAAAATAAATTTGACAATAGACTAGATCAGGAAAAAAAATCTCAGAAATTGAAGGCTAGTTTTTGAAATAATCCAGAAAGATAAAAACAAATAAAAAGTAAAAAGAATACATAAAGACTTGTGACATTTGGGACAACATTAAGCAAACAAATATTAAATTATCAGCATCCCAGAGGAGGAAGAGAAAAAGAAAGTATTAGAAAATCTATTCAACAAAGTAATAGATGAAATCTTCTTCTGTCTATCAAGAGTTTTAAGCATCTAGATAAAGGAGGCCCTGCCATCTCAGGGAGATACAGGACAAACAGTTCTACCCCATGGCACATTATAGTAAGACTGTCTAAAATCAAATATAGTGAATCCTAAAACCAGCAAGATAAAAGTGTCTAGTCACATATAAAGAAAAAACCCGTCATATGACCAGCAGCTATTTCAGTAGAAAATTTATTTTATTTAATTATTTATTTATTTTTGTTTTTAAAGTTCTGGGGTGCATATGCAGGATGTGCAGGTTTGCTACATAAGTAAATGTGTGCCATGGTAGTTTGCTGCACCTATCAACTCATCACCTAGCTATTAAGTGCAGCATGCATGAGCTATTTTTCCTAATGTTCTCTCTTGTCATACCCCACCCCCTGACAAGCCCCAATGAGTGTTGTTCCCTTCCTTGTATCCATGCGTTCTCATTTTTCAGCTTCTACTTATAAGTGAGAATACGTGATGTTTGGTTTTCTGTTCCTGCATTAGCTTGCTGAGGATAATGGCTTCCAGCTTCATCCATGTCTATGCAAATGACATGATCTTGTTCCTTTTTATGGCTGCATAGTATTCCATGATGTGTATGTACCACATTTTCTTTATCCAGGCTATCATTGACGGGCATTTGGGTTGATTCTATGTCTTTGTTATAGTGAATAGTGCTTCAATGAACGTACACATGTATTTATCTTTGTAATAGAATGATTTATATTCCTTTGGGTATATACCCAGTAATGGAATTGCTGGGTCAAGTGGTATTTCTGGTTCTATACCTTTGAGGAATCATCACACTGTTGTCCACATTGGTTGAACTAATTTACATTCCAACCAACAGTGTAAGAGTGTTCCTATTTCTCTGCAACCTTGCCAGCATCTGCTGTTTCTTGACTTTTTAATAATTGCCATTCTGACTGGTGTGAGACGGTATTTCATTGTGGTTTTGATTTGCATTTCTCTAAGCATCAGTGATGTTGAGCTTTTTTCATATGTTTGTTGGCCATTTGAATGTCTTCTTTTGAGACATATCTTTTCATGTTCTTTGCCCACTTTTTAGTGGAATTGTTCATTATTTTCTTGTAAATTTGTTTAAATTCTTTCAGATTTTGGATATTAGACCTTTGTCAGATGGATGGATTGCAAAAATTTTATCCAACTCTGTAGGTTGTTTGTTCACTCTGATATTAGTTTATTTTGCTGTGCAGAAGTTCTTTATTTAATAAGATCCTATTTATAGAGTTTTGCTTTTGTTGCAGTGGCTTTTGGTGACTTCGTCATGTAATCCTTGCCTGTGCCTATGTTCTAAAGGATATTGCCCAGATTTTTTCCCAAGGTTTTTATAGTTTTGAGTTTTGTATTTAAGTCTTTAATCCACTTTGAGTTAATTTTTGTGTAAGGTATAAGGAAGAGGTCCAGTTTCAATTTTCTGCATAAGGCTAGCCAGTTCTCCCAGCAATATTTATTAAATAGTGAATATTTTCTGAATTGCTTGTTTTTGTCAGATTAGCCAAAGATCAGATGGTCATAGGTGTGTGGTCTTATTTCTGCATTCTCTATTCTGTTCCATTGGTCTATGTGCCTGTTTTTGTACCAGTATCATGCTGTTTTGGTTACTATAGCCCTGCAGTATAGTTTGAAGTCCTGCAGTATAGTGTGATGCCTCCAGCTTTGTTCTTTTTGCTTAGGATTGTCTTTGCTATACAAGTTCCTTTATGGTTCCATATGAATTTCAAAATCACTTTTCCTAATTCTGTGAAGAATGTCAATGTTAGTTTAATGGGAATAACATTGAAACTATAAATTACTTTGGGCAGTATGGCCATTTTCATGATATTGGTTCTTCCTATACATGAGCATGGAATGTTCTTCCATTAGTTTGTGTCCTCTCTGATTTCCTTGAGCAGTGGTTTGTAGTTCTCCTTTAAGAGGTCCCTCACTTCCCTTGTTAGCTGTATTCCTAGGTATTCTCTTTGTAGCAATTGGGAATGGGAGTTCATTCATGATTCGGCTCTCTGCTTGCCTCTTGTTGGTATAATGCTTGTGACTTTTGCACATTGATTTTGTTTCCTGAGACTTAACTGAAGTTGCTTCTCAGCTTAAGTACCTTTTGGGCTGAGATGATGGGGTTTTCTAGATATAGGATAATGTCATCTGCAAACAAAGACAATTTGACTTCCTCTCTTCTTATTTGAATACCCTTTATTTTCTTCTGTTGCCTGATTGCTCTGGCCAGAACTTTCAATACTATGTTGAATAGGAGTGGTGAAAGAGGGCATCCTTGTTTTGAGCCAGTTTTCAAGGGAAGTGCTTCCAGCTTTTGCCAATTCAGTATGATTTAGGCTGTGGGTTTGTCATAAATGGCTTATATTATTTTAATGTATGCTCCTTCAATACCTAGTTTATTGAGAATTTTTAATGTGAAGGGATGTTGAATTTTATCAACAGCCTTTTCTGCATCTATTGAGATAATCATGTGGGTTTTTTCTTTAGATCTCTTTATGTAATGAATTATGTTTATTGATTTGCATACATTGAACCAGCCTTCCATCCCAGGGATGAAGTCAGCGTGATCATAGTGGAGAAGCTTTTTGATGTGCTGTTGTATTTGGTTTGCCAGTATTTTATTGAGAATGTTTGCATCAGTATTCAACAGGTATATATTTGCTTGAAGTTTTTGTTGTTGTTGTTGATGATGTTGTATCTCTGCCAGGTTTTGGTATCAGTATGATGCTGGCCTCATAGAATGAGTTAGAGAGGATTCCCTCTTTTTCAATTGTTTGGAATAGTTTCAGAAAAAGGGGTATCAGCTCCTCTTTGTACTTCTGGTAGAATTTAGCCTTAAATCCACCGCGTCCTGAGCTTTTTTTTTTTTTTTTTGTAACTACCTCAATTTCAGAACTTATTATTGGTTTATCCAGGGATTCAACTTCTTCCTGGTTCCATCTTTGGAGAGTGTATGTGTCCAGGAATTTATCAATTTCTTCTAGATTTTCTAGTTTATTTGCATAGAGATATTTATGGTATTCTCTGATGGTTGTTTGTATTTCTATAGGGTCAGTGGTGATATCCCTTTTATCATGTTTTATTGTGTCTTTTTGATTTTTCATTCTTTTTTCTTTATTAGTCTAGCTAGAGGTCTATCTATTTTATTAATTTTTTCCAAAAAAAAGAGCTCCTGAATTCATTAGGTTTTTGTGTCTGTATCTCCTTCGGTTCCACTCTGAACTTGGTTATTTCTTGTCTTCTGCTAGGTTGGGGATTTGTTTGCTTTTATTTCTCTAATTCCATTAGTTGTGATGTTAGGGCGTTGATTTGAGATGTTTCTAGCTTTTTGGTGTAGTAATTTAGTGCTATAAACTTCCCTCTTAATTCTGCTTTAGCTGCCTCCTAGAGATTCTGGTATGCTGTCTTTTTGTTTTCATTGGTTTCAAAGAACTTCTTGATTTTGTCTTTAATTTCATTATTTACCCAGGAGAACTTCAGAAGCAGATTGTTCAATTTCCATGTAGTCTTGTAGTCTTGAGTGAGTTTCTTAATCTTGAATTCTAATTTGATTGTGCAGTGGTCTTAGACACTGTTTGTTAAGATTTCAGTTACTTTGCATTTGCTGAGGTGTGATTTACTCCAATTATTTGATTGGTTTTAGAGTAAGGGCCATGTTGCTCCAAGAAGAATGTATGTTCTGTTGTTTTGTGGTGGAGAGTTCTGTAGATAGGTATCAGGTCCACTTGATTGAGAGCTGAATTCAAATCCAAGCTATCTTTGTTAATTTTCTGTCCCAATGATCTGTGTAACATGGACAGTGGGGTGTTAAATTCTTCCAGTATTATTGTGTGGTGGTCTACCTCTCTTTGTCGACCTCTAAGAACTTGTTTTATGAATCTCAGTGCTCCTAAATTGAGTACATATGTATTTAGTATAGTTAACTCTTCTTATTGAATTGATCCTTTTACCATTATGTAATGCCTTTCTTTTTTTTTTCTAAATCTTTGTATTTTGATCTTGATTTAAAGTCTGTTTTGTCAGAATCCATCATTGGAACCCCTTTTTTCTCTTTTCCATTTGCTTGGTAAATTTTCCTCCATCCTTTTATTTTGAGTCTATGCGTGTCTTTGCATGTGAGATGGGTCTCTTGAATATCGCACAATGGTAGATCTTGATTCTTTATTCAGATTGCCATCCTGTGTCTTTTAATTAGGGAATTCAGCCCATTTACATTTAATTAATATTGTTACGTGTGAATCTGATTCTAGCTGGCAATTTTTCAGACTTGTTTATGTAGTTGCTTTATCATGTCAATTGTCTGTGTACTCCAGTGTGTTTCTGTAGTGTCTGGTAATGGTTTTTCCTTTCCATATTTAGTGCTTCCTTCAGGAGCTCTTGCAAGGCAGGCCTGGTGGTGGTGAATTCCCTCGGTGTTTATATGCCTGAAAAATTTTTATTTTTCCTTAGCTTATGAAGCTTAGTTTGGCCAGTTATAAAATTCTAGGTTGGGGCCGGGCGCGGTGGCTCAAGCCTGTAATCCCAGCACTTTGGGAGGCCGAGGCGGGTGGATCACAAGGTCAGGAGATCGAGACTATCCTGGCTAACATGGTGAAACCCCGTCTCTACTAAAAATACAAAAAACTAGCCGGGCGCGGTAGCGGGCGCCTGTAGTCCCAGCTACTTGGGAGGCTGAGGCGGGAGAATGGCGTGAACCCGGGGGGCGGAGCTTGCAGTGAGCCGAGATCGCGCCACTGCACTCCAGCCTGGGAGACACAGTGAGACTCCGTCTCAAAAAAAAAAAAAAAATAAAAAAAAAATAAAATTCTAGGTTGGAAATTCTTTTCTTTAAGATGTTGCATATTGGCCCCCAATCTCTTCTGTCTTGTAGGGTTTCTGCTGAAAGGTGTGCTGTTAGTCTGATGGGCTTCCTTTTATAACTAACCTGGCCCTTCTTTCTGGCTGCCCTTAACATTGTTTTCTTCATATCGACTTGGAGAATCTGATGATGATGTGTCTTGGGGTTGATCTTCTCGTGGAGTATCTTACTGGGGTTCTCCGGATTTTGTGAATTTGAATATTGGCCTGTCTTTCTAGGTTGGAGTTCTCCTGGATGATATACTGAGGTGTGTTTTCCAATTGGCTTCTGTTCTCCCCATCTTTCCAGGTACCCTTAACAGTCATAGGTTTGGTCTCTTAACAGGACACCAGAGGTCTCAGAGGTTTTCTTTGTTCCTTTGTATTCTTTTTTCTCTATTCCTGTCTGCTTGCCTTATTTCAGCCACATAGTCCTCAAGCTCTGACATTCTTTTTTCCACTTTGTCTATTCAGCTATTGATACTTGTGCTTGCATTGTAAGTTCTCCTGTTGTGTTTTTCAGATCCATCGGGTTATTTATGTTCCTCCCTAAACTCATTATTCTGGTTAACAGCTCCTATGATGTTTTATCATGGTTCTTAGCTTCTTTGCAATGAGTTAGAACATACTCCTTTAACTCAATGAAGCTTCTTATTACTCATGTTCTGAAGCCTACTTCTGTCAGTTAATCAGTCTCAGCCTCAACCCAGTTCTGTGCCCTTGCTGAAGCCATGTTGTGATCATTTGAAGGAGAAGCAGCACTCTGGCTTTTTGAGTTTTCAGCATTTTTGCACTGATTCTTTCTCATTTTCATGGGTTTATCTATCTTTTATCTTTGAGGCTGCTGACCATTGGATGGGGTTTTTGTGGGGTCTTTTTCAATGATGTTGTTGTTGTTGTTGCTTTCTGTTTGTTTTGCTTTTAGCAGTCAGGTCCCTCTTCCTTAGTGCTGCTGTGATTTACTGGGAGTCTACTCCAGACCCTATTCACCTGAGTACCTCCCACCCCTGAAGGTACTATCAGTGGAGTCTACAGAACAGCAACAATGGAAGCTGGCTCCTTCCTCTGGGAGCTCTGATGCAGGGGGGCATTTATGTGATGCTAGCTGGAACACTCCTGTATGAGGTGTCTGGGGACTCCTTTTGGGAGGTTTCACCCCATCAGGTGGAGGGGGATCAGAGACCCGCTTAAATAAGCAGTCTGACTGCCTTTTGGCAGAGTGGGTGTGCTATGCTTGGGGGAATCCCCCTCATCCTGGCTGCCCTGTCTCTCCAGAGCCAGCAGGAAGAAAAGACTAAGACCATTGATACATGATGTTGCAGCTGCCCCTTCTCCTAGTGGCTTTTCTCAAGAATATCAGAGCTCTGTCTATAAACCCCTGCTTGGAGATGCTGAAATTCCCACAGGGAGACTCCACCCAACCCAGTGAGGAAGAGTGAATCAGGGTTCCACTTAAAGAAGTGAAGTCTGGCCACAAAATGCCCCAGACACTGTGCTGTGGGGAATTGCTCCTGGTCCAAACCACCCAGTCTCTCTGGCACTGGCAACAGGGGAAAATGGCCAGCTGGCAGGCACAATAATGGTGGCCTTCCCTTACCCTGCCCCAAACTCCGTCTTTTCAAGCAGTCTCTAGCTAGGTGCACTGGCCAGCGTAGATTCTAAGACAGTGGATTTTTAGCTTGTGGGGTTTTGTGGGAGTGGACCCATTGGGCGAGGTCACTTGACTTCTTGGCTTCAGCCCCCTTCCCGTGGGAGTGGACAGATCTCTTGCCTCACTGGAATTCCCAGAGCTGGGGTATGCAAAAACTCCTGTGTCTCAGTGTCTGCTAGAGCAGCTGCCCACCTGAGCAGCCCCAGTGAGTATGCACAGCTCTGTGCTTGGGACCCAAGGCCCTGGTGGTGTGGGCTCACAAGAGGACCTCCTGATCCATGGATTGCAAGGATTCATGGGAAAAACGTGCTTTACCGTCTTCCTTGGCTTGGGGAGGGAGCTCCCCATGCCTTGTGCAGCTCCCAGGTGGGCCATCACTCCACTCTGCTTTTCCTTGCACTCCGTGGGTCATGCCATCTGCCTAGTCTGTCCCAGTGTGAAAACCTTGATACCTCAATTGAACATGCAGAATTCACGCACTGTTTTCATCCTTTTTTGGTGGGAGCCAGAGAGCAGAGCTGTTTCTATTTGGCCATCTTGGCTGCTCCACCGATTTATTTTTAAATGTTTTATTTTCATTTTTTATGGGCCCACAGTAAGTATATATTTATGTGATGTATGAGATATATTGAGACAGGCATACGAAGTATAATAATCACATCAGAGTAAAAGTTGTATCCATCACCTCAAGCAATTATCCTTTGTAATACAAACAATCCAATTATACTATTTTAGTTATTTTTAAATGTACAATAAATTATTTTGACAATTGGCACCTTGTTGTGCTATCAAATACTAGATCTTACTCATTATTTCTAATTTTTGTACCTATTAAAAATCCTGACTTCTTCACCAACCCAGTACCTTTCCCAGCTTCTGGTAAGCATCATTCTGCTCTCTATCTCCATGAGGTCAACTGTTTCATTTTTAACCTCCACAAATAAGTAAAACCATGTGACATTTGTTTTTCTGTGCCTGGAATATTTCACTTAACATAATGACTTCCAGTTCCATCCACGTTGTTGCAAATGACAGATCTCATTCGTTTTTATAGCTGATTAGCACTCCATCGTGTCTATGTACCACATTTCTTCATCCTCTCATGTGTTGATGGACAATTAGGAAGTTTCCAAATCTTTGCAATTGTGAACAGTGTGGCAACAAACACGGAAGTGTGGATATCCCTTGGATACACTGATTTCGTTTCTTTGGGGTATATACCTAGAGGTGGGATTGCTAGATTACATGGTAGCTCTATTTGTACTTTTTTGGGGGAACTTTGAAACTGTTCTCCGTAGTGGTTGCATTAACTTAACATTGTGACGAAAAGTGTAGGAAGATTCCCTTTTCTCCACATCCTTACCATCATTTACTATAGCCTATCTTTTGGATATAAGCCATTTTAAATGTGGTGAGGTAATATCTCATTGTAGTTTTGATTTGCAGTTTTCTAATGATCAATGATGTTGAGTTCTATTTCATATGCTTGTTTGACATTTGTATATCTTCTTTTGAGTAATGACTATTTAAAACTTTTGCCCATTTTTAAATCAAATTATTGTGTTTTTTTCCGTATAGAATTGTTTGAGTTCCTTATATATTCTGGTTATTATCCTTTATTGGATGGATAGTTTGCAAATATTTTCTCCAATTTTGTGAGTTGTTTCTACACTTTGTTGATTGTTTCCTTTGCTGCACAGAAGCTTTCCAACTTGATGTGATCCCATTTGTGCGTTTTTGCTTCAGTTGCCTGTGCTTACACGGTATTGCTCAATGAATATTTTCCCAGTCCAATGTACTGCAGAGTTTCCCTAATGTTTTCTTATAGTAGTTTCATAGTTTGAGGCCTTGGATTTAAGCCTCTTATTAATTGTAATGTGATTTATGGGTATGTCAAGAGATAGGGGTCTAGTTTTTTATTCTCCATATGGATATCCAGCTTTCAAAGCATCATTTATTGAAGAGACTTTTCCCAAATGTATCTTCTTGGCACCTTTGTCAAAAATCAATTCACTGTAAATGTATACATTTATTTCTGGATTCTCTTATCTGTTCCATTTGTTCTATGTGTCTGTTTTCATGCCAGTATAATGCTGTTTTTGTTACTATAGCTCTGTAGTATAATTTGAAGTCAGATAATGTGATTTCAAATAATCAGATAACATCTTATGAAATAGCAGAAAATGTGGTGCAAACACTCCCTTAGCCACCCTGGCTGGTGTCTTACTATGTTACATGTTCCCCAAGTACGCTAGCTCTGAACGAAGCACTAACACTTGCCTATGAGTTGCAGTCCTTGTGGCATAGACTACTTTTCAAGTTTATTTAAAACTCCAGACCACTTTTTCCCCCAGTGGCAAGGCTTGATGAAACTCAAGTTATGACCACTGGGGTGACTAATTCCACTCAGGATAGGGCTTATCTCAATGTTCTCTCTGTATTTATCAGCTGAGTTCTTCCTGGTGTCAGCAGCGCTGAGTTCCAATGGTAATGCCCACAATTGCTGCACTCTCCCTCACTAAAGCACAGAGATTCTTTCTCCATACCATGCATCCCCTGCCATCATATGAGAAGGTGGTGTTGGCAATTCCAAACTGTCTTTCCTACCCTGTTTAGTGCCTCTTTCAGTGATAAGAAGTTAAAGCCAGGTACTGTGATCATTCAACGAATTTTTGGTTCTTATGTAGGTGTTTTTGGTGTAGATAGTTGTTAAATTTAGTGTTTCTGTGATGAGAATGATTGATGAAGGTTTCTATTCTCCCATCTTGCTCTGCCTTTCAGCAGAAAATTTATAGGCCAGAAGAGAATGTGATGATATATTCAAATTGCTGTAATAAAAAACACAATCTGCCACCCAAGAACACTGTCCATTGGATTATCCATCATAAATGGAAAAGAATTATTCTCTCCCAGGCAAGCAAATGACAAGGGAATTTATTACATTAGACCAGGCCTACAAGAAATGCTCATGGAGCTCCCAAACCTGGATATGAAAAGATGACATTTACCATCATGAGAACACACAAAAGTATAAAAGCAGTAACACAAAAGAGGAAAATAAAAGACTCACATTGTATCACTACAGAAATCCAGCTGACCACAATGACAATCTTGTTACAGCTTATTGAACACACCAAAGTAAAGAGAATGCTTCCTAACTCATTCTATGCACCCAACATCACCCTGATACCAAAACCAGACAAGGAAGTCACGAAAAAGGAAAACTACAGGGCTATGTATTTCTTGAACATGGACACAGAAATACTCACAAAAACTAGTGAACCAAATCCAACAGGACAACAAAAAGACAATACACCACAATCAAGGAGTGTTTATTTCAGGGAGCCAAGGATGTTTCAACATACACAAATCAATAAGCATGATACATCACATCAATAGAATGAAGGATAAAAGCCATATTATATTCTCAATAGATGTAGAAAAAAGCATTTGATAAAATTCAACATCACTTCATGATAAAAACTCTCAACAAACTAGGCACAGAACTATCAGATTTGATAATAATAAAGACCATATTTGAAAAACACACAGCTAACACTAGCCTGAATGGGGAAAAGTTGAAAGCCTTTTCTCTAAGAACAGGAACAAGACATGGATGCCCAATTTCACCACTCCTATTCAACATAGTGCTGGAAGTCCTAGTCAGAGGTATCAAGTAAGATAAAGAAATAAAAAGCATCAAAGTTAAAAATGAGAACTTCAAATAGTTTCTCTTTGCTTCTGTCATCTTTTTTTTTTTTCCTTTCTTTTTTTAATTTTTGAGACAGAGTCTCACTGTGTCACCTAGGCTGGAGTACAGTGGCACAATCTCAGTTTACTGCAACCTCCAACTCCCTGATTCAAGGCATTCTCCTCCTGCCGCAGCCTCCCAGGTAGCTAGGATTACAGGTGCCTGCCATCACGCCTGGCTAATTTTTGTATTTTTAGTAGAGATAGGGTTTCACCATGTTGGCCAGACTGGTCTCGAACTCCTGACCTCAAGGTATCTGCCTGCCTCATCCTCCCAAGTCCTGGGATTACAATCATGAGCTATCATACCCACCCTCAATAATCTTATATCTAGAAAAATCTAAAGACTTCACCACAGCCTCATGGATGCAGTAAATGAATTCAGTAAATTACAGAATATGAAATAAATGTACAAAAATCACTAGTATATCTATATCCCAACAATGATCTAGCTGAAAAAGAAATCAAGAAGACAATCCCATTTATAATAGCAACAAAAAAATAAAATACCCAGGACCAAATTTAACCAAGGAAGCAAAAAATCTCTACAAGAAAAACTACAAAACACTGATGAAATAAGTTGAAGAAGACACAAACAAATAAAAATTATCTCATTCTCATGGATCAGAAGAATTAACGACATTATAATGACCATACTGCCCAATGAAATCTACAGATTTAATTTAATCACTATGAAAATGCCAGAGCCATTCTTCACATAATTAGGAAAAATTTTCCTAAAATGTATATGGAACAAGTAAGAACCTGAATAGCCAAAGCAATCTCGAGCAGAAAGAAGAAAGCTGAAGGCATCACATTACCAGACTTCAGAATATATTACAAGGCTATAGTTACCAAAACAACATGGTATTGGTATGAAAATAGACACATAGACCAATGGAATAACACAGTTAACTCAGAAATAAATCCAACTGATATTTTTACAAAGCTAGCAAGAACTTACATTAGGAAAAGAATACCCTCTTTAATAACTAATGCTGGGAAAATTAGATTGCCACATGTGGAAGAAACTGGACGCTTATTTCTCACCATAAAAAATCTACTCTGAATGGATTACAGACTTAAATATAAGACCTGAAGCTATCAAAATTCTAGAAGAAAACCCAGGAAAAACTTTCCTGAACAAGAAGTATGTGACAAAGACTCCAAAGCATATTTAACAAAAAACAAAAATAGTAAAAGTGGGATATAATTAAAGCAGAAAGCAAATGATATAATCAACAGAGTGAAGAGACAACCAGCTTGTTGAACAGGAGAAAATATTTGCAAACTAATTATTTGATAAGGAACTAATACCCAGAATATACAAGGAACCCAAATGATAGGAAAATAACCCAAGTAATCCTATTAAAAACTGGGCAAAAAACATGAACAGACATTTCTCAAAAGAAGACACACAAACAGGCAACAAGTTTATGAAAAAATGCTCAACATCCCAGATCATCAGAGAAATGAAAATTAAAAGCATAATGAGATGCCCTCTTACCCAAGTAATAATGGTTATCATTAAAGAGACACACACAAAAAAACAGACGTTGGCGAGGGTGCAGAGAAAATTATACACTGTTTATTGCAATGTAAACTGGTACAGCACTATGGAAAACAGTATAAAAATTTCTCAAAAAACTAAAACTAGAATTGCCGTTTGATTTAGCAGTCTTTACTGGATATCTACCCAAAGGAAAATAAATCAGTATATCAAATGGATACCTGCACTAGCATGTTTATTGCAGCATTATTCATGGGAGCAAATATATGGAATCAACTTAAGTGCCCATCAACAGATGAATTGATGAAGAAATGTGGTATATATACACAGTGGAATAATATTCAACCATAAAAAGAATAAAATCATGTCATTTACAGCAACATGAATGAAACTTGAGGTCATTATCTTAAGTGAAACAAGCCTGGCACAGCATAAAGCCCTTGCATATTCTCACTCATATCTGGTAGATAAAATATTTGATTACATTAAGTAGAGAGCAGAAACATAGGTAACAGAGACTGAGAAGACTGATGGAAGGGAGGAACAATACAAGTGTGTTATAAGGCATAGGCATGCAGAAAAATAGCAAGAATAGGTTCAATGCCTGATAGCAGAGTACAGTTACTATACTGAACAAAAATATATTGTACTCAGGTGATGGACACCTTAAATACTCTGTCTTGACTTGTATGCTTTATACACATGTAACAAAATTTCACATGTACCCCATAAATATGTACAAATTAAAAAAATGTTTGCACAGTCCATAATAGGAGATGTGCTGTATACACATAGTTGAATGCCAAATGACCAAATATTAAAATCAGTATTTGGTTGAAGTTGAGTATCAGCATTATTGAATAATCTTCTAAAATACAAAAAGAGGCCAGGTATAGTGGCTCACACCTGCACTTTGGAAGGCCAAAGTGGGAGGATCATTTGAGTCCAGGAGCTTGAGGCCAGTCTGGGTAACATAGAGAGAGCCATCTCTACAAAAAATTTAAAAATTAGCTAGGCGTGGTGGTGCATGCCTGTACAGCTACCTGGGCAGCTGAGGTGGGAAGACCACTTGAGCCTAAGGAAGTCGAGGTCACAGTGAACCATGATTGTGCTACCACTACGCTCCAGCCGAGGTGACAGAGTGAGATCCTTTCTCAGAAGAAATAATAAATAAATAAATAAATTACAAGAATAAAATAAGTTTATGTTTTAAAGTACAAAGTATTACAATTTTATTACAAATACCCCAGAATTCTGTTACAATTTGGTATTTTTAAGTTATCTTTTTAATATAAACTCAAAGTACGTAAATAAAATGTGTTTGTAATTTCTTAGCCATTAAAAGCCTTTGCAGTGTTTATTTTACGATCAAAGGCAATTGCATAACTATTGTCTTTCATTGACATCCTATTCTCTAAATATTTCTTACCATACTGTCAATTGTGTCAAAGACAACAACTGTGTTCCAGGTTTATCTTCTGGCCCTGTTTCAAAGTACAGTAGAGATCTTGTTAGAAAAAAATCTTATGACGTTTTTTGTTCTTTCTCTGTATCTGTCTCTCTCACTGTTTATCTCTCTCCTCCTGTCCCAAGGGTAATACTATTTGGTGCTTTACATATTTTCATGTGGGCAATTAAACCAAGCCAAACTTAAATAAAAGAACCAAAACCCCCAATCTTTTAAAATTATTCTCCAAACACACACACACACACACACACACACACAGAGACACAGAAAATAAAGGAATAGTCATGAAACTCCTCTCATAACAAAATCACTAACCTGCAGAAAGAAAACTCTTTGCTAAGTAAAGCAGTAAAGTGCTGTGTTTGATGAGGAAAAATAATAAAATGTTAACTTTGGTAAGAGAATCCCATTTTGACTTGATGGAAAGAAATTTTACTTAGACCAACAACTTACCATAATTTAATTTATTCTAAACTGTAGTTATATTATCTTAAAATATTAACGGGGGATGGCAACTAATGTTATTTATCAGTAATATGTCTAAGAAAACAGTCTCAATATACAGGTGGGCCAATATCCAAAAAATTTTCCAATTACAAAAGTAAATATAGAAGAGTTGAAGTTAAGTGACAAAAACACATTTCAGAAAAAATATATATATATATACTTTAAATGGAAGACATAAAATTCCTTTTTAACCTGACCTAGAAACAGTGCTCCAAATGTAAAACTTGAAATAAAAATCAACAAACATTTAGATCTACTTATATGATAAGTAAATTCCTTTTGCTTTCTATTGAAAGAAGAAAAGAGTCTATATAATCAAAATGCCTGCTTTGGAGATGTTAGAAAATCTTTCCAGAAAACTGTATATAAGACGATATTATCTAGCTCTGTATCCCCACTTGAATCTCATGTCGAATTGTAATCCTCATTGTTGGAAGAGAGACCAGGTAGGAGGTGATGTGATCATGGGGGTGGATTTTCCCCCTGCTGTTCTTATAATAGTGAGTGAGATCTCAGAAAATCTGGGTGTTTGAAAGTCTGTAACACTTCCCCCTTCACACACTCTCTCTCCTGCTAACCATGTGAAGACATGCTTGCTTCCTCTTTACCCTCTGCCATGACTGTAAGTTTCCTGAGGCCTCCCCAGCCATGCCTCGTTCCAGCCTGTGGAACTGTGAGTCAATTAAACCTCTTTTCTTCATAAATTACCCAGTCGCAGGTATTTCTTTATAGTAGTGTGAGAATGGACTAATAAAAAGACTAAATTTTATTGGAAGGAAATCAAAAAGGGGATTCCTAATTGGTAATTAGGGGGCAAGACTGCTCTATTCTAATGGGAATTTAGCCTTTCAATTATACATAATCCCAGCCTCATCTTGTAGCATTTATGAAATCATTAAATCATTCAAGACGTCAAGAACTGCTCACATAATGAATTTAACAAAAAACTGAAAGAATTAAAAAATGTAATTTTAAATCTATACTTGTGAGATCTAGTTCTCCAGTTCTCCATTTATAGAATCCTATTCTATAAATTCTTTGTGAATGTACCGTCAGAGCGGCTGATAAAATATATAAAAAATAGTGTATTGATTGTTGTCACCAGAGCAGTATTCACGGTACTATATTGCCAACAAAAAATTGCTTCGAGCTGACTTATCTTTAAATCTGAATTAAAGTAAGAATTTTTCTAATAGTATTTCTAAGTCAACCAATTTTAGTTTTTGCTTTTCTTGTTTTATTTTCTTTCCTCTTCTTCTCCCTTTATCACTTCCTTCCTTCCTCCTTTTCCTGTCATATATTTTACTCTACCAAATTGTTTCTATTAGCCATGTAAAACAATATTTAAAAGAATGGGATATAGGCAAGATGGCCAACAAGACACAGCCAGGAGGAACATCTGCCACCAGGGGACCTGAGTATTGGGACAACTAGCACACTCCTTGAAGATCTTCAGAGGAAAGATATTGAGAGTGGATGGAGGAAAGACCCAGATGCCGGACTGGAGTGGGAAGAAGCTGGGAACCCTGCACAGGGTTGTTGTACACCAGGACTTGTTTCTGGCCCCCAACGACTTCTGGAGAAGTGATAATTTGAGCAAGCCAGTGGCAACCTGCTCTCACAGTAGGCCTCTAGAATCTTGGAATCAGGATACCCCACAACCCCTACAGATACTAGAGATGGCAGGGAGAGCTGCCTAGGGAGGTGTTAGGGGCAGAACTCTAGCCAGTGTGGAGTCCAGAGGATTTGGTATGGGAGCATCTGCAGCGGAGCATGGCCAGGAATGCCCATCCCCCAATGCTCACTTTGGTTCCCTAGGATACTTTAGCCCTAGGGAACTATCTGACCTGAACGGTGCAGGTCGTCTTGCCCATTAGACAGAGCCAGTTGGACCCGAGCACCCCTCAGTCGACTGGCCTCTCCTGGGGCCCTAGCCTGGTTGCAGTGCAGCCTCAGATGCCCAGATGAGGTGCATCCTGGGGACAGACCCACATTAAAGCTCCTGCACTGGCATAGTGTATCTCACCAATGGAGAGCTCCAGCAGAGTGGCACCCGTGGATGCACACCAGCCCACCCATACATTTGCCCCACCACAGCCTCCCCCATAACACTTTACCTGCATGCACTCACCCATGGTGAACCTCAAAATTGCTTCGCCAGCCTGTGTGCATGCAGGAAGACCTTTGTTTTCCCGTTCTCCGCCAGCACGTGGGTGTGTGTGCACCCCGCCATGCCACTCATTGCTGTCAGTTTTCACAGTCAAAGAGACTCACAGACCCCTGACAAACTAGGGCTTTGCTCCTACACTGACACTGACACCAGCGCAAAACTGCATGGTGACCAGCAGAGCTGCCTCACTCACTGTGCAGCCTCTGCTGCCCACGTGAATGTGTGCACAGAGGGTGCCAGTCCTGCACCCACCAGTGTCCCACCACTGCACCAATGGAGCCTCCAACACAAAACTGTGCAAGGAGACCAGCAAACCTGCCCCTGCCTTGAGCAGCCATAGCTGCCTGCATGAATGCACATACAGAGGGCACACACAGTCCCTCAGCCACCATCACCCTGCCCCCATAGCAACACCACTGCTGGTACAAATACGTGCAGTGATGCTGGTGGGGCTCCACTTTCTGCACTGTGCTGCCATTGCTGCCACTGCAAACAGCCACATAAAGCCTGGCACCCCTGAAACCACCAAAATCCCACTGTAGCCAGTAAGTGTGCAGTCTGCTGTCCTGCTGCTGCTGCTAGCATGTACAAATGAAGATGATTCCTGCTGCCACCACTCTATGAAGCGCTTTGGCTGGAACCACCCATCAGAGTATTGTAAACAGCAATCCAGGAACACCTCAGACCCTCCATTGGAGCAGGTTCCTAACCTCAAGTGACCAGAAAACAAAGTCCAGGGCCCAATACAAGACCCATAGACTTAGAGCTTGCGGTCCAGGAGTACTGAGCTAAGATGTGGACCCTGAAGATCTTCCAGAAACTAATCCAGTCAACTGCCCCACATTATACCACAATCAAACTCACATGTATATCAAATAGGATAAAAGGAAAAAAGATCCCATCCTAAGAATAACAGTTTCATAGATTGAAGGAAAATCAGCCCACAAAGATGAGAAAGAACCAGCACAAGAACTCTGGCAATTCAAAAATCCAGTTTCTCCTTCATCACACTAGTCCGGCAACAATGGTTCTTAACCAGGCTGAGATGGCTGAAATGACAGATATAGAATTCAGAATATGGATAGGAATGATGACCATCAATATCATCCATAGGAGAAAGTCAAACCCCAATCCAAGAAATCTAAGGATCACAATAAAATGACACAGTAGCTAATAGACAAAATGGCCATTATGAGACAGTACCAAGCTGATCAGTTAGAGCTGAAAAACAGGCTGCAAAAATTTCATAAGGCAATCGCAAATATTAACAGTAGAATTTACCAGTCTGAGGAAAGAACCTCAGAGCATGAAGACTGGCTGTATAAAATAACTCATTCAGAGAAAAATAAAGATAAAAATAATAAAGAAGAATGAACAAATCCTATGAGAAATATGAGATTATGTAAGGAGACCCAATCCACAATTCATTGGCATGCCTGAAACAGGGGAAGAGAAACCAAGCAACTTGTAAAACGTATTTTAGAATATTTTTCATGAAAAATTTCCCAACCTTACTGGTGAGGCCAACATTCAAATGCAGGAAATGCAGAGAACCTCTGTGAAATACCACACAAGAAGACCATCCCCAAGACACATAGTCATCAAATTCTCCAAGATTGAAAGGAAAGAATGTTAAAGACAGCTGGAGAGAAGGGGCAGGTCACCTACAAAGGAAATCCCATCAGGATAACAGCAGAACTGTCCACAGAAACCCTACAATCCAGAAGAGATTGTCAGTCTATGTTCAACATTCTTAAAGAAAAGAATTTTAAACCATGAATTTCATATCTGGCCAAACTAAGCTTCATACGTGAAGGAGAAATAAGATCCTTTTCAGACAAGAAAATGCTAAGAGAATTTAAGAGCAGACCTGCCTTAAAAGAGGTCCAGAAGAGAGTGTTAAATATAGAAAGGAAAGACTGTTACCAGTCATCACAAACGCACAGTTAATTACATACACCAGTGCCACTATAAAGCAACCACACAAACAAGTCTGCATAATAACCAGCTAACAACATAATGACAGGATTACATCCACACATATCAATACAAACCTTGAATGTAAACAGGCTAAATGCTTGAACTAAAAGGCACAGAGTGGCAAGTTGGATAAAGAAGCAAAACTCAATGGTATGCCATCTTCAAAAGATCCATTTCACATGCAATGACACCCATAGGCTCAAAATAAAGGGATGTAGAAAAATCTGCCAAGCAAACAGAAAGCAGAAAAAAAGCAGGTGTTGCTATTCTAATTTCATACAAAATCAACTTAAAATTAACAAAGATTTAAAAAATAACATGGGCATTACATAATGGTAAAGGGCTCAATTCAATAAGAAGACCTAGTTATTCTAAGTGTACATGTGCCTCATACAGGAGCACTCGGATTTATAAAGCAAGTTCGTAGAGACCTACAAAGAGATTGAGATAACCACACAACAACAGTGGAAGACTTTAATATGCCACTGACATATTCGACAGCTTATCAGGGCAGAAAACTGACAAAGATATTTGGAAACTTAACACTTGACCAAATGAACCTAATAGAAATCTATAGAATATACATTCTTCTTATCTGCATATGGCACATATTCTAAAATCAACAACACAATGGTGCATAAAACAATCCTCAGAAAATTTTAAAAAATGAAATTATACCAACCACACTCTCAGACCACAGCACAATAAAAATAGAAATAAATACTAAGAAAATCACTCAGAAATCATACGATTAAATGAAAATTAACCTGCTCCTGAGTGACTTCTGGGTAAACAATGAAATTAGGGCCTAAATCAAGAAATTATTTGAGGCCGGGCGCGGTGGCTCAAGCCTGTAATCCCAGCACTTTGGGAGGCCGAGACGGGCGGATCACAAGGTCAGGAGATCGAGACCATCCTGGCTAACACGGCGAAACCCCATCTCTACTAAAAAACACAAAAAATTAGCCGGGCGAGGTGGCGGCGCCTGTGGTCCCAGCTACTCGGGAGGCTGAGGCAGGAGAATAGCGGGAACCCGGGAGGCGGAGCTTGCAGTGAGCTGAGATCTGGCCACTGCACTCCAGCCTGGGCGACAGAGCGAGACTCCGTCTCAAAAAAAAAAAAAAAAAAAAAAAAAAAAAGAAATTATTTGAAACTAATAAAAAAACCCCAACATACTAGAATACCTAGAATAAGAGCAAAGCAATGTTAAGTAGGAAGTTTATTGCACTAAACACCCACATCAAAAAGTTAGAAAGATATCAAATTAACAACCTAATATTACAACTAGAGGAACTAGAAAAACAAGAGCAAACCAACCCCAAACCTAGGAGAATACAAGAAATAACCAAAATCAGAGCTGAACTGAAGGAAATTGAGAAGTGAAAAACCATACAAAAGATCAATTAATCCAGGAGCTGGTTATTTGAAAGAATAAGTAAGATAAATCGACAGTTAACTAGACTAATAAAAATAGAGACAAAATTCAAATAAACACAATCAGAAATGACAAAGGGAATGTTACCAGTGACACCACAGAAATAGAACAAAACCCTGAGGGACAATTATGAACACTTCTATGAACAAAAATTAGAAAACTTAGAAGAAATGCATACATTCTTGGAAACATACAACCTCCAAATATTTAACTACAAAGAGATTGAATCCTTGAACAGACCAATAATGAGTTCTGAAGTTGAATCAATAATAATAAGTCTGCCAACCAGAAAAAGCCAAGGATAAGATGGATTAATAGCCAAATTCTGCCAGATGTATAAAGAAGAAATGATACCATTCCTACTGAAACTATTCCAAAACGTTGAGGAGGAAGATCTCCTTCCTAACTCATTTTATGAGACCAGCATCACCAAAACCTGGCAAAGACACAAAAACAACAAAAAAGAAAAACGCAGGCCAATATTCTTGAGGAGCATAGGTGGAAACATTCTTAACAAAATACTAGCAAACCAAATCCAGCAGTACATCAAAAAGCTAATCCACCATAATTGAGTAGGCATTATCCTTGGGATACAAGGTTGACTCAACATAGACCAATCAGTAAATGTGATTCATCACAAAAACAGAACTAAAAGCAAAACCACAAAATCATCTCAGTAGCTGAAGAAAAGCTTTCAATAAAATTCAACATCCCTTCATAGTAAAAACCGTCAACAAACTAGACATTGAAAGAATATACTTCAAAATAATAAGAGCCATATATGCAAAATCCACAGCCAACATCATCCTGAATGGGAAAAGGCTGGAAACCTTCTGCTTTATATACAGAACCAGAGAAGGATGTCCACTCTCTCCACTCCTATTTCACATAATACTGGAAGTCCATGCCAGTGTAATCAGGCAAGAGAAAGGAATAAAAGACATCCAAATAGGAAAAGAAGTCATATGCAATCCCATTCAACAATAGCCACAAAAACAATAAAATTCCTAGGAATACAACTAATCAAGGTGGTAAAAGATCTCTGCTATGAGAATTAGAAAACATTGCTCAAAGAAATTGAAGATGACACAAACAAATGGAAAAACTTCCATTCTCATTGACAGGAAAAATCAATATTGTCAAAATGGCCTTACACACAAAAGCAATTTACGGCTTCAATACTATTCCTATCAAACTACCAATGACATTATTCCCAGAACTAGAAAAACTATTTTAAAATTCATATGGAACCCAAGTAAAAAGAAAAAAAGCTGGAAGCATCTTATAACCCAACTTCAAACTATTCTACAAGGGTACAGTAATCAAAACAGCATATTATTGCTACAAAAACAGACACATAGACCAATGGAACCGAATAGAAAGCCCAGAAATAATGCTGCACACTTAAAACCATCTGATCTTTGACAAAATTGACCAAAACAAGCAATGGGGAAAGGACTTCCTATTCAATAAATGATACCGGGATAACTGGCTAGCCATATGTAGAAGATTAAAATTGGATCCCTTCCTTACATAATGTACAAACAATAACTCAAGATAGATTAAAGACATAAATCTAAAACAAGAACTCAAAAACCCTGAAAGATAACCTGGGAAATATTATTTTTGACACAGGACCTGGCAAAGACTTTATGACAAAGATGCCAAAAGCAATTGCATCAAAAACACAAGTGGACAGATAGAAGCTAATGAAACTAAAGAGCTTCGGTACACCAAAAGAAACTATTAGCAGATTAAACAGACAGAATGTGAGAAAATATTTGCAAATTGTGCATCCAACAATGGTCTAATGTCCAGAATCTATAAGAAACTTAAACAAATTACAAGCAAAAAACAAAGAACCCCATCAAAAAGTGGGCAAAAGACATGAACAGACGCATTTCAAATAAAGGCACAATGTGAACTACAAGCATATGAAAAAATGCTCAACATCACTCATCATTAGAGAAATGCGAATCGAAACTACAGTGATATATCATCTCATACCAATGACAATGGCTATCACTAAAGAGTCACAAATAATAGATGCTGACAAAGTTGCAGAGAAGGAAACGCTTACACACTTCTGGTGGGAATGTAAATTAGTTCAGCCTTTGCGGAAAGCAAAGTTAGGTGATTCCTCAAAGAACTTGAAACCAAATTGACCCAGCAGTCCCATTATTGGCTGTATTCCCAAATGAATATAAATTGTTCTACCATTATGACATATGCATGCATATGTTTATTGCAGGACTATTCATGATAGCAAAGAAATGGAATCAACCTAAATGCCCATCAACAGTAGACTGAATAAAGAAAATGTGATACATATACATCATGGAATACCATGGACCTGTAAAAAAGAATGAGATCATGTTCTTTGCAGAAACATGGATGGAGCTTGAAGCCATTATCCTAAGCAAACTAACAAAGGAAGAGAAAAACCAAATAACGTATGTTCTTTCTTATAAGTGGGACCTAAATATTGAGTACATATGGACAACAAGAAGTGAACAACAGACACTGGGGCCTAGTTAAGGGTTGGAGGTGGCAGGAGGGTGAGGATCAAGAAAACTATCTATCAGGTACTATACTTATTTACCTGAGTGATAAAATAATCTGTACACCAAAACCCCACGGCATTCAATTTGCCTACATAACAAAACTGCACATGTAACCCTGAACCTACGATAAAAGTTAAATAAAATAAAAGAAGAAATACATGTTTACTTTTCTTGAGACAATGTACTAGTCAGCTAAAGACAGATAGCTTAAGTCAAAAAATATCATTTTCATCTCATACCAAATATATCTGTGAAAATTGTTTTTCTTAAAAATAAATGTGTAGCAAAAAATGTGTATACTTCTCAGTATAATCTGTAAAAGTAATACCTTTTTCTAAAAATGTCTCAAACACTACATTGGAGTGAATTAATGCAGATAGACACAAACTTTGCAAAAGTCAAGTCATTTTATTGTACTGGTTGTTAAAAAAATGATATTTGCTGTAATGAAAGCATTCAAAAAGCTGTAGCAATAATTATGACAGAAAAAATTAAAGCAACAACTGTTTTCCAGAAATTGATTTAATTGGAAACTGAATTTGACAACTTGTTAAAGGTGGGATAGAAAGTTTCTCTGATTATAACAGGTGACATAGAACCCATATGGAATTAAAAAAATATATCTGAATAATTTACATGTAACTTTTGTTCTGACAGCATTTCCACTTTTTCATTATATTTTTAGAGGTCTAGTCTAGGGGGGAAACATCTGATGATATTTGGTGTTGAGCCTAGGGGAGAAATATTTAATAATATTATTGATTAAAAAATAAAAATTGGAATTGATTCAAGGCATTTAAGGAACATTACCCACGAATAAATTTTATATTTATTATTGAAATAAAGAACACATACTTTGAGTTACACAGAAGCCATGTCCTCCAAAATTACTCCTGGCTTGTCTTTGAACTTCTGATTTAAGTACCTAAGGTCCATTTTCCTAAGAATATTCTATCTTTAAATAAAATAATATGGCAAAAGATAGCCAAGTCATGTTTTTAAAATAGTATGCAATTTTAACATTCTGACAATAGTGACTAAGTAAAATGTAGGAAAGAAGATTATTTATGCATTCAATATATCTACATATAGTGAATTTATATACGGAAACTCCTGTTTTTAACTATACAGAAATATTTTTTTCATATCTTTTACAAGAAAGTTGCTAAGGAAACATCACAGCATAAATGAAGCACTTATGTAGTCCTATTTTATTTTACTTTATTTTTATTTATTTATTTATTTTGAGAAGGAGTTTCGATCTTGTTGCTCAGGCTGGAGTTCAGTGGCACAATCTCTGCTCACTGCAACCTCCACCTGGGTTCAAGCGACTCTCCTGTCTCAGCCTCCCAAGTAGCTGGGATTACAGGTGCCCACCACCACGCCCTGCTAATTTTTGTATTTTTACTAGCGACGGAGTTTCACCATGTTGACCAGGCTAGTCTCGATCTCCTGACCTCAGGTGATCTGCCCTCCTTGGCCTCCAAAGTGCTGGGCTTACAGGCGCAAGCCACCATGCCTGACCAGCACTTATGTATTCTTATCTTAAATGTTAGTGGCATTGTTATGTGATTAATTGATATATAGAACAGGTATATATGGCACAAGTAGGAAGCTAATATGTATACCATAAGCACTTTAAGGAAGTATTGTAACTCAATAACAATGAGAAATGATAAATACATTTTTCTTGTATATTTATTTTTTGACAGAGTCTCACTGTGTTGTCCAGGCTGGAGTGCAATGGCAGGATCTTGGCTCACTGCAACCTCCACCTCCAGAGTTCAAGCAATTCTCCTGCCTCAGCGTCCCTAGTAGCTGGGATTACAGGCGCACGCCACCATGCCCAGCTAATTTTTATATTTTTAGTAGAGACGGGGTTTCATCATGTCGGCCAGGCTGGTTTCCAACTTCTAACCTCAAGCGATCCGCCCACCTCAGCCTCCCAACGTGCTGGATTACAGGCATGAGCCACCATGCCCGACCTTCTTATTATCATTTTAAACAGACTGATAGTGAGGCTTATGAAAATATCATCTCTCTAACATCTATGAAAATCCATAACAATAGCTCATGAACTCTGTTTAGCAGGGTAATAGCAGGTTCAATTGCTTGCCTTTTAAATGTTGAATGTCAAATCCGAACAGTGAAACTGTCAAACTGTCAAAAATATATATCGTAGGCATTTTTTTGTTATCATGTTAAGAAGTATGCAAATGTAGCACAGCAATCCTCTTCGTAGAGCTAATACTGTTTCTTTTTGCTCAGTAATAATAAGATTTTTCAGAGTGAAAGTTGCAGAAATAAATTCCATATTTAAATGCAATTTTTCTGGGCTTGGTGAAGGGGAAAATCTCAGAGCTAGTGGTGGATTTATTTATTGACTTGGTATTCTTTTTCTTTTTCCTTTTTTTTTTTTTTTTTTTTTTTTGAGATGGAGTCTTGCACTATCGCCCAGGCTGGAGTGCAGTGGCGCCATCTTGGCTCACTGCGAGCTCCGCCTCCTGGGTTCACGCCATTCTCCTGCCTCAGCCTCCCGAGTAGCTGGGACTACAGGTGCCCGCCACCGTGCCTGGCTAATTTTTTGTATTTTTAGTAGAGATGGGGTTTCACCGTGTTAGCCAGGGTGGTCTCCATCTCCTGACCTCGTGATCCACCCGCCTCGGCCTCCCAAAAGTGCTGGGATTACAGGCGTGAGCCACCATCCCTGGCCTTGACTTGGTATGCTTTTTCTAAAGCATATGAAGAAGTTAGGAAGCATTTACTCTCTTGTATTGTGAGAGGAAAATTAAGATTAGAAAAATTATTCAGCCTACAAATGAATTTCTCAATGCAGCACCCAATGTGTCCTAGAATGGACATGTCTGGTGTCTCAGATAATAATTATGTGAAGAAAAATGATGTGAACATCTAGCTTGTTTTAGGCTTGACCAAAGTCCTGTTAGGCCCTAGGAACTGAAGCTGAGGTCATCTTTACTACCAATGGGACTGTCTCAATTTTTGTATTTCTGAGTGAAAAATAGAGAGATTTCAGTGTTTTAAATAACACTAGTAGGCACAGAAATTGCGTGAGATAAAACAGATTTGGGATTCCTGTGCCTTTCTCTCTACTAGTTTTGTATTGAAGTCATGTTATTGTCATTAAAATGTTTAGCAATTAAGCACATAGCCTATAATTTCTGCTTCTCTGGAGGCTTGACGCCAGAAGATCACTTGAGCCCAGGAGTTCTAGATCATCCTGGGCAACGTAGTGAGAATGAACTCTCTGGATCCAGGTCAACTACCACTTTGATCCTAACTACTTGTGTAAATAACATGTGATAAGTCATAAAAATGTGCCCAGTATTACAATCTTTTCTGAATAAAATCCCCAGAGAATGTTGAGAATGAACGCTCCACTGCCAACAGAGTCAATAATAGGTTTTACTCATCAGTAAACTGACTCCTATCATGATTGCAACAAGTGGGCTACGTTTGTAAATTTGTAAATGAACATTTGTAGATTGTTAATGTTTATGTTATAAGAACTATGCTGATGGCCAAAGGCATAACTTCAGTCCTGCCTTTAAGCTCTCAATCAAAGGACTTTAAATATACTTTCTGAAAAGTGCTAGTTCTTCACTTCTGTGTCTCCTAGTGTGTCTCTTGTCCTGGTTGCCCAGGAAGTTATATTCTAATACTCAATGTATGACATTCTTTTCACTATAGCTCTGATTATAATTGTAATTCTGCAAGCTAAGATTTATGAACAGTGATTGCTACAGAATGAAGAGATGAATTAACAAATGCATTTAAAAAATCATCAATAAAATTTCTGTAATTGTAAAGTTAAATTAAAAATAACCAATATATTTGGCAATATGCATTTTTTCATGTTATGAAGGAAAGTCCTTCGGCATATATAGCTTTTCTAATTAAAATTTTGACTAAATCTAAAAACATACCTGTTATAGAAATCTCCCATTGTTACAGTGTCGCAAGAGTTTTCTGGGGAACATTTTTGTTTGCAATCCTAGACCAACCTCTTATTTTAAAAATATCCCAACACCATTTATTAAATAGGGAATCCTTTCCCCATTGCTTGTTTTTGTCAGGCTTGTCAAAGATCAGATGGTTGTAGAAGTGTGGTGTTATTTCTGAGGCCTCTGTTCTGTTCCATTGGTCTATATATGCTGTTTTGGTTACTGTAGCCTCGTAGTATTGTTTGAAGTCAGGTAGCGTGATGCCTCCAGCTTTGTTCTTTTTGCTTAGGATTGTCTTGGATATATGGGCTCTCTTTTGGTTCCATATAAAATTTAAAGTAGTTTTTTCTAATTCTGTGAAGAAAATGGTAGCTTTATGGGGATAGCATCATGTTCAGCAAACTAACACAGGAACAGAAAACCAAACATCACATGTTCTCATTCATAAGTGGGAGCTGAACAACGAGAACACATGGACACAGGGAGGGGAACATCACACACTGGGGCCTGTTGCGGTGTGGGGTCTAGGGGAGAGATAGCATTAGGAGAAATACCTAATGTAGATGACGGGTTGATGGATGCAGCAAACCACCATGGCATGTTTATACTTATGTCACAAACCTGCACATTCTGCACAGGTATCCCAGAACTTAAAGTTTAATAAAAAAATAAAAATATCAGTGGGGTAGAAATTGTCAAGGTATTGAAATATTCATTCTCAAATATCTTCTTTGATTTTCTGGAATCCTTACCCATTTTTTGTTTTTTACCTGACCATGTTTAGAGAAATAAGTAGAAAAAACATATATGCATGTGTTTTATCTAGCCCCAATTTCTTTTTCTTTTTTTTTTTTTTTAATTTTTGTCATTCCTTTATTCCTCAGTCTCTTTTTTTTTTCTTTTCTTTTTTATTATACTTTAAGTTCTAGGGTACATGTGCACAATGTGCAGGTTTGTTACATATGTATACATGTGGCATGTTGGTGTGCTGCACCCATTAACTCGTCATTTACATTAGGTATATCTCCTAATGCTATCCCTCTCCCCTTCCTCCACCCCACAACAGGCCCTGGTGTGTGATGTTCCCCTTCCTATGTCCAAGTAATCTCATTGTTCAATTCCCACCTATGAGTGAGAACATGCGGTGTTTGGTTTTCTGTTCTTGCGATAGTTTGCTGAGAATGATGGTTTCCAGCTGCATCCATGTCCCTACAAAGGACATGAACTCATCCTTTTTTATGGCTGCATAGTATTCCATGGTGTATATGTGCCACGTTTTCTTAATCCAGTCTGTCACTTATGGACATTTGGGTTGGTTCCAAGTCTCTGCTATTGTGAATAGTGCTACAATAAACATACGTGTGCATGTGTCTAAAACTGATGATATATTTTTTCTTTTGGTTCTTTCCCATGAAATAGAAGATCAACTAAAACACACAAGAATGTCATATATTACTTAAATAACAAATATAGATATCTTGGGTTTCCTCTCTCAGGACAGTTTCCTGGTTCAAGTAACTGACCTTACACACAGAACCTCAGAGAAGAAGCAACTAGATCTGCATCAAAGGATCTTAATTTACACATGTAAGGTAAATAACTCACCATATAGTTTACTCTGTTTAGAAAACAACCAGAATCATTAATAAGATTATTAATAGTGTCTTATTAAGTGAAAGTTGTTTCATTACTAAGAGAATACTCAAATGCTATATTTACGAGTAAAAAAGTAAAAATATTTCATTGTTTTAAATACAATTATTTATTTAAGTCATTATTAAGCAAATAAAGCAAACTGTTAAGCAAAAGAGCCTTCATAACAATGCTGGTTCTTCTGGCTTGGAAAGATTTGCAGCATAGTCAGAGAGCCTATGCTTTACTACTTTAATCAACTTCCCTTGTGTACTCTGGACAGCCTCAAAATTATTCAATTATCACATCTCTCAAACTGCATTTTCTTAAATCAGGCACAGAAACTCACTTTGGTGACAAAGTAAGAGGGCCTTGTGCAAAAGCCTTTTCTTTTGTAAAGCAGTACAAGCAAGTTTAGGGTCTGGCCAAACAATACAGAATGTAGTTATTTCAGCAGACATTACAACTTACTAATTTCTAAACTTTCCCTCCTTCTGGAGCCCTCACCTCCACCCCACACACAGAGTTAACTCTGCTTGAGAAGACATCTAGTCATTCCCCTTCAGGACCACACTTGAAATATAAATGACCAGAAAAAAAAAAAAAAAAAAAAGTCTACTTTCAAAAGCACTAGAGATGTGTACCTTTCAGAGAGAATGCTGAGAGATTTAGATTTCATACTGCAGTGTGGGACTTTTGCCCTCTTTCTCTCTTCGTTGGAATTAGGGACAATTTTCCACTTTGTTTGGGTGATCATTTTTCATTTGCTCATGATGACCCCAATCTTATGCTACGTCCCCTTTTTAGCTCTGTGCTGCATAATTGCACATTTTTAAACTTGCCTTATTTTTCTATTTTTACAATTATTTCCTCAGATATGTGGCTCTTCTCTGAACTGTTTTCAAATTCTCGAAGTTTTTACTTACAAAGTCTTAGAGATTGCTTGCTTATCTCTCCAGGATTTGCCTAGGGATGCATATAATTGAGGGGCAGCTAATATGGACTATTTTTTTTAAACGTATAAAATTACTTTTTATTGTGGTAAAAACAGTCAACATGAGACCGACTCTCTTAACAAAATTTCAAGTGTACAATGCAGTGTTTTTAACTATAAACATAATGTTATACAGCGTATCTCTGGAACATATTCATTTTGCACAACTGAAGCTATATAAATGTTGACCAGCAACTCACCATTTCCCCTTACTCCTTCAGCCCCTGATAAATACCATGCTACACTCTGTTTCAATGAATCTGACGATTTAAGATACCTTATGTAAGTAGAATCATGCAGTACTTGTCCTTCTGTGGCTGGCTTATTTCAGTTAGCCCAAAGCCTTCCAGGTTTATCCACGTCGTTCCATATAACAGGATGCTCTTCTTTAAGGCTGAATAGAATTTCATTGTTTATTTATATGACCTTTCTTTGATCCACTCATCTATGGGTGGACATTTGATTTGGGTTGTTTCCACATATTGGCCATTGTAAATGGTGTTGAATGAACATAGGAGTTCTAATGTCTCTACAGGATTCTGATTTAAATTCTTTTGACTATGTACTCAAAAGTGGGATTGCTGGCCAGGTGTGGTGGCTTATACCTGTAATCCCAGCTCTTTGGGAGGCTGAGGCAGGTGAGTCACCTGAGGTCAGGAGTTGGAGACCAGCCTGATCAACATGGTGATAACCCCGTCTCTGCTAAACATACAAAAATTAGCCGGGCATGGTGACACAGGCCTATAATCCCAGCTACTTGGGACGCTGAGGCAGGAGAATCGCTTGAACCCGAGAGGCTAAAGTTGCAGTGAGCAGAGATCTTACCATTGCACTCCAGCCTGGGTGACAAGAGTGAAACTTCGCTTCAAAAATAAATAAATAAATAAATAAAGGGGAATAGCTGGATCATAAAGTAGCTGAGGAAGCTTCATACTGTTTTCCTAGCAACTGCACCATTTTACACTCCCACCAACAGTATGTAGGAATTCCAATTTCTTCACATCTTGACCAACATTTATTATCTTTTGTATTTCTTTTCTTTTCTTTCTTTTTTTTTTTTTTTTTTAAAGGGGGTCTCCCTCTTTCCCCCAGGCTGGGGTACAGTGGCCGGATCTCAACTCACTGCAAGCTTTGTCTCCCAGGTTTATGCCTTTCGCCTGCCTCAGCCTCCCGAGTAGCTGGGACTACAGGCGCCCGCCACCTCACCCGGCTAGTTTTTTTGTATTTTTAGTAGAGACGGGGTTTCACCGTGTTAGCCAGGATGGTCTCGATCTCCTGACCTCGTGATCCGCCCGTCTCGGCCTCCCAAAGTGCTGGGATTACAGGCTTGAGCCACCGCGCCCGGCCGTATTTCTTTTCTTGAGACAGAGCCTCACTCCATTGCCCAGGCTGGAATGCAGTGGCATGATCTCGTCTCACTGAAACCTCTGCCTCCCAGGTTCAAGCAATTCTCTGCCTCAGCCTCCTGAGTAGCTGGGATTATAGGTGCCTACCACCATGCCCGGCTAATTTTTGTATTTTTAGTAGAGACGGGGTTTCACCATCTTGGCCAGACTGGTCTTGAACTTCTGACCTCGTGATCCACCCGCCTCGGCCTCCCAAAGTGCTGAAATTACAGGCATGAGCCACCGCGCCTGGCCTGTATTTCTTTTAAATAATATTCATTCTAATTGCTGTGAGGTGATATCTCATTTTGGTTTTTATTTGCATTTCACTGATGATTAGTAATGTTGATCATCTTTTCATATGCCCATTGGCCATTTGTATGTCTTTTTTGAGAAATGTCTATTCACATTGTTTTCTTGCTGTTGAGTTATAGGCGTTCCTTATATATTTTTAGTATTAGATCTTTATCAGACATATGGTATGCAAATACTCTCTTCCATTCTAAAGGTTGTCTTTTCACTCTATTGATTGTTTCCTTTGCTGTGGAGCAGCTTTTTAGTTTGATGTAGTTCCACTATTTTGCTTTTGGTTTTTTTTGCATGTGCTTTTGGTGGTTTGTTTTATTATTTTATTCATCAGATGTGTACAGCAAGTCTACCGTATGCTAGGAGCTGTTTCAGGTGCTGGGGATACAACAGAGAACAAAACAGACACAATCATGGAGTTTATAATATTCTGGGACTTTACATGCATTGTCGGTCTTAATATTTTTTCTTTAAAAAGGTAAAGTTGCCCATTCCAATTTGCTTTGTTACCCATATGATCTAGTTGCCATTCACCATCTTGTATCTATGATGGTAGTTAACTGGAGGAAGAGAAAGATGTCACCACTAAGGTTGATTTAAACTAGAGGATGCTTGAAAACAAACTGGTAGTAGCCAGAAACTAGGATTATGGAGTGCCTGAGGGTCAGATTCCTTCACATTTGACAGTCACTGAAAATTCTTTTCCATTACTGAAATCAAACAATAGTGTGGTCTCTGAAACTATGGCCAACACAGTCAGAGAGGAAAACAACCTTTTTCCAAATGGAAAAAAAAACAAACGCCTTACAGACACTCTTCGTACAGGTTCTTAATACTGCTTCCTATAGTGATTACTCCAAGCTACTTGAAGACACCATACTGAGCATCTCAGTGAAAACTAGCATAGGGCACCATGTATTTTTTTAAAAACGTTGTTTTACAAATATCTTTTAATCTGTTTGTAAGCTAGAAGAACCAAGAATAATAAAAACTGATGCTTTAGTAAAGGCTTTTCAGAGTAAAAAAAAAAAAAAAAAAAAAGCACAAATGCAGTCAGCAAGCAATTGATTTTAAAACCTTACTTTTTTATTAAAGGGAAATATGTATTCCAATATGTGAAAAGAAATATGACTAAAACATGTAGAAATCTAGCTTCCTCATTCATTTTCTCTGATATAGGAAAAGAAGGGGGAGTGGATATTATGTATATAATATAGTGGAAGGGGGCAGATTTGAGAAGAGGAGAATGTGAAAATTCTCTCTGTAAATCATTCGTTTCATCAATTAATTATTGAAGCAATAATATTTATTTAAAATTAAGCATAGCATTTTACCTAATTGAAATACTCACTGTAGAAGAAAACTAGATGGATTGAAAGATTAAAGTCCAAAAAGTATTTCATTACATGTTTGTATAACAACAAAATTAGTAAGTTAAAACAAGATGCATGGTACATTCTGAAGCATATCATCAAGTGTAAAGAATAAGAAATTGGAATGATTGAGGGGACACAAACAATCATAAAGTGGCAGAAAAGATGTGGTCATTTCAGTTAGTCACAAATGCTATCAATAAAATAAAACAAGATAAGGGATTACTTTAAATAAGATGTTTAGGGAGCAAAGGCTACAATCCAGTGAGAATGAGTCATGCAAGTACCTGAAGGAGGTTCAGTGCAATTGACTTGGTAAAGACTGGCTACTGACATGACAGTAAAAGCCATTTATTTGCGATACTGTCAATACATAGTCAACTGTATGCCTTGGTTTTTGTTGCAATCCTTTAAAAAGAAATAATTCTTTTAAATAAGAAAAGAAGAATCACAGTGTGCAGCACGGTTGTTAGATTCAGAGCCCAAGCCTCAAAGCATACCAGATTGCATTTGAAGTAGATACCAGAGAAATATGGAAATCACACCCCAAATTCACAATTCTGGTCTTTCTGTTAATGTCTTTAATCTTTCTCTGCTTTCTCTATTGTCAAGAGCCTTGGTTACGGTATCTAGGTTCTAAAAATTCTAGCATCTTTTTTAAGCTGAAATCCTGTTTATTAAAACCTCTTTTTTTTTGAGACAGGGTCTCGCCTGGTCACCAGGCTGGAATGCAGTAACACAATCACAGCTCACTGCAACCTTTACCTCATCAGACCAAGCAGTCCTCGCTTCTCAGCCTCCCAAGTAGCTGGGACAACAGGCATGCACCACCATGCCAAGTTAATATATATATATTTTATTTTTGTAGAGATGGGGCCTGACTATGTTGCCTAGGCTGGTCTTGAACTCCTGGACTCTGGTGATCCTCTCACTTCAGCCTCCGTAGGTGCTGGGATTATAGGTGTGAGCCACCACCCCCAGCCTTAAAACCACTTTTATTAATACTAATGCTGATAATAATAACACCAGCAGCCTCTGATATTTATTAGGTGGTTATTTTATGTCAAGCACTGTACTAGGCACTTTTACCCATATTGTTTCACGTAACTTTCACAACCTTCATGGAAAGGTAAGTATCATCTCAATTTTATAGATGAGAAAGGTGAGACTCTAAAAGATGAGGTAATTTACCCGAAATCTAAATAGCTAGTAAGTGGAAGTATCCAAGTCTTCCCAACTCCAAAACCTGTGCTCCTTCTTTATCACCCTTTTGTCTTTTTTCCAGCTCAGTTCTCAGTTGTAGATAAGTAATTATGAAGATACTTGAGCAATGAAGGGAGGGTAAAGATTATAGTAGAGGGTAAGTCGGAATACAGAATGGAAGATGTAGAATACGAGAGTAAAGAGTTTCCATATTTTCTAATAAGCAACAAGAAGCAATGGAAGGATTTTAGTGGTTGTGGCATAATAAACTTTTATTACATACCGGTGTTTTACAGGATGAATTGTAGAAGATAGAGTGGAAAAAAAGTTAGGACACAGGAAGAATAACTGAGAAGCTGGGAAGAAAATGTAATGATGAGATGTCTGACTTAAAATAATACTACCGTAATAACAAGGAAGGGAAATGGGATGCCTTAAAAAAAATGTCAGGAGGGCTTGATGGCTGGATAATATATCTATAAACCCTCTTAGAAATATAAAACAATTATGACTTTTGAGCTGAAATGGAGCAAAGGAAAAGGCAATATCAGAAAGCATTTAAAGATATTTAGCCCAGATAACTTTATTTATAGTAACAACATCCCGGAGACTTCATGGGATTGTATTTAATATTGAACATGTATTGATTTAGTCGTATTAAATTTGTTCATATTAAACTATTATTTCTTATTACATAAACTTTCAGTTATTTTCAAAAAATCTGTGTCCCATTATTATTACTGTCACTTCTTTAAATATTCAGTTTGCTCACTGAATAATTTTACGGACTAGAGCTGTGTTACTTCGGTCCACTCTAACAGAATACCATAGATTGGGTGACTTAAATAACAGAATATTTTTTCATGCATTTCTGGAGGCTGGAAAGTACAACACCAAAGCACTTGCAGATCTGGTGGCCGGTGAGGGCACTCTTTCTGGTTTGCAGATTGTTGTATTGTCATATCCTCGCATGGTGGAGAACAAAGAGAGAAAGGAAGTTGAATCCTGTCTTTTTATAATGGCCCCACCTTCCTGATCTGATCACCTACCAAAGTCTCTCCTTCTGATATCATCACATTAGGGGTTAAAATTTCAACATAAATTTTTTGGGGAACATGAACATTCAGTCCATAGTTTGAGCCAAAATTTCTTCTTAGACTTTCTTATGTGTACGTTGGTAAAGTAACAATCCATTTAAATATGTTTACCCTTTACCTACCAAATAGTTTAGTAGTAAAAATTTTGGAATATTTATTATGAAAATACATGATGTAGACATTATAAATTTATACAATTTAATATTTGGCATAGTTCCCCCAACATATCTTTGCTGTTTTGCTCTTTTAAGGATTTTCATCATTTTTTTGAAAGGCTTACTTTTCACTGTGATTTTAGCTGCTTTCCTAAAAAAAAAAAAATGGAATAAATGTTGATTGCAACCATATTAAAATGTTTCTTATTCTTCTTAATGTGTGAAGAAGAAAATCTACTGGTTTTTACATAGCATGTATTATGATGTTAATTTGTGAAATATGGAATCTGAAATACATAAGCTTCTGGAAATTTTATAAGTGCTTATGTATTCAGACATTCTTTTCTAAATTAACATAGTACTGAATTTAAAAGTCAGTAGTAAACTTAATTTCAGGCTTGCTAAAATGGATAATGAATATCTTTAGGATAATTTATGTAAATATCCTTCTTAAAAATCATAAACATTTATTTACATATTGTATATAATGTCTGGAATGTTCAAGAAATAAACTTACACATTATTAATTATTATTATTATTAATGTTTACACATTATCACCTTCATCATCTTCTCCACCTTCATCATACTTAATAAAATATTATCATGGTTATATTTTATATTTAACAATGAAATTCAGATGAAACAATTAGTCTGACAAAAATAAAGTTATTTCCGTAGAAATATCTGGAAAAACATACCTGCCACTATTAGCTTACACAATAACAAAACACTATTCAACAAGTTCTTCACAGGCTATCAAAAGGAAATATTATTTTTTCTATAGGAACTACAATATGTAAATGAGAGAAGGAGGATATTTATGCATTTCAGTCATATTTAACAAAATGAGAGGAAAACTGAATGTCTTTAGTGACTTGACATTATCACCAAATTATAATTTTACCAGGCTCTAAGAAACAGTTTAATACACACAGTAATGGTTGATGCATTTTAACTCTTAAATAACTTGGCTCATAATATGAATAAGTTGTATTATTATGTTAATGACTTTAACAGGTTGGTGAACACGTGGAGGTATTGGGAGGGTAGCAAGCCTGGATAGGGCACAGAAGCTCTGTGCTCCTTCCTCCATACCTTGCCCTGTGTTTCTGTTTCATCTGTTTCTGAGCTGCATCCTTTTATAATAAACAAGTAATCAATTAAGTTAATTGTTTTCTAGAATTCTGGGAGTCATTCTAACAAATGATCAAACACAAAGATAATCATGGAAATGTCTGTTTTCTATCTGGTTAGTCAGAAGCACAGATGGCAACTTGGATTTGTGACAGGCATCTAAAGTGAGGGCAATGTTGTGGAACTCAACCCTTAACCTGATGCTAACTCCAGATAGTGTTAGATTTAGTTAAATCATAGGACACTTAGCTGGTGTCTACAAATAATTAAATAATTTATTGGTTTGGGAAAGAAACCACACATCTGATGATGTCAGAGTATACAGAAAAAATAGTTGGTTTCTCCTATGCGCTCTGCTTTACAGCTTGTTGCCATAATTTGTGGTACAGTAATTCTTACCACCCTATTGTGTCTGGAGTTGGTTCCTTCTGGTGAGTCCTTGGTCTCACTGACTTCAAGAATGAAGCCATGGACCTTCCTGGTGAGTGTTACAGCTCTTAAAGATGGCAGGGACCCAAAGAGTGAGCAGCAGCAAGATTTATTGTGAAGAGTGAAAGACTAAAGCTTCCACAGCATGGAAAGGGACCCGAGCAGGTTGCCACTGCTGGCTGGGGTGACCAGCTTTTATTCCTTTATTTGTCCCCACCCACATCCTGCTGATTGGTCCATTTTACAGAGCACTGGTTGGTCCATTTCACAGAATGCTGATCGGTCCATTTTACAGAGTGCTGATTGGTGCATTTACAATCCTTTAGCTAGACACAGAATGCTGATTGGTGTGTTTTCACAGAATGCTGATTGGTGCATTTACAATCCTCTTGTAAGACAGAAAAGTTCTCCAAGTCCCCACTCAACCCAGGAAGTCCAGCTGGATTCACCTGTCATTACTACAGCATGCCAAATCAGTTATATAGTGTTTTCACATTTGGAGGTTAAAGGAAGAACAAATATCAGTTTTTTAAAGTTACCTAAATTGCAATTCCTTCTTTTATTCATTGACAAAATACTTAGTGACTACCTCTCTCCTGCTTCTTTTAGTGAGCATATAAAATAGCCAACAATTAGTCCAGAATCTGGCATTAACCTGAAAAGGAAAATAAAGATGATTTATTCAAGCCAGAGTCTCGATGGAAAATTCAAAGAAATAGTCTACCAATTACAAAAGGTGATAAAGGTGTATGACAGAAAAGCAAGTGCACAGGAATGATACCTAATATGTAGTGGGCAAATAATTCACAAAGAAAGAGGTAGAAGTGAGGAAAAGAAAGAGGATATAAGTAGAATCTCACCAGCAATAAAGAAAATGCAAATCAAAATACATATCAACTTACAGTCTGGACAAGATGAAACAGATACATTTTATCTTTCTTCTCTACACTAAGTACAATAAAAAACCCTGGGCATGATACAAGAGGCAATCAAACAACTCTGAAAAGGTGATAAAGTAGGTGTATCGATTTGAAACCCCAGGACTGGTGACACACCATAGCAGCAGAGCATCACATCTCCTCCCACGGGACAAAATGTGACTCAGACCTAACATTTTCAAAAGCCAAATCCAGTCATAGAAGGCAGCCCAGATAAGCCCATTCTTTCATCTAACAACACACTAAGGAAGCCTGGCATCATCAACAAGGAGGATTGATTAGGAACCCTAAGAATAATAAGCAACCAAAAAAAGTGCTTTTCTTTCTTGCAGGACTGAGAATTCCCTTCCCTCACCAAGAGATACTGAGGGGATAGAGGCGAGAAGGACCTTGCAAAAACAAATGGTGTGGCTCAGAAAGTCTCTCTTTTCAGGGTCTGAGACTTCCATCCCCTTCTCAGAGATATAAGGGAAACTGGGAGACACAGGTAAGGGGATCCTGCCTCAAAAAGGGCCCTGGCCCAAAAAGCTCTCTCCATCCCCCTTAGGTAAGGCAGATCCTGCCAAAATAAATGCCAAGTCAGAGAACCCTCCTCTCCCCCCACAGGCCTCACACTCTCTTCCCCTGCTGGGATACAAAGTGTCAGGCAGGTACGATGGGCAGGAAGAGCCCAGCCACAGTGGATGGTCATTCTCAGAAAGTCTCTTTTTCCCAATGGGTCTGAAAATACCCACCTCCACCTAGAGACAACTGGGAAGGCCTTGGTAGGAATTCTTGGAAACCAGTAATATTATTAAGGAAACCTCTTCCTCTCAGGAGACCTGGGATCCCTTTTCCCATGGAAAGACACTGGCCAGGGAAAATCCCTTCTGCTACTATAGCCATTGCTGTCATGGACAAGTAGGAGATAAGTATTACATAAACCGAGAAAAACAAAATTACACAACAAAGGATCCGAAAATATATTGTCATTGAAACCACAGTCCAGAAAAGTAGACCAGAATCTGCATGCTGACTATAAGCAGAATGAAGATCTGATGAAATCAAAGATATAAATAGACCCAGAGACTGCTGACATAATAGAAGAAATATTCAGGATACAACTGAAAATCACTGGTCATACTAAGAATAAAGAAAATCACAACTTGAATGAGAAGAGACAGTCAACTGATGCCAACATTGAGACAAATCAGATGTTGTTAATTGTCGAATTATCTAATGAGGATTTCAAAGCACACATCATAAAAATATTTCAGCAGTGAATTACAAAGTCTCCTGAAACAAATGGAAAATAGAACATTTTTGAAATGAAATAATAGTTATAAAATGGAAATTTTGGAAAAATACATTAATAGAAAAAAAAAGCTTGAATGAATTGTAAGAGAAAGAAATCACTGAACTTGAGGTAGATCAACAGCATTCTGAACAAGAGAGAAAACAGATTTTTTTTTAAAGAGCCTCAGTGTCCTATGGGACAATAGCAAAATATACAATGATTTGCATCTTTGTAGCCCCACAGGAGAGAAGGGTTGAAAGACTATACAGGGAAATAATAGTTTAAAACATCACAAACTTAGTGCAAAACAATAATTCAGAGATTCAATAACATGAATGTACCTTAATTAGATAAACTCAAAGAAATTCACATGTAATAATTAAATTTCTGTTAACTAAAGACAATATTTAAATATGGAAAGCAGCTAGAGAAAAATGATGCATTGCTGTTAGGAGAATACCAATACCCTAATGATAGTGGTTTTCTCACCATAAATTAAGAAGCCAAAATCTAAAGTGTCATAAGATCTTGTGGGAAGAACTGAAGAATGTGCTCTTGGCTCTGCACAGCCAGCTGCAATCCACTGAGGAACATGCCTCCAAGCTACCATTGTGCCTGGCCATTTACAGGAGTGCTTCATCTGCATGGTCCTCAACCCATTTGACTGGTCAAATTGGACTCATTCAAGGTGCTGAAGGCAGCTGAGAACTAGAGAAAATAAGCCTACCCGTGTATCACTGGGAGTCCTGGGGCCAAAAGCTCATCTCAGGCCATGGCCCAGAGCAACTCCAATGCCACAGACAAACAGCTGTATAAAGAGTCTCAGAAAGACAGCAAGAACCCACTTGCCCCCAAAGTTGGCATGATTGACAAGAGGACATACAGCGCCCATGGAGGTTAAGAAAGAAGGAATAAGGTGAATTGGAACAAGACCCAATCAACAACTTCAAGGTGACGGGAAAATAATTGAGATAAGATGGAGAAAGGCAACCACCTCATGAAGGATCATGAAGGAAGATTTGAAAAGCCACTTGAAAAGGGTGAAAGAGGAAACTTTTTATTTGATAGACCTATCATTGACCAACCTATTCGAGGCTGTGGTGGCCTTGGAAGAAATAGAGAGGGCTATCAAAGTGAAATGGGCCAAGGGTATGGATTTGATTTTTATGGCAAATGTGAATTTGATAGGCATCGTGGAAGGCATAGATCAGGTCTGAAGCACAAGGACAAACATGGAGGTAGTGGATTTTACAACTGGGGAACTGTAAAAGGTAAGTTAAATGACTTGGATTAATAAAACATGACCTAGGAAACACCTGAAGGTGAAGAATATCCAGTGGCAGACACTGAAAATAAGGAGAAGGAAATTTAAGGGGTTAAAAAAAGAGGGTCCAAAAGAGATGACTTTGGATAAGTGGAATGCTATTCAAAATAAGGACTGGCCAAAAGTAGAATTCAATATCCAAAAAGAAAACAAAGGTACTGATTGATGAGTACTGCAAGAAGAGATGTGCTCTTCATAAATCAAAGACTGAAGAGATTTATGCTGCACATTTCGTTAAGGACCCTCATTTTTGAAAGCCAGCAAATGACATAATGTCTCAGTGGGAGGTCAATTTTGGAGACCCTGGCCCTCGAGGACATGGGAGGGGAAGACAAGGTGAGTGTGTGGTGGACCTCAGGACTGCAGCAGCATGACTGACAAGTCAGGTGCTTCTATTCCTGATATGGATGACCCAGAGGCATTTCCAGCTCTGGCTTAACTGAATGCAATAAGACAACCATGGTTCCTTTGAGGAATTTCCTGTTCAATGCCTTTGCATGCTTAAGGATTCCAAACAATGAAGAAATCATGTTTTTAAAAGGCTGTCATTCACACAATTAACACTTAAAGACTGAATTGTATCTGTCTTAAAAAGGAATTTCTCGCCCCGCGGGGTGGCTCAAGCCTGTGATCCCAGCACTTTGGGGGACTTAGGCGGGCGGATCACGAGGTCAGGAGATCCAGACCATCTTGGTTAACAAGGTGAAACCCTGTCTCTACTAAAAATACAAAAAATTAGCCGAGCATGGTGGCGGGCGCCTGTAGTCCCAGCTACTGGGGAGTCTGAGGCAGGAGAATGGCGTGAAGGAGGAAGGCGGCGGTTGCAGTGAACCGAGATTGCGCCACTGCAGTCCAGCCTAGGCGACAGAGCGAGACTCAGTTTCAAAAAAAAAAAAAAAAAAAGAACTTCTCTCACTACATAAAATTAACAAATATGGTAGTCAGTTTTGTATTTAAAAATGTATTGGTAGCTATGTTTTTATAAATATCAGAAATTATGCATTCCTCATGAATACTTTTGTATTGCTGCTTGCAAATTTGCATTGCCAAGCTTGAAATATAGGTGTGAAATGTGTGTACTGGTTTAAAGCTTTCACTTCTTTTATGTTTTTTTTTTAAATTTTAAATTTTTTGTGGGTACATAGTAGGTGCACATATTTATGGGATACTATGATACAGGCATGCAGCTTGAAATATTCACATCAAAGTATATGGCATATCCATCCCCTCAAACATTTATCCTTTGTATTACAAACAAACCAATTATGCTCTTTTAGTTATTTAAAAATGTGTAATTAAATTATTTTTACTACAGACACCTTGTTGTTCTATCTAATACTAGACGTTTTTCATTCTTTCTATTTTTTGTACCCATTAACCATCACCACTTCCCTCCACCACCAACCCCTACTGCCCTTCCCAGTTCCCGGTCATCATCCTTTTACTGTCTGTCTCCAAGATTTCAATTGTTTTGATTCTTATATCCCACAAATAAATGAGAATTTGTGATGTTTGTCTTTCTGTGCTTGGCTTATTTCACTTAACATAATGATCTCCAGTTCCACAGATGTTGTTGCAAATGACAAGATCTTATTCATTCTTTGTTATGGCTGAATAGTACTCCACTGTGCATATGTACCACTTTTGCTTTATCCATTCATCTATTGATGGACACATATGTTGCTGCCAAATCTTAACTAAACAGTGCTGCAGCAAATATAGGGATGCAGATATCTTTGATATACTGATTTCCTTTCTTTTGGGTATATACCCAGCAGTGGGATTGCTGGATCATATGATAGATCCACATTTAGTTTTTTGAGTAACCTCCAAACTGTTCTCTATGGTGGTTGTACTGATTCACATTCCAACCAAGAGTGTACAAGGGTTTCCTTTTCTCCACATCCTCACCAGAGTTTTTTATTGCCTGTCTTTTGGAGATAAGCCATTTTAACTGGGGTGAGGTGATATCTCATTGTAGTTTTGATTTGCATTTCTCTGATGATCAATGATGTTGAACACCTTTTGCCATATGTATGTCTTCTTTTGAGACATTTCTATTCAGATATTTTGCTCATTTTTCAGTGGAATTATTAGACTCTTTTTCTATAGAGTTTTTTAAGCTCCTTATATATTCTGGTTATTAATCCCTTGTTAGATGCGTAATTTGCAAATATTTTCTCCCATTCTGTGGGTTGTCTCTTCACATTGTTGGCAGGTTTCTTCTTGTTTTTGTTTTTGTTTCTGTGCAGAAGCTTTTTAACTTGGTGTGATCCCATTTGTCATTTGTGCTTTGCTTACCTGTGCTTGTGGGGTATTACTCAAGAAACTTTGCCCAGATCAAGTCCTGCAGAATTTCCCTAATATTTTCTGGTAGTAGCTTCATAGTTTGAGGTCATAGATTTATCTTTCATTCATTTTTTGTGCTTTTTCTATATGTCAAGAGATAAGGGTCTAGTTTCATTCTTCTGCATATGGATATCCAGTTTTCCCAGCACCATTTATTGAAGAGACTGTCTTTTCCTAGGTGTGTATGTTCTTGGCACCTTTGTGGAAAATGAGTTCAATGTAGTATGTGAATTTGTCTCTGCATTCTCTATTCTGTTCCCTTGGTCTACGTGTCTGTTTTTATGGTAGTGCCATGCTGTTTTTGTAAACATAGCTCTGTAGTATAGTTTGAAGTGTGGCAGTGTGATTCCTCAAGCTTTGTTCTTTTTGCTAAGGAAAGCTTTGGCTATTCTGGGTCTTTTGTGGTGCCATATAAATTTTAGAATTTTTCTATTTTTTGAGGAATGTCATTGGTGTTCTGATGGGGATTGCATTGAATCTGTAGATTGGTTTGGTTAGTATGGACATTTTCACAATATTGACTCTTCTAATTCATGAATGTGAAATATCTTGTCATCTTTTGGTGTCCTCTTTAATTTCTTTCATCAGTGTTTTATAGCTTTCATTGTAGAGAGGTTTTACTTCTTTGGTTAATTCCTAGGTATTTATTAGCATTCATGGCAATTGTAAATGGAATTACGTTTTTATTTCTTTTTCAGATTGTTCACTGTTGGCATATAGAAATGCTGCTAATTTTTGTCATTTGTGTTTTTTAATCAAGGATTTAAATGTTCTCTCAATTACCTACTGGTTTTAAATATTGAACATATCAGTTTTAATACCTGCTTTGCATTTTCACACATGGTCAACTAGCATATGTTAAACTTTGATTTGTTTAATATTTTTCTTTTTGAGGATTTTTTTTTCTTTTGTCATGATATCCTGATATATACATGTATATATACTAAATCTTTATGCTCAGAAATATCAGTACTTGAACCAATTCAAAGCACATTGGTTTAATAGCTCTTACTTCTTGCATGGTTCATTAGGTTCAAATTATAATTAATTTACAATTTTAACTGTACTTACTTTTCAAACATATGACTTTCCCATTTTAAAAGCCAAACCAGACACTTTTTTGGTGAGAGCTATTTAAGCTACTTATTGTTGATAGACACATTACGTGAAGTTAAGTTGTTTTATGGGTATGGGTTTTACTGCCTCCAACAGGGTGGGTGGAATAAGTTGATTTGGCTAATGTGTAGTATTTAAACTGTTCTATAAAATAAGTGTCTGGCCAATTAATATAATTTCTGTGTGTGAAAATTTCCAAAGTCAAAATGGTATATCCATAATTGATAACTCTTTAATCATTCCTTTTTCTAACAAACGAAAAACAAAAGACAGTGGTTAGAATGATGAGAAGAATAGTATTTTAATTTTTGGAATTTGGAAAGCAGACAGTTTTACTTTACAAGGTTGGAACAGCATCACCTTCCATGAAATATAAACCAAAATCTTTACTGTTTCTGGATTTCTTATACTGCTATTATTTGGTCATAAGTTGATAGATGAATATTTGTTCCACAGAAAGTAATAATTATTTTTCCTCTTCCTCCATTAGAAAATTAGGTTAATAATGAATTCCATTAATGAGAGCATCATCACTTATTAAAACATATACGGAGAGAATGATTAATAAAACAGATTTTCTAGGAAAAAAAAAGTGTCACAAAAATTTGGAAGTGCTGAAAGAAATTGTTAACACCAGATTCTATATCTAGCGAAACTATTCTTCAGAAATGAAAGGGAAATTAGAAACTTTATCAGATTAAAGGAAACTAAAAGAGTTTGTCTCTAGCATACCTACTCTTAAAGGCTAAAGGAAGTTTGTCAAACAATTAAAGAGATAAAAGAAATCATCTTGGAGCATCAGGAAGGAAGAAGAACAACTGAAAGATTATAAATATGTGTCCATAAATGGACTATTGTTTTTCTCATGGGTTTTATAAATTATATCGAATCAATTATATATATATATATATATATATATATATATATATATATATATACACACACACACACATGTATTTGGAGACAGGGTCTCTCTCTGTCACTCAGGCTCGAGTGCAGTAGTGCAATCATAGCTCACTGCACCCTTGAACTTCTGGGCTCAAACAATCCCTTTGCCTCAGCCTCCAACATAACTGGGACTACAGGCCCAGGCCACCACATTCATGTTTTCATTTTGAAACAATTTTTAAATGCACTCTAATCGATATATGATTACTTGATTTTCAATTAATGCAGAATGACAAGTGGTGTTTTTGCTTTATTTTCATTACTCCTCCAGCCCATTCAATGGCCATTCATTCAAAAGGAGATTTTATTTCAACTTTTAATGAATATTTGTAAATGGTACTTAAGACTTTATTAGGCAGAGCAGTAATAGAACTCTGCCTAATTAAACTTGTAGCAACCAACATTTACAGATAGTTTATTAGAAGTGAACATATTCTTTAAAAAAACAGTTGTGTGGCCTGATTAAGATATAACTAATATAACACATGAAAAATAATGAACATGTGTCTTCCCATTGTTTTTGAAGATGGCTGCTGGAAAGCAACCTAATAACGTTGCGTATTACTTACTTAATGAGCACTGGGTGATTATGAACTTCTACTATGACTTTTGATGAGTCATATGTAAATTATTCATGGTAGAAGAAGGCAAAACCATATGGCACATCATCTGTTGAGTATATTTGTGTTCAATGATGCCCAGCGTCATATCCCTAGCAAATTAATACAGGCTGTTTGTTATTCAGATACTAAGTAAAAGGAATTGGTAGTCTCACTTTAATGGCCGATAAAACCTTATTTGCATCACAGAATTACCTGATAAACCCCTTCCCCTTTTGACTGACTGATGATCAAGGTATGAGGTTAAAACAGACTAAATAAGACAGACTTAACCCATTATACATGTACTCTCCTTGAGATAGAATTAAAGTTGTTATAAAGGGAATATAGTGACTTAATGCACATATCAAACTCAGCAATTAGAAAATGTCAATTGTTAATTGTGAAACTTTCAGTCTCTGAATTAACTTAAAGTAATAACCTTTCATTCTTGCTTTACAGGTTATAATTAGTTTAAATTGCCCACTTTCATTCCATTTATAGTATTTATAGCCAAGATAGACATAGAAAATTGATTGAAATTTTTTTTGGAAGAAATGCCTTTAAGCAGGAGCAAGGCTGAGTAATTGTTTTAAAACTTGATCCTGAAAACAATCAACCCTCCCAACTTTTTCCAAAATAAAAATATGAAAGAGACTTGTTAAAAATATTTACCTATACCAAAGACATAAAAAGTAAGATACTTTTGAGTTACTAATTAATTAAAAGAAACATCTCATTGAGTATACACATAATAACCTAAGGATTTAGGGAATTCCAACAAGAATTACTGAAAAATAGAGAAACAAAGCTTTTACAGGGGCGTTTATTATTTTCATTAGTTTATATCTAGTTTATTTTTTCATTTGTCCACACGCACATGTGAACATTCATTTGGCAAACACTTGCTCCATTACAATGCACTATTGTTTCCATTGGGGATTGAAAAAAAAGGAAGAAGACAAGATGTTGATAGTCTAGTGAAGGAGACTCAAATGACTATCAATTGAAGGCTAATGTAGGTAGTACAACAGATACATAGGCAAAATGTTTTGGAAACATATAAAAGTGTTAGCTGAATTCTGACTGAGCAGATCCAGGGAAGATTTGACACCTGAGTTGGCATTTCTCAAAAAGATAAATGACACAAAAGTACAGAAACCTCTGTAATATAGGAATCTGGCTCATACTCTGTGAAGAAATGACTTGCATAATTGAGACTAATGAACCCGTAGAATGATCGCATTCCATTCTTCCATGTTCCATTCAACTAGCTCTATCTCATCTTTAAGTGTCAGTTTGAATGTCGTATCTTTAGAGTGGCCTTCCCTAATCCCCCCAAATGAAATATTTTCCCCAAACCTTGTTCTCTACAGTAGTCCCCACTTATCCAAATTGGATAATCTTCAAGATTCCCAGCAGATGCCCGCAACTGCACATAGTACAGAATCTTATATACACTATAATTTTTCTGTCTGATACCTGAAATGGCTACTAAGTGACTAATGGGCCGCAGGGTCTACAACATGTATACACTAGACAATGTGAAGATTCACATCCTGGGCAGTACTGACCTAGGAGGGTGCAAGATTTCATCACGCTGTTCAGAACGGTGTGCATTTTAAAACTTAGGAATTGTTTATTTCCATTGACTATTTTTGCACCACTGAAACCTCAGAAAACAAAATCGCAGAAAAGATATGACTACTGCATTGTAGTGTCCTGCTTGTTTCCTTCATGGCACATATTTATATTCTGCAGTTAATTTATTAACTTCTTGCATTGCTTTGTTTTAACGTCATTCTTCAAAGCAATATATCTCACTCAGTCTTGTACTGTTAGTGTCTATACAGTACTACCACACAAATCTTTTTTTTAAAATAAATTGATTAAGAAATGAATTAATCCATCAATGAAATGGCTAGGATTTTGCAAAGGTGGTTAGATCTTTGACTTCAATTTTTTTTTTTTTTTTAACCCAGTTCTTCCTTTCTTTATTCTACTGGTATATATTACTAAACCCTTTGGATACTGTCCCACAGTTTTTAGAAGTTCTGTTCTGTTTTTTTTTTTTTATTCTTTTTCTCTCTTTGCATCTCAGTTTGGGAAGTTTATACTGGTATAGTGAGGAGAAATTCCCTTCCTGTTGTTGGAAAAGTTTTAAAATATTAATATTTATTAAAATTATATTATAATAATTATATATTATTCAAAAGGCTGTTAACTTTCTGTTTGTCCAGCATTTTCTTGATATAAGGAGTGATGACTTACCAGGTCATTTCATGTCAGAACAGAAACATGAAGTATAGGTTCACCGTTAATTTACTTTGTTCATTGGCCCTTCTGATGCATATAGCACTGCCACATCCTTTCCCTGTTCGTTCCTAACTATGCTAAGAAACTGTAAACACTTGGTGGTCACTAACAACCTGTTTCTCTCCTAGATACTTACCTTGTTAGCTATGTGGAACAAGAAAAATGTGGAGTTGTAGGGTAGTTTCTTCTAGGACAACTGATAGATTTACCTTAAATCTACAATGGTTTCTTTTTATTTATTGGTTATGGGCCACAGCTATTTTTTCTGTCTGAATTGCAGTAATATACCCTGAAGATGAAAACAAAAAAATGTAAACTATTGTTTTTCCGCTGTAGGCTTCATTTCCACAATTCTAGCCTAATGCTTTAATCACCAATTCTGGAGAAATCATTGAACGGTATTCTGGGAATAGTAAAACGATTTTGTAAGCTTGATGAACACTGTGACAATAAAGTAATTAATAGTTTTAAGGAATTATTGTTTTTTCCATGTACGAATTACTAGAGTAGCAAGAATTAAATCATTCCAGTGGTCACAATATTTTTGTTAAGGCAGTCCATTTCTTCATAGGAATATTTCTTTATAAGATAATTAAACAGTTTTAAAGCAGAACCATTGGAATTTTTATTATATAGAAAAAAAAAAAAAAACCGTGAACAACAAGCATACAACCAACATTTCTCATCTGGATGCCTGAACATTCCTCTCCTCTTTTTGTGTGGTATCATCTAGTTTCTTTACCAGCAACAATCTTACCATTATTGGAAATGATTCTGCCATACGTATGTGAGCTGAGCCAAGTATTTAATTATAGGCTGTTTCTCTTTACAAGAACCTGAGAGAAGAACCATTTTGTTTTTTGATAGACTGTTGAAAGAGAAATACTGTAGCTTGCCAGAATGATGGAACACAGAATATTACGAGGTTGACTGAATGTTCTGCTTTTCAGCAGATGTCTGTAATAGTAATCCCTGAGGGTGGGAGGGTACTCATGAGACATCTAACTATTACCAAATAAAAAACAAATCCGTATTTGGTTAAGAAGAGACTTTATTGGAAAAGACTGCTGCATAAAGGGGGGAGGACCATTGCAGTTGGGTAAAAGATTTGTGAACCTTGAGTCTCTATAAGGTCAAACATAAAGGTCTTTTTAAAAATAGGGAATAAACAAGGCTAGAGGGAACTCGGTGTAAGGGAGTGGAACAAACAGGTAACTTGATCAGTATCAGGCAATGTTTTTACTTATGCTCAGCCTATTTTTCAGAGGGACTGTTAAAGACGGGGTGGTTGTTCTACACTTTGATGCTGGCTTGGGCCGAAGGTGGGCCAAACTTCAGATTTCTCAGAGAAGGGAGGAAGCCTGACTAAAATTTGGCCAAGTCATGTTAGCAGGTAATTTGTAGAAATTGATCAGTCTGGAGGGACAGTTCAGCTAATCATTTATGACACACAGAAGGGAGTCATCTGATAGTCTTATCCAAGTCCATGGAGAAGCGTGTTTCTTTATATAAGTCATTTCCTAGAACACGAAAAGTTGATGGTGGTCGGGAGGTGTGGAGGTGTAATTTATCTGTGTTTTCCAGGAGCATAACTTCAACCTTCAATGTTGTTAATATTTTTTTCAAGATACCACTAGAATATATTGAAAGGGGCCCATATTTGGTGATAGATTTCTTGTAAAGAATACTTGGAGTGATTTATTCACATAAGGATATTCATGTCTCATTGAATGCCAAATAAACAAATATATTACCATTGTTTAATGGGCTGTTCCATTTTTAAAATCAGCTGTAGAATATTATGGAAATCTTTTCTATAGACAAGGCAGAATCTTTCATTGCTACCAAATACAAATCTTATAAGGAAATTCTTAACATAGAAATAAAAAACCTTAGTTTTCTATAAAAAAAAAAATCCCTACAGAAGAAACATGTAGTCTTAAAAGTAACAACAATGACACATTTCGGGGTTCATATATTATGACAGAGAACTTGGGGAAAGTGAGGGTCTGGAGTAGCAATCCTTGTTTCTATTTCTACCAGGTTATAGAACTTTGGAGAAGGGCACAGAATGAAAACACCTACTGTTTAGCTGTCCTTTGGCCTCTGCATGATCACCCTATAATTTAAGAATAACTTTAGGTTAAAAAATAAGCACATGGTCTCTATAATAATTTTGATTTGTTTGCCCTCATAATTTAGACACCATCGTGTCCTCCTCACTGTAGACCATGAATAATGTCTATGTACCACGGTTTGTGTTGTGTTAACCTTGCCTTAACAGTAAACCCTTACGTTGGAATTTTGCTTGTCTTAGCAGAGACAGGCCTGAGTCTGAGCTGCATGCCCTTCTGACACATGGAATTTTATGATACTGTATTTCCTTTTTCAGATGTGCTGTCACACGTGTTGATTTAAATTCTGCACAGCTTCTATGTTGATATCTCGCATGTGTTAATGCATTTTCTCTTTATAAATGACTTATCAGACATTGTAGGTCCTCTTCATTAACTTTTTCGTTAAATGCTTCTGCTACCAGATACTTAACAATGTTGGAACACATGATTCTTTTGGTGTACCTTAAATGTACTGAATAGCCCAGTAGATTTCATAAAGTTTTGTTTATTTGTATTTTGCCCCATTAAAAACACGGTTATGTTGGTTGAGATGCTATTTTATGTTGACCTGGAAACTGTAACATAGTACCGTAAACAATGTGCTTCGTAATATGGAATCTTAACTACATATCATACAGTGTTTTGCTGTATGTTGACTACTCTGATTTACCTCATTTTCTCATAAGTATCTTTAGGAACAAAATTCTGGTATAATACAAATGATTTTTCTTTATTCTATCTGTGGCTATAAACATTTAGAAAAATGGGTTATTGAGTAGAGACTTCTTTAACAAGAAACCCTGGATAATGGGAAAATTATCCACTGGTTGAAAAGATTTGAAAATCTAATCTCATTTTTTCTTTTCTTGTTCACAGGTGCCTTAAAGCATCACATAATTGGCAATTATTCCATAATTGTATCTTACCACAACCCTCAAATGAAATCTATTTTACTATGAAACAATTAGTTAAGTGGTATAATCACAGACACATTCTGACTATCAGAGATAGAAATGACATTTGGTAATTTATTTTAGAAACGAAATTTGACTCTAACTAATCTACTTTGTGAATTTATCCTTCTTCCGGAACAGAAATTTCCACCTGTGTTTGCTGTGAATCTTGTAAGCTAACAACTTGTAAAACCACAAAATTTATGTTGGGTCATGTAATGTATGACTGGATTGGAAAGAGAGCTACAATGAAATTAAATCCACTATAATTCACTTTAATACAACCCAGGTATTATTTTGCCACATTCTTTTCTTTTCTCATATATGCTCTCCAGAAATTTATGAGAGAATGATTTTAACAGAACAAGAATGTTGAAGATCATTTTAGCGACTGAAGAATTGTATTTCTAATTTTATAAAATGCTAATTACAGCAGAAATTTCACTCTAGTTTTTTTAAAGCCTATAGCTATGATGTTGTGTAATAATGGGACTATTTCATTTACTAAGGTAAAGCCTAATATATGGTTTTGTTATAACAAAGTAATTTGGAATGATTTAGATCACAAAGGCTGCCTACAGTATTCTTTTTTAGTCTCCTTCTTAGAGGTCAAATGTAGTATAAAGATACGAGTATTATCATTAGAACACGGGATAAAGTGGTAACTTGGATTTCTTTCCAATCTATGATATACACATAGGAAATTTTTTAATTTATGAAATAGGAAAATATGTTTTTTTCATTTCCAAATCTTAGAGAAAGCAAAGTGAAGATCTCTGAGGAAGCAAATGCTTAAAAACATAAAATTGAAAAGTAATCGGAAAAATAATTATGTGATCACTGACAGTGACTCAGATATTATAGGGTTTCTTGCTCACTTACAACTCATACTTAATGAAAAACAGGAACTAGGAAAGAAGCCCAAAGCAGTGTGCTTTTTCTCCCCGTGGCCATTAAAGTCTGAAAAAAATCTCCGAAGAAAAATACTACCTGAAGATTTTTAGATACAGTAGAGACAAATAATCTAAATACTAGAATGGAAAATCACCTGCTTCTAGAAAGAAGAATTATTGCTGTCAGAATATAATTTATTTTAAAGACAGTAAAAAATGATAGTCTATCACACACGATATATATATAGGACCCTTGTAATTTTATTCTCAAAATATTTTATCTTTCATCATATTTGTGTTGTCAAAACTCACCTCTGTGTAATTAGAGCCTTGTAGTTATTGAAGGAACATTACATATATAAATATATATGTTTCAAGATAGATCAGTGCAAATCTTTATAATCTTATAGACTTCTTCCCTGATTATGTAGCAAGCCATTCATAGTCCTGTGCCATAATATCAACTATAGCTTTCCAACCGTTGAATATCCTGAGGCAACAACAGAGACTACAGAGGAGATCTTTTTAAAAAAATAGACATGTACATTAAAATGATAGTATTCACTCCAGCACACAATTGGAGGGTTAATTCATGAATACTTTCTGCTTTTTAATATCTTGTTTTCTTACTCTTGTCTCTGATTATTTCAAATGTATTTTGATTTAAAACTAGACATTCTTACCTTATCCATATGGTCCTTGGCTCTTTTCCTTTTACCTGATACAAATTATGAATCTCAAAGGCTAGCCATCAGCAGTTTAAATTTTACCACAATCCAGGGAAATGAGAAGCCAATAATGCCATTTTTGTCGATGTGGCTATTAAGGCACAAAATCGGTTGGAGGCAAAGTGGAAAAGAAAACTCTCAATCTTTCCACTTCTAGCCCCTTGTTTAATGGCATCTTCTTCATTTCATTAGTTAATGTCATAAAGGATGACTCAAACTTAAGAATTCATATTTTGCCATTTACCTACAGCCTCCCTTTTCTTTTTCTCCTTTGAACGCAGATCAGGAAAATTGATAATAAAAACACTAAATAGAATAAAGTTGATATTAAATGTCACTTCTAGCTCAGGTATTTAAGGCAGCACGCATAAAGAAAGTGAATAGATCAGGAAATATATAAATGCATAATAATTTAAAACATTAAACTCAAGAGAATCATAATGATAAAGTTAGAAATAACATCCAAAGAAATATCTTATATTTATTCTTTTTTGCTGAAATAGTAGTTTGTGTTAACTTCATTATATACAAATTTATTTAAAAGAAATAATGGTAAAATGATTGAGATGTGATTAACTACTGTTTCCTTAATTTCTGATATATTCGCTTCTCATATACACCTTTGAAATGTGTTGTTAAAACTTAGAATGTATAAAATTACTGTATCTCAATGTCTTAGAATGTACAACAAATATTATCATTACTTTAGATAACTGGAAAGAAAACACTGGACGTGATTCTTTCAGCAGGTTTTATAGTGGATGATTAATAACAGAAATGTGGCAGCACGAATGATCTAAATGCTTTGAGTTTTTAGAACTCTTGCAAGTAAATGACTTTTTCCTAATAGGAAGTGGCCCATAGGCCCAGCTGCAATAATTATTTCATTTGTACATGATAGAGATTTTATGGCATTTAGTCCAAATTCAGAAAGGTTCTTTCTTTCCTTAAATACAAGGCAAATGCCCCTGTGGACCCATTTACTGAGGTGCAGGAGGCCAATGAGGTCAGTCAAGCATCGCAGAGATTTGTGTAAAAGACCTTTGTGACCACTGGGAGTCATTGGGAGATTAGTTTGGTATGGATTTTGTGAGCAATTTATTCAAGACCTGATTCTCATTCACACAAGACTGCTCAACAGGACACCTTTGATTCTCTGGAATCAAAAGGTGAATAGCAAATTAGCTGGGCATGACGCATGCTTGTAATCCCAGCTGCTAGGGAGTCTGAGGCAGGAGAATCTCTTGAGCCCTGGAGGTGGAGGTCGCAGTGAGAGGAGATTCTGCCACTGCATTCCAGCCTGGGCGACAGACGGATACTCCATCTCAAAAATGAAATAAAATAAAATAAGTGAATAGTGTGTGAACGGCATTTAGTGCTTAGGTAGGCTACAGCCTCGATATGCCCTATATCCTAGCATTTGGTTAATATGGGAGAAAAAAACATTAAAAAGCATGTACACAGACAGTGAATATTATTAAATGGTGGAAGCAACTGGGTCATTCTTGTTGAATTTAACCCTTAAGCATTTTGCAAATTATTTTTCTTCACCTTTAAATATTTGATAAAACCACAAGAGGATTTTTCTAGTGGTTTACATTTTAAAACCACTAAAGTTTAAATTGTTTACCAACAAATCATCGAATAAAAAGACATGTACTTTGAGATGCCTTAATTTTAGGGCATGCATTTTTCTATTGTAATAGGCTACACTTTTCCCTGTATCCTTTTGTTCACTAATTACAGCCATGTTATCAAAATTGGAGTCCTTCTCTTTTTATAGAAGTATAAAAGAGGGAAAACATACTCTGCCTTGAGCCTATGTTCATCATCGTTTCATTGTTCCATGTTAGTTTTCTGCTTACTTGCATCATACCAATATTCTGAATTTTATTTTAAATTATTGATTGTGCACCTGCTCTGTGTTGCTATGAACTGGGGTTCTCAAGATGAATCAGACATGGTCACTGTCTGCAAAACTCTCAAAACCTGATAGGAGACAAACACATAAACAATTGAAATACAATGTGATCAAATCAATATACAGACAGCTCAGAGAGCACAGACATCGCACCTGTATTTCTGTTTATATAAAGGCAGCATCTGGGTATACCTTCATATAAAAGGTAATGATTAAGCCACAGAACAAGGATAGCTGGTAACTACGGAAGGAAGGGAAGATCATTCTAGACAGGCAGAATAATGTACATGAAGGTGAAGAGATATAAAAAAAATATGGTGTTAGGCAACAGCTAACAACTCAGTATGAGATTCATGAGAAAAAGTGATATGAGATAAAACTAAAAGTTAGGGACTTGTCTGTCACTCTAAGTGATTTTGCATATCATTCTAAGCATTTTATAATTTCTTCTATGGGTGATAGGCCTCTGTCAATGAGTAATTTTAGGCAGAGGCCTGACATAAGCATCTGCGTTTTAGAAAGGTTTCTTTGCTGGCACTGAGTTGGGGGGATGCACAAAGGAGGTGAGGGCTGGGAGGTCATAGAGGCAGGCTGAATAACTGGTTTAGGAGGCTGACGGCACTGTGTAATAGACACCTCTCATTGATGCAAGGGCCATGAGATGGAAGAGGGGAGGACAGAACGAAAAAGTTTTTCAGAAGTAGAATTCACCCATCTTTGTTCCTTTCACATGAGATGGTCTTGTCTAGGATGGTTTTAAAGTACTTTTGAATGGTAATTCTAGATTGTCAGACTTGAGGCACCCGTCTATGTTTCCATTTCACAAATTTGTCCCACTGCAAACCAGTGGCAGTATATGAGTATGGTCAAATATTAACTGATTTTTAGTCTCCTGTCACTAGGTCAATGCCTAATATTAACCAAATGGACTTGCATGTCTCTACTTGACTCTATTAAGATGTAACAAGTTTTAAACTTGTTTACAAACATGAAGACAAAATGCTTCCCAGATATTTTTCTTTTTCACCAAGTCATGCAAATAATCTTTTTTTTTCTTTTTCTCTTTTTTTTACTTTTAAGTTCAGGGGTACATGTGCAGGTTTGTTACATAGGTAAACTTTTGTCATGGGGGTATGTTGTACAGATTATTTTATCACCCAGGTGTGTGTGTGTGTGTATATATATAATATAATATATATTATATACATAAATATATAATTATGTATATATAATTTTATATATATATTTGAGATGGAGTTTCACTCTTGTTGCCCAGGCTGGAGTGCAATGGTACGATCTCGGCTCACTGCAACCTCTGCCTCTTGGGTTCAAGCTATTCTCCTGCCTCAGTCTCCCGAGTAGCTGGGATTACAGGCGCCCACCACCACACTCAGCTAGTTTTTTGTATTTTTATTAGAGACGGGGTTTCACTATGTTGGCCAGACTGGTCTCAACTCCTGATCTCAGGTGATCCACCCGCCTCAGCCTCCCAAAGTGCTGGGATTACAGGTGTGAGCCACCTAGCCTGGCTATCACCCAAGCATTAAGCCTAGTACCTATTATTTTTCCTGATCCTCTCCCACCTCCCACCCTCCACCCTCAAATAGGCTCCAGTGTTTGTTGTTCTCTTCTATGTGTCCATGTGTTCTCATCACTTAACTTCCAGTTATAAGTGAGAATATGTGGTATTTGGTTTAATGTACCTGTGTTATTTTGCTAAAGGTAATGGCCTCCAGCTCCATCCATGTTCCTGCAAAAAAACATAATCTCATCCCTTTTAATGGCTTCATAGTATTCCATGGTGTTAATATGTACCACATTTTCTTTATCCAGCTACCTTTGATGGACATTTAGGTTGATTCCATGTCTTTGTTGTTGTGAATACTGTTGCAATGAACATATGTGTGCATTTGTCTTTATAATAGAATGATTTATATTCCTTTGTGTACATACACAGTAATGGCATTGCTGAGTTGAACAGTATTTCTGTCTTTAGGTCTTTGAGGAATTGCTACATTGTTTTCCACAATGGTTGAACTAATTTACACTCCCACCAACAGTGTATAAGCATACTCTTTTCTCCACAACCTCGCCAGCACCTGTTATTTTTCAACGTTTTAGTAATAGCCATTCTGACAGGTGTGAGATGGTATTTCATTGTGGTTTTGATTTGAATTTCTCTATTCATAGTAATGTCGAGCTTTTTTATATGATTCTTGACCACATGTATGTCTTTTTTTCAAAAGTGTTCATATCCTTTGCCATTTTTTATTGGAGCTGTTTTTTTTTTCTTGTAAATTTGTTTAAATTCCTTATAGATGCTGGATATTAGATCTTTGTTGGATGCACAGTTTGCAAAAATTGTCTCCCATTGTGTAGGTTGTCTGTTCACTCATGATAGTTTCTTTTGCTGTGCAGAAGCTCTTTAGTTTATATAGATTCCATTTGTTGATTTTTGCTTTTGTTGGGATTGCTTTTGAGGTCTTCATCAGGAAACATTTGCCCATGCCTGTATCCTGAATTGTATTACCAAAGTTGTCTTCCAGGGTTTTTATAGTTTTGGGTTTTACATTTGAGTCTTTAATCCATATTTCATTAATTTTTGCACAAGGCCTAAGGAAGAGGTCCCATTTTAATTTTCTGCATATGGCTAGCCAGTTATACCAGCGCCACTTATTGAATAGGGATTTTTTTCCTCATTGCTTTTTTTTTTTTAATCAGATTTGTCAGAGATCAGATAACTATAGGTGTGTGGTCTTATTTCTGGAGACTTTATTCTGTTCCAGTTGTCTATGTGTCTGTTTTTGTACTGGTGCCATGCTGTTTTGGTTACTGTAGCTCTGTAGTATAGTTTGAAGTTGGGTAGTGTGATGCCTTCAGCTTTGCCTTTTGCTTAGGATTGTCGTGGCTAATAATGCTCTTTATTGGTTCCATATGAATTTTAAAATATTTTTTATAGCTCTGTGAATAATGTCCATGGTAGTTGAATAGGCATACCATTAAATGTATACATTGCTTTTGGCAGTATGTCCATTTTAATGATTTTAATGATATTGATTCTATCCATGAGCATGGAATGTTTCTTCATTTGTGTCATCTCTGATTTCTTTGAGCAGTGGTATGTAGTTCTCCTTATAGAGATCTTTCACCTCCCTGGTCTGCTGCATTCCTAGGTATTTTATTCTTTTTGTTGGAATTGTGAATGGAAGTTCGTTCCTAATTTGGCTCTCAGCTTGACTGTTGTTGGTGTATTAAAATGCTAGTAATTTTTGCACATGGAATTTTTTTTTTTTTTTTTTTTTTTGAGACAACGTCTCACCCTGTGGCCCAGGCTGGAGTGCAGTGACGAGACCTTGGTTCACTGCAACCTCCATCTCCTGGGATCCCACCACCTCAGCCTCCCGAGTAGCTGGGACTATAAGGGCATGCCACCATCTTCTGTATTTTTTTGTAGACGCAGAATCTCGCCATGTTGCCCACGCTGGTCTTGAACTCCTAGGCTCAAACAATCCTTCTGCCTTGACCTCCTGAAATTCTGGGATTGCATGCCTGAGCCACCTTGCCCAGCCTGCACATTCACTTTATATCCTGAGACTTTGCTGAAATTGCTTATCAGCTTAAGAAGCTTCTGGGCTGAGACCGTAAGGTTTTCTAGATACAGGGTTATGTCATCTGCAGAGAGGGACACTTTGACTTCTTCTCTTCCTATTTGGATGCCATGTATTTCTTTCTCTTGCCTGATTGCCCTGGCCAGAACTTCTAATACCATGTTGAACTGGAGTGGTGAGAAAGGTCATCCTTGTCTTGTGCCAGGCTTCGAGGGGAATGCTTCCAGCTTTTGCCCATTCAGTAAGATGTTGGCTGTGGGTTTGTCATAGGTGGCTCTGATTATTCTGAGGTGTTTTCCTTCAATACCTAGTTTATTGAGAGTTTTTAACATGAAACAATGTGGAATTTTATCAAAGGCCTTTTCCGTATCTATTGAGATAATATTGTGGTTTTTGCCTTTAGTTCTGTTTATGTAATGAATCACATTCATTGGTTTCCCTATATTGAACCACCCTTGCAACCCAAGGAGAAAGCCTCCTTAATCATATTGGATAAGCTTCCTGATGTGCTGCTGGATTAAGTTTGCCAGTATTTTGTGGAGGATTTTTGCATTAATGTTCATCAAGGTTGTTGGCCTGAAGTTTTCTTTTCTTTTTCTTTTTTCTTTTTTTTGTATTTCTAACAGGTTTTGATGCCAGGGTGATGTTGGCCTCATAGAATGAGGTTGGGAGGAATTTCTCCTCCACAATTTTTTGAAATAGTTTCAGTAGCAGCGGTACCAGCTCTTGTTTTTACATCTGATAGAATTCAGCTGTGAATCCATCTAGTCCTGGGCTTTTAGGGGGAGGTAGGCTATTTATTACTGCCTCAATTTCAGAGCTCTGCATTTGTCTGTTCAGGGATTTACTTTCTTCCTGGTTCAGTCTTGGGAGGTTGTGTGTGTCCAGGAATTTATCCATTTCTTCTGGATTTTCTAGTTTTCGTGCATAGCAGTTTTCATAATATTATCTTACGGTTGTTTTTATTCCTGTGGGGCCAGTGGTAATAGCTCCCTTGTCATTTCTTATTGTGTTCATTTGAATGTTCTCTCTTTTCTCCTTTGTTAATCTAGCTAGTGGTCTATTTTATTTTATTTTTCAAAAAAGCAGCTTTTAGATTTGTTTGATCTTTTGAATGGTTTTTTGTGCATGTCTCTATTTCCTTTAGCTCAGCTCTGATCTTGGTTATTTCTTGTCTTTTGCTAGCTTTTGGGTTTGTTTACTCTTAGTTCTCTAGTTATTTTAGTTGTGAAGTTATGTTGTCAATTTGAGATCTTTATAGCTTTTTGATGTGGGCATTTAGTACTATAAATTTCACTCTCATCACTGTCTTATGTGTGTCCTAGAGATTCTGGAATGTTATATCTTTGCTCTCATTAGTTTCAAATAAATTCTTGAATTTTTTTTTTTTTTTTTTGAAGTCTCTCTCTGTTGCCCAGGCTGGAGTGCAGTGATGCGAACTTGGCTCATTGCAACCTCCGCCTCCTGTGTTCCAGCGATTCTCCTGCCTCTGCCTCCCAGGTAGCTGGGACTACAGGAACGTACCACCATGCCCAACTAATTTTGTACTTTTAGTAGAGACAGGATTTCCCCATTTTGACCAGACTGGTCTCGAACTCCTGACCTCAGATGATCTGCTCGCCTTTGCCTCCCAAAGTGCTGGAATTACAGGCGTGAGCCATCGTGCCTGGCTGAACTTCTTGATTTTTGCCTTAATTTTATTTTACCCAAAAGTCATTCCGGAGCATGTTATTCAATTTCCAGATAATTCTATGAGTTATATTTATGAATTTCTTAGTCTTGATTTTGAATTTGATTGCCATGAGGTCCAAGAAACTTTGTTTGTTATGATTTCAGTGTTTTTGCATTTGCTGAGGAGTGTTTTACTTCTGATTATGTGATCTATTTTAGAGTACATGCCATGTAGCGATGAGAAGAAGGTAATTCCAGCTACTTGGGAGGCTCAGTTGTTTTGGGGTGGAGAGTTGTGTATAGATCTATCAGGTCCACTTGATTCAGTTCTGAGTTCAGGTTTTTAATATCTTTGTTAATTTTCTGTCTCAATGATCTATCTAATATTGACTGTGGGGTGTTAAAGTCACCCACTATTATTGTGCGGGAGCCTTAAGTCTCTTTTAAAGTCTCCAAGAACTTGCTTTATAAATTTTGGTACTCCTGTGTTGTGTGCATATATATTTAGAATAGTTATTTTTTTCTTGTTGAATTGAACCCTTTACCATTATATAATGTCCTTCTTTGTCTTCTTTGATCATTGTTGATTTAAAGTCTATTTGTCAGAAACTAGGATTGCAACCCCTGCTTTTTGCTGTTTCTATTTGCTTGGTAGATTCTTCTCCATCCCTTTATTTTGAGACTATGGGTGTCATTGAATGTGAGATGGGTCTCTTGAAGACAGCATATTAATGTGCCTTTTTTTTTTTTTTAATCTGGATTGCCACTCTGTGTCTTTTAGGTGTGGCATTTAGTCCATTTAGATTTTAGGTTAGTATTGATATGTTTGAATGTGATCCTGTCATCATGATGTTAGCTGGTTATTCTGCAGACTTGTTTATGTGGTTGCTTTATAGTGTCACTGATCTGTGTACTTTACTGTGGTGTTGTAGTTGCTGGTGACGGTCTTTCCTTCCCATATTTGGTGCTTCCTTTAGGACCTCTTGTAAGGCAACTCTGGTGGTAACAAACTACCTCAGCATCTGTTTGTCTGAAAAGGATCTTACTTCTTCTTCACCTATGAAGTTTAGTTTTACCAGATATAAAATTCTGGTTGGAATTTCTTTCTTTTCTTTTTTTCTTTTTTTTTTTTGACAGAATCTCACTCTATCACCCAGGCTGGAGTGCAGTGGTGCAATCACAGCTCACAGCAACCTCTGCCTCCTGAGTTCCAGTAATTCTCGTGCCTCAGCCATCCAAGTAGCTGGGATTACAGGCATGCACCACCACACCTAGCTAATTTTTGTATTTTTAGTACAGATGGGGTCTTGCCATGTTAGCTAGGCTGATCTCAAACTCCTGGCTTCAAATGATACACCTGTGTTGGCCTCCCAAAGTGCTGGGATTACAGGTGCGAGCCACCATGCTTTTTTCTCTATTCTTGTCTGACTGTCTTATTTCAGAACTGCAGTCCTCAAGCTCTGAAATTCTTTCCTCTGCTTGCTCTATTATGATATTAATATTTGTGATTGCATTATTAAATTCTTGTAGTGTAATTTTCAGCCCTATCAGGTCAGTTACGTTCTCTATACTGGTTATTTTGTCTCTCAGCTCCTGCAATACTTTATCATGATTTTTAGCTTCTTTGCATTGGGTTACAGTGTACTCCTGTAGCTCAGTGAACTTCATTTCTGTCCATATTTTGAATTCTACTTCTGTCATTTCGGCCGTCTCAGCCTCTGTCTGGCGCTGACCTTGCTAGAGAGGTGATGCAGATATTTGAAGGAAAGAAGGTACTCTGGATTTTTGAATTTTCAGCATTCTGGTGGTGATTCTTCCTCATCTTTGTGGTCTAATCTACCTTCAATCTTTGAGGTTGCTGACCTTTGGATGGGCTTTTTTCCTTTTATTCTGTTTGATGATCTTAAGCATTTGATTGTGGTTTAAAGTGGATTCAGCTAACTGGCTTCATTTCTAGACGATTCTCACAGGCCAGCGTTCAGCTCCCAACTCCTGGACTGTATGCTCTGAGAGACTTGTTTGAACCCCCACTTTGTTCTCTGACTCCTTGAGGTTTGGAGGCTACTGTGCTGGCGATGGGAAATAAGGTGCTGCAGCTACATCCAAGTGCTGGTGAATGCAGTGGTGCCTGCCTCCCTGTGAGCATTTGCCACAGTAGTGGAAGCAAGGCAGTTGGTAGTGAGTGGGAGGACTCTGCTGGAGGCTGTGTGCACTGTTGAACTGAAGGTGGTGGTGGTGTTTGTTTGGGGTGGGGTGCTGGCCAGTGCAGGTCTGAATGCCTTCTCTGTGTCCTGCAAGCAGGAGTGATTGCTTAGGATGTAGGAGGATCTCTTGTTCTCTATGCAGTATTAGTGCAAAAGCAGGGTGCTGGCATGGTGGGGCTTGCTGGTTCTATGCCTGTCAAAGCTCTGTCTGCAATGGCGGTGAGCAGGGGTCAGAGTGCATACTGCACTCCCATGTGGTTGTAGGGCAAATAAAGCAAAACTTGCCTGTGCAGACATGCACCGGCCAAGTAATATGGGGCTTTTCCATGGGCTCAGAGGAAGCTGCAGTATGAGAAGGGAATGTGTCAGCTGGTGCGTGGATATAGTGGCTGACTTACTGGAGCCCTCCATTGGTCACACACTGTCCACTGTCTGAAAAGCTATGATGTAGGCCTGCTGGACACATGAGACTGCCCTGTAAGTAGGTATGGCCAGGCTGGGGTCCCGGAAGAAGCCAGCAGACCAAGGAGTGTTCAGGTCGGACTAGCCCTATCTGATGTGCAAGACTACCCTGCAGAAATCAGGTCTGATAATTCCCCTGGGGTTAAAGTCTCTTATGGGAGCAAGTTAAGTCTAGAGGGGTGGCTGCAGACACACCTGCACCAAACCCTATGGGCTCCATATCAGCTGGCTTGCTGCTCCACCACTTTGCTTATCTCCTGGGAGTCCCACCCTAGACAGATGTTGTTCAGTAATTGCTCAGTGCAATCAGCCCAGAATGGAGGATCTGTGTTGTGGGCCTAAACCAGGGGTTCCCTGTCTGGCAGTAAGAAATGAGACGTGTGGGGCACCCATGGGAGATGGACTGGCCTCCTTTCCTTGGGTTGACTGCAGCTTGTTGGCAGTGTGAATGAGATACAAAGGGTGCTTGCTTGCTCCTTTGTTAGTGCGAGGGTAGCAAGGATGGTTTTGCATTAGATGCAGTGGCAAAGAGGCTTTCAGTTGCCACTGGAGGCTCTGTCCATAGAGTTGCTGAGTTGATACTGGCTGAATAGTTCTGGTGAGGGACGGCTAGAGGCCCAGGCCTAGAGGACCTGACAGGTGAGGAGATATGGGAACAAGTACTCATGGAAGAGTCTGGCCAATTTTCTGTAGGGCTGCTGCGGAATGCTGGGGATCTGCTCCAGTCCCTAGTCATCTCAGATTTTCCAGTACCTGGAGGTATCACCAGTGAAGGCTTGCAAAACAACAAAGATGGCGATCTGCCCCTCCCTTTAGGACCTCTGTCCCAGGGAGGTACAGGACTGTTGCTGGCCCAAATGCACCTGTGAGAGGTGGCTGAAGACCAAAGTTGGAAGGTCTCACCCAGTCAGGAGAAATGGGATTGAGGACCCACATATAAAAGTAGCCTGGCCACGTTTTTGTAGAGCAGTTGTGCTGTACTGGATGTCCATTTCAGTCCCTGGTCACCTTGGATACTCTGAAACCTGAAGGCCGGAATAACTAAGTCGCCCAAATAGCAAAGATGGCGGCCCACCCCTCTCCCTGGGAGCTCCATTCCAGGGAGGCCTGAAACCTCTATTAGCTGGAGAACACCAGTAGGGGTAGCCGGAGACCCTGATTAGGATACTTTACCCAGTGATGAGGAATGGGATTGGGGACCCACTCAAAAAAGCAGTGTGGACATGTTTTTGTAGGGAAGCTGTGCTGTGCTGGGGTACTGCTTCCACCCCTGGTTAACTTGGGCTTTCCAAAGTCCAAAGGCTGGAACAGCTAAGTCACCAAAACAGCAAAGATGACAGCCCACCCCTCTGGGAGCTCCCACCCTCTCTGGGAGCTCGAACCCAGGGAGGTGCAATGCTGCTACTTGTTGCTGGCTGGAATTCCAAACCAGTGGCTCTTATCCTGGGAGGAGCTGTGGAATCGGGGCCTGTAGGCCATTACTGCTCGGCCCTCTGGATTCAGCATCTTTCCTAGTGGTATGTACAGGAGTCTAACCACCCACTTTGCTGCAGTTGCAACTACTTTTGCTGGGTTGCCCGAAAAGCTGGAGTATCTAAAGCTCCTGGGTCTCTGCATATGCCTGAGTGGCTGCTCTGCTGAGACTCCACATAGCTCCTGACACACATTTATGTGTCAGACTGAAGGCCCTTAGTGGAGCAGGTTCATGAGTGATCTTCCTGACCCGAGGGTTTTAAAAAATCTGTGGGAGCAGCATGGGTTCCCGGGGTGGCACATTCACTCACTGCTTCTCTATTCAGTGGAGCTTCCCTTGGCTCTGTGTTGCTTCTGCATGAGGCAGTGTCCTGCCTTGCTTTTCTCTGTCTCTGTGAGTCAAGTTGTTTCCATGATTAGTCCCAATGTAAGTACCTGAATGTTTCAGTTGAAGGTGTTGTATTTACTCACCCCTTCCATTCTTCTCCGTGACAGCCATGCCCTTTAGCTGCTTCTAGTCAGCCCGTTTGGTCACTCTACCTACATCTTCTTAAACACTTGGATTAAAACCCACTTCTGGGATACATTTATCTCTGTTTTATATGCCCTTTCCCTGAATCTCTCAGTGTGTGGTATACAACTTCCATTAATCCTGTATTTATCGATTAATTGCTTTTTGTTTCTTACTACCCTAAAAACCACATAATGTATTAATTTGCTCATCCCTAACCATCACTTAGAGGACCGACTTGCACTGTAATATATAATTATCTAGCTAGAACTAACTTGTTTGTAGTTACTTTTAAATTGTGCTTTTATTATTATTTTTTTCTTACTCAGATGGATTTTAACTTTCTTAAATTTAGAGATTAAGTCTTCATTTGGAATCCACTACTGGTCACAATACATCATTGTCAATTATAACTATTTATTTTTGTTAATAAAATTAATTAGAGTCTGAGACCAATTTTCTTCCGACTTTTGTAGATTGATGGAGAGGCCAAAATCTTTCTAATGCATCTTTCATGGCATAGAAAGAACTTCCAGAATTTTGCTTTATGCAGATATAGAAGTAGACAGGTTCATTTTTGCTTGCAAACCAGCCCAATTTTTTTCTAATTAATCTCTTTGAATACTTTCTCAATGCAGAACATCAGAACAGTACATACTATTACTCTGACTCTCACTCTTTGGAGCTGCATATTCAGTGGGCATATGGTTTTCTTTCCAAGTTATAGCAGGCAACAGTTTTAATAAATGTTTTGCCACTGCATATCATGGGCCTTCATATTTTCAGCCTCCAAATCAGTTACCTTTCTGCTCACTGCATGACCATTAAATGTATACCTGTATTTTATGTTTCCTCTGTGGCAGATTTGTTTTGGTTCAAAGAACTTATTTCTATTAAATAAAGTTATAGTAGCTATTGTAACAAATAAATCCTCAAATATGAGTGGTTAAACATTTATATAAAGTGAAAAACATAGGTTACCAATTAGCTGGAAGCTCTCATCCAAGTGGTGATTCAGTAATCCAGGCTCCTTTCATTTTGTAGCTCCTCTATATTCAACACGTAACAACTGAAGTCATTGTTGACAGTAGCATGGGAAATCCCAGCGGGAATTTTTTATGGGATAACCTTGGTAGTACCGCCCAACACTTCCTCTTAAATTCTATTGTCCAGAAATCAGACACAAAATCACACTTAAGAAAAGAAGCCTGAAAAATGTAGTAGAACTGTGTGATTAGGTGAAAGTAATGGGTTTGATGAGTACATATTAGTATCTCTCACATTGGGAGAAATGGCTTTTTACATGTTTTTAAGACATAAATTTTGTTATCTTTCTCTGCATTGGCTCCATTGCTCCAGCAAACTAGTGGAACGAAAATAATATATTTTAAAATTTAACATTATATATTAATGATAATGCTTAAACAGTTGTGTTTACCTGTTTCTAAAAGAAAAAAAAAAAAAAAAAAGAGAGAGAGAGGCAGAGCAAGATGGCAGAATAGAAAGCTCCACTAATCATTGCCCCAGCAAGGACACCAAGTTAACAGAAGAAAAATCTGTATAAGAACCAAAAATTAGGTATCTGGTATTAACTTCATATTGCTCAAAGAGGCACTGAAGTGATAGAAGAAACAGTCCAGAATCGCCAGTGCCACCCCTCCCCCACCCCAGGCTTGAGGGCATGGTGCAGAGAGCTTCTCTGGGTGCTAGGGGAAGAAGAACACAGCAATTGTGAGGCATTGAACCCAGTGCTGTTCTGTTAGAACAGAAGGGAAAATCAGACCAAACTTAGCTGATGACCACCTACACAGGGAGCATTTAAACCAGCCCCAGCCGGATGGGAATCACTAACCTCAGCGATCTGAACTTGAGTGTCTGCAAACCTCACCAGGAAGGGCAAAGTGCTCTCAGTCTCTAAGTAAACTTGAAAGGCAGTCTAGACCATAAAGACGGCAAATCTCAGTTGAGTCCTACGACTGAAGCGCCCACAGAGACGGTACACTGCAGAGGCACACAGCATACTGAGACACGAGCTAGGGAAGCAAAAGGAGTGCTCCTATCACGTAACTCCAAGGTGCACAGATCATGGCTCCAAAAGAGACACCTTCCTTTCTTTTGAGGAGAGGAGGGGGAAGAGTGTAGAGACTTTGTTTTGCATCTCGGATAGCAGCTCAAACACAGTGGGATAGGGTACCATTCTGAGTCATGAGTCCCCCATCCCAGGCCTTAGCTCCCAGGTGACATATTTATACATGCCTTGGGACAGAAGGGATCCGGTTGCTTTGAAGGAAAGAACCCAGTCCTGTCAGCATTCATCACCTCCTAAGTGAAGAGCCCTTGGGCCCTGAATAACCAGCAGCAATACCTGGTACTATAGTGAGGGCCTTGGTGAGTCTCTGAGATTTGCTGGCTCCTAGGAGAGACTTAACACATTACTAGCGGAGGTAGGCAAAACTCTTTCTGCTTGAGAAAAGCTGAGAGAAAAGTAAAGGGGACTTTGTCTTACACCCTAGGTACCAAAACAACACAATAGGTAGGTAGAACACCAAGTGGGCTCTTGGAGTCCCTGATTCCAGGACTTGACTCTTGGATGGCATTTCAGGGCCAGCCCTGGGACAGAAGGGAACCCATTGCTTTGAAGGGTGAGTCCCAGGCCAGGGAGCATTCACCACAAGCTGACTAAAGTGACGCTGGGCCTTAACTAAACAGCTGTGGTAGTCTTGCAGTACTCCTTATGGCCAGGGGTGGCGATGGAGCTCCAATATGTCTGGAAGCAGACTTTTCAGTGGAAACCTTACAGGCCAGGAGAAAGTGGCGTGACATATTTAAAGTACTGAAGAAAAACAAACACACAAAAACAAACAAACAAGCAAAAACTTTAATTCTAGAATAGTATATCCAGCAAAAATACCCTTCCAACATGAAGAAGAAATAAAGGTTTTCTTAGAAAAATGAAAACTGAGGAACTTCATCAATACCAGACCTACCCTAAAAGCAATGCTAAAGCACTTACATACTATTACCAGTAAGTTTTGTACCTTTAATTGATTACTTATTGTTCATTAATGTCCTATTCTTTCTAATTGATGTGCTGGAGTCAAGTCCTGGAATCAGGGACTCCAAGAACCCACTTGGTGTTCTACCTACCTATTGTGTTGTTGGTACCTAGGGTATAAGACAAAGTCCCCTTTACTTTTCTCTCAGCTTTTCTCAAGCAGAAAGAGTTTTGCCCCCTAATTACCTCAGCTAGTAATGTGCTAAGTTTCTCCTGGGAGTCAGCACTTCAATTAGAAAGAATAGGACATTAATGAACAGTAAGTAATCAATTAAAGGTACAAAACTTACTGGTAATAGTATGTACACAGAAAAACAGAATATTATAACACTGTAACTTTGGTTGAGAAAACTGCTCTAATCCTAATTAGAAATACTAAATAATGAAATAATAAAAAATAATAGCTCCTACAACTTTACAAGACATAGGCAGTAAAATAAGATATAAATAGAAAGCACAAAAAGTTAAAAAGTGGGAAGATGAAGTTAAGTTGAGATTTTATTATTTTTTTTTATTTTTTGTTTGTTTGTTTCTTTATGTGAATAGTGTTGAGCTTTTATCAGGATAAAATAATGGTTTATAATACAATACCTGAAAGCCTCATGGTAACCTCAACCTAAAAACATAAAATAGGCACACAAAAGTTGAAAAGCAAGTAACTAAATCATATCATCAGAGAAAATGATCTTCACTAGCAGAAGACAGGGAGGAAAGAAAGAAGAAAGAAAAGAACACAAAACCACCAGAAAAAATAAAAATTAAAAAATGGCAGGAGTAAGCTCTTACTTATCAATAATAACATTAAATGCAAATGGACTGAACTCTCCAATCAAAAGACATATACTGCCTGAATGGAAGAAAAAACAAGGTCAATTGATCTGTTGCCTATGAGAAACACACCTCAACCATAAAGACACACATGGACTAAAAATAAAGGGAAAGAAAAAATATTCCATGCCAATGGAAACCAAAAAAGGGCAGGAGTCACAATACGTATATCAGACAACACAGATTTCAAGATGAAAACTATCAGAAGAGAAAAGGAAGGTCCCTATATAATGATAAAGAGGTCCATTCAGCAAGAGGATATAATAATTCGAAATATATTTGCACCCAACACTGGAGCACCCAGATGTATAAAGCAAATATTATAAGAGCTAAAGAGGGAGATAGGCCCCAATACAATTCTAGCTGGAGACTTCCACACCTTGTTATTACTTTTTGTTCACTTCCAGCATTGGACAGATCTTCCGGACAGAAAATCAAAAAAGAAAGCATCAGACTTAATCCACACTATGAATTAAATGGATTTAATAGATATTTACAGAACATTTCACTGAAGAGCTGCAGAATACACATTCTTTTTCTCAGCATGTGGATAATTCTCAAGAACAGACAATATGTTAGGTCTCAAAAGAATTCCTGAAACATTTAAAAAAAATAATATAAAGCATCTTCTCTGACTACAATAGAATAAAACTAGAAATGAATAACAAGAAACATTTTGGAAACTATACATGGAAATTAAACAACATGCTACTGAATGACCAGTGAGTCAACAAAGAAATTAAGAAAGGAATTGAAATTTTTCTCGAAACGACTGATAATGCAAACACAACATACCAAAACCTATCAGATACAGCAAAAGAAGTACTAAGAGGAAAATTAAGGGGTATAAGTGCCTATGTCAAAAAAAGAGAAAAAACTTCAAATAAACAATCTAACAATGTATATTATGAAACTAGAAAATTAAGAGTAAATCAAATCCAAAATCAATAGAATAAAAGAAATAATAAAGATTAGAGCATAAATAAATAAATTTGAAATAAATATAAAAATTAATGAAACAAAAAATTGTTTCTTTGAAAATTTAAACAAAATTAACAAAACTTTATCCAGACTAAATAAGAAAAAAAGAGAGAAGCTACAATAAATAAAATCAGAAATGAAAAAGGAGGCATTACAACTGACATTGCAGAAATTCAAAAGATTGTTAGTGACAACTATGAGTACCTATATGCCAATAAATTTTTAAAATCTAGAAGAAATGAACAAATTCTTAGATACACACAACCTGCCAAGATTGAACCAGAAAGAACTCTAAAACCTGAATGGACCAATAACAAGTAATGAGATTGAAGCCATAATAAAGACTCTTCCCAGAAAAAAAAAAAAAAAGGCCTGCACACTGGTGGCTTTACTGCTGAATTCTATCAAACGTTAAAGAAGTAACGTAAATCCTGTTCTCCAATTCAAACTATTCTGAGAAACAGAGAAGAAAGGAATTCTTCCAAACTCATTTCATGAGTCCAGTATTACCCAGAAACAAAAACATGACAAAGACACATTAAAAAAAAAATCTATAGGCCAATATCCTATAGGCCAATATCTCTGATAAATATTTATACAAAAATCCTCAACGAAATCCTAGCAAACGAAATTCAACAATACATTAGAAAGATCATTCAATATGACCAAGTGGGATTTATCCCTTGGATACAAGGATGATATGCAAATCAATCAATGTGACACATCACATGAACAGAACTAAAAACAAAACCACATGAGTATTTTAATTGTTGGTGAAAAAGCATTAGCTAATGTTCAATATTGGTTCATGATAAAATCCTTAAAAAAACTGGGTATAGAAGGAACATACTTCAACATAATGAAAGCCATATATGACAGACCCACAGCTAGTATCATACTGAATAGGAAAAAAAATGGAAAGCCTTTTCTCTAAGATCTGAAGCAGCACAAGGATGTGCACTGTCACTACTGTTATTCAATGTAGTACCAGAAGGCCTAGCTAGAAGAATCAGACAAGAGAAAGACATAAAGGGCATCCAAATTGAAAAAGGAAGTAGCGAAATTATCCTTGCTTGCTGATTTTATGATCTTCTATTTAGAAAAGCCTAAACACTCCAAAAAAATTATTGGAGTTGATTTTAAAAATCAGTAATGTTGAGGGACGCAAAATCAACACACAAAAATTAGTAGCATTTCTATATGCCAATGGTGAACATGTGCAAAGGAATTTAAAAGTTATCCAATTTACAGTAGCCACACATAAAATAAAATGCTTAGAAATTAACTTATCCAAACAAGTGAAAGATCTTTATAATGAAAATTATAAAACATTGATGAAAGAAATTGAAGAGGACACCAAAAAATGAAAAAAATATTTTATGTTCATGGGTTGGAAGAATCAATATTGTTAAAATATCCTTATTTCCCAAAGCAATTTACAGATTCAATGAAATACCTGTCAAAATACCAATGACATTCTTTGCAGAAATAGAAAAATAACCCTGAATTGTATATGGAACCACCAAAGACTCCGAATAGCATATGCTATCCTGAGCAAAAAGAACAAAACTGGACAAGTCACATTATCTGACTTCAAATTTTACTACAGAGCCATGGTAACCACAACAGCATGCTGGCAAAAAAGCAGACACATAGATCAATGGAACAGAATAGAGAATTCAGAAACGAATTCACATACCTACAGTGAATTCATTTTTGACAAAGATACCAAGAACATACACTGGGGAAAAAATTGTCTCTTCAATAAATGATGCTGGGGAAACTTAATATCCATATGGAAAGAATGAAACTAGACCCTATGAAAGGAAAATAAATCTTTGGACCCCCAAATCACTAAGCTAAAGGAAAAAGTCAAGCTGCGAAATGCTTAGGGCAAACCTGCCTCCCATTCTATTCAAAGTCGTCCCTCTGCTCACTGAGACAAATGCGTATCTGATTGCCTTCTTTGGAAAGGTTAATCAGAAACTCAAAATAATGTAACCATTTGTCTTTTATCTACTTATGACCTGGAAGCCCCCTCTCAACTTCAGGTTGTCCTGCCTTTGCTTTGATTAATCCTGCCTTTCTGGATCAAACGAATGTTTCATCTTACATATATTAATTAATCCCTCATGTCTCCCTGAAATGTATAAAACCAAGCTGTGCTCGGACCACCTTGGGCACATTTGTTCAGGACCTCCTGAGGCTGTGGATGTGCATCCTTAACTTTGGCAAAATAAACTTCCTAAACTGACTGAGACCTGTCTCATTTATTTGGGGTTCACAACCCCCTCTCTCCCCATATATAGAAATCAAATCAAAATGAATTAAAGATTTAAATCTAAAACCTCAAACCATGAAACTACTGCAAGGAAACATTGGGGAAACTCTTCAGAACATTAGTCTTGGCAAAAATTTCCTGAACAATAACCCACAAGCACAGGCAACCAATGCAAAAATGAACAAATGGGATTACATTAAGTTAAAAAACTTCTTCGCAGCAAAATATACAGTCAACGAAGTGAACAGGCAACCCACAGAATGGGAGAAAATATTTGCAAACTACCCATCTGAGAAGAGATTAATAAACAGAATATATAAGTAGCTCAAACAACTGTAGAGGGAAAAAAAATCTAATAATCTAATCAAAAAATGTACAAAATATTTGAATAGACATTTCTCAAAAGAAGACATACAAATTGCAAACAAGTATATGAAAAGGTGTTAAATATCATGGATCATCAGAGAAACGCAAATCACAACTACAATGAGATATCATTTCACTCCAGTTAAAATGGCGTATATCCAAAAGACAGGCAATAACGAATACTGGCAAGGATGTGGAGAAAAAGGAACTCTTATACACCACAGATGGGAACAGGAATTAGTAAAACCACTCTAGAGAACAGTTTGGAAGTTTCTGAATAACCTAAAAATTGGGATACTCTGATTCAGCAACCCCACTGCTGAGTATATACACCAAAGAAAGGAATTCAGTATATCAAAGTGATATCTGCGTTCCCATGTTTGTTGCAGCACTGTTAACAGTAGCAAAGATTTGGAAGCAACCTAAGTGTTCATCAACAGATGAATGGAGAAAAAAAGTGCCAAATGTTGCTCATCTAGTCGTCTAATTCACTACACTGAGTTTTATTACCAAGAAAACACCATGACAGCAAAGTTTCCTTGTTTTTTATGGCATAATGGTATTCATGAGATAACTCATCATCCCTTTTATGAAACTAAGACTGGGATGCTTATGGTGTTTTGCAATTGTAGCACTCATTAGAGACACTCTTGTTGGCAGTTTTCTAGCCACATGAAGCTCCAGTAACAACAGTGTTCAGGAATAATGGAGGTTATATTAGAAGTACAGATTTTACAACTCAAACATGAAACATTCTGTCATTTTATGTTAAAATCATACAGCTAGTGATTATAATTAAGTTTCTAACTATTTAAAAGACAGTAAGTAATTTTATGTTGCCATTTTTTAAACAAAAGAACCTCTTAAACCTCAATGGCAATATTGATTACATAAAATCAAAAGCGTACCCATCTTGTGTTATCATTGGTCTGCCATAACTGATTACCCCATTAACAAAAACTAAATACTGAGTTCCACAAGCAGCTGTGCTAAGTATTGTTTAAAGGCATTAAGCACTTACTGGAATTAATTAATCATATTTGAAGGTAACACAAACAAATTTTCTTCAAATTTTATCTAGGTGTATACAATAGAGAATTGACAAATTTGGAAGCTCAGAATAGAGCACTTCAGTTTTTAGATTTTAACTCAAATGTTGAGAGGCAAATAACAGTTACATAGCTGAGTGATTATTGATCCATCTTCATATTTGCTTTTCAAACCAGATAAACTAATATTAAATTCACAAAGATCAAAGACTGAAAATTTGTAATATGCTTGAGTGATCTGTAGGAAAAATGATTAGTGGTTTCTGTTATAGGCATTAATGTTATTGAAAAGTTTGGTGAAGGGAGTAGTCTTATCAACTTTATTCATTCTGATGGCTGAATTGAGCTAGATTCTTTAAGAACAAAGCTCTTACATGCAGAGCCTTTATCTGTAAGGCTCCACTGCTTTATTGTTTTTAGATACAGTAAAACCAGGATATAAAAATTAGGTCTAAATAATTGTTCTGAGTCTAAATGGTGACCATATTAAAAGGTATATATTAATTTACATGATTGCTACAGCTTTATGCTTAATATGCAAATTATTACAGTAGTGTGTATGGTATCAAACATAAAAGAAGTTTTGTCATGACTGTAAATGTGCAGTTAATGTATAGATTCTTATTAAAGAAAAGGATGAGCATAATAAAAAAACATATGAAGATTTCTTTAGTTATTGTATTATTTAATCAGTAGCTCAAATTATGTTTGAACACTTGACAATGAGTTGTAGAAGTAGTAAAATAAGTTTTAGAAAATAAGTTGGTGAAACAGTGAGCATGAAAGAGATCTCATATCAAAAGTCAATAAAAAGGAAATAGATTTGGTATAATATCGTTTCATATTGCCTTCTTTTCCTTGAAAAATGTTCTTTTCCAAAAATTGTTTATTTATGACATTCAATAAGTGATGAACAACTGGATATGGGAGGCTTGTAATAATATTTTCAACCTTCAGTTGAAAATGTAATCTTCTAAATCTCAGAGGAAGAGAAACCGTCCTAATATAATGTAACATCTTCAGCTCTACAGGTTGAAGATTTGTTGCATTTAAAAAAGTCTCACCCTGATGGGAGAAGAATGCAAGATAAACTTTATTACTATAAAGCAATTAAGTGAAAATTAGATAATCACAAGGTGGGAAAAGCTCATTAATTAGAAGAGCAGAAAAGCACAGCAGGCTTCTGAGATGAAATACTTATAAAACAGCAAGTATACGTAATAGTGTTTATGACAGAGTCAACATTAATTGCAAAGTTACTAAATATTAGAATAATGATATCTTTTCTGAAAACATAAATTGGTACATTTTTGGAAAAGGCTGATCTTGTAAATCTTAGATCTGAATAAATTTATTTTTTATTCACTTTGTTTCCACTTCCCTTCTTCTGCTCCCTTTAAAGGTCTTCTTAAGCAATATATTTTTTTTGCTCCTTATGCATATTAAAGAATATATACATATTCCATTTTACATTAATTCATTTTTTAGTAGAACTAAACTCATTCCATCATAAAAGGTCATATTTAAGAAACCAAAATGTATTCTAGAGTAGTTATGCTAATGAATAATTTTAGACACTAGTTCAGAGGCTGAGAAAGGAAATGTAAGTCTGTAAAATTTGAACTATGTCTCACTTTCCACCCCTATTGAATACTTCATGTTAAAACCATATGGTGACAGTTTTTAAAGCTATTTCAATATGTGTTCACAAAACCATCCTATGAGTTTCATTCGCTATTGTGAAATTATGTTTGTAGTACTTTAATTCTTTATATTATTAGTACCAAAAGAAGCCTCATAAATGTAAAATATTAAAAATCTTACTGCAAAATAAGCAATATTGAATATTTTTAATCCTTTCTTGGGAATCTTAATCCCTTGTCACCACATAGAAGTAATCTAATCTGCCAAAGCTGTCAAGAGTTGGTATCTGGCCACTATTTTCATTTTAATAAATTAATTTTTAGACAAAATTAAAGTCTTTGTATACTTCAGCCTAAACACTGATCAATATACTATCCCATCCAAAATAAATAATTTCCAATAATCAAATTATTATTAGTTTTATGCTTGGACAATAATCTTCTTCTTAGAGGGGATAGTACTCTCTATTGAAACAGTGGTGCTGTGAAAATGAATATGAGATATTCATAGGAAGGAGACAGGTAGAAAAAAATACCTAAAAGTAGAATTTGTTTTGAGAAGACATTGTAAAGGAATGTCTAGTTAACTGGTTTTATTTCCAAACAATGATTTTACATAATTTATAATTTCCTACTTTATGGAAGTAAACACTTTGATAGTTGCTGAGATGTTTATGAACAGTATAGGTGGAATTTATTCTGACTATAGGTTAGGAACTTTGTTGTTAACAATTAATTTGTTCCATAGACTATTAAAAACGTGAAGATAAAGTAGTCACGTATAGAGTAGAATGCTTTCCTCTTTCATTGTCACCTGGCATTGTAATTACCTTATATTTTGCTTAAGAAATACACTCAGAGATTATTGCAGTTTAGTGGCACACCATGAACTGTAGCTACAAACAGAACTACTTGAGAACAAGTTACCATAAATTAATAATAGCAAAAGCAATTGTGCACATAACTCCTTTGGGAAACCGAAGATTTGTCTAGAAGAAACATTCAATAATGAAACTAGCAGGTTGTCAGTATGTTCTTAAAACATTTCAAATATTTAAACAGATTTTGGACTATTATATTCAGAACTTTAAAAAGTCAACAACACCTAAATGCTCCCCTTTATGACATTTTCTTTTTACTAAAAGCTAGCTAATTTACGTGTATGTTTGGGAATGGGATATGTGGAGATTTCCTAGACACTCTTTCTGTGTATGTTTTCATTTGGATAGGAGAGGGGAAGAAAAAAATCATATATTTTATCTTGGTAATACGTTGGCCATGTGTTACAGTGTCTGAACTTTAATGAAACTGGCATTTTTGCTAATGCTCTTATGACAATCCATTTGAAAGGGACTCAATGTTCTTGTAGTTCACATATATATTTTTAAAAACCTAATACTTTGTTCAGATTCAAATATCACAGTTGAAATCTTACTCTGAATTCAAAAGGTATTTTCCATCTCTACTTTAAAATATAATTAAGCACATGGACTTTTTATTACCCTATTACACATGTATTCAGCCTCTTACTTAGTGGTGGGATTACAGAGATGGAATAAACACCCAATTCCGCCTGTGTTTGATGCAGTTTACTTAATGAAGTCGGCATGAAAATAAAATTTCATTGCAACGTGTGAGTTGCCATGAAAGGTATGAGAAAATTGGTTCAGAAAAAAGGGAAGATTGACAAATACTCTCTAAGAGGGTCAGAAAGACATGTATGAAAAAGTTGAGGTTTGGTTAGTGTCCTAAAGGATAAACACCTCACCTAGTATATCCACACACACAAAAAGGTGTCATTGAGATTATTTTTTTTAATAAAATAATTCCCCTAAATGTATTCATAGAATGTTTTAGACCACTTTGTCAGTGCTTTAAATGAATTTGAATAAAAATTTAAAGTATATTTTGGAGAATAAAGAAGTATTTTTAAAAAATGGTTAAATAAAATGACCTTAATTGTTATTTTTTAAATGCAGCTTTTCACATAATTGACTCCCAGAGTGGAAAACCAGTTCCTGTTAATTAGTTGTTACTTCAGGTCGGTTGGCCTTAGGAGGCAAGCTCGTATGTTGGTCATTATAACTAGAGGCAGTACACTTTTCAAACACAATTTGTTCCTTCAGTTGCTTCACTTTCTTTTGCAGATGAATGTATTCCTCCTTCTGGGGGGCAGTATATTGTTGTAGATAAGAGCAAGCATCAAGAACAAAACTATCTGCATTTCAACATCTTTATGCCATTTACTAGCAAGATAATCTTGGGCAAGTTACTTGCAGTCTCAGAGAGATTGCTCACTTCTGAAATAAAGATACTAGTATGTCTTTATATCTATCAACGTATTTAACACCCATAAAACTTGTGGGGCATAGTATTGGCCACAATATGTCATTTCATTTATTTTAATACACACAAGCATTTTCCTTTTGTCTTCAACTTTACGTGTACTTCATTCTCAGAATTCTCTTAATAGTTTTATCTAAAATCATATGTTCTATACTTTTCTGCCAATACTGAACCCATTTTTTTCTGAAGATGAGTTTAGAAACAATTGTCTGCTATTGCTGTTTACAAAAGTTAATGTAGAATGCATGTTGAAGTTACAATGCAATATAATTACCTCCACCAATAGAAACAAATCACCTTCGGAGTACATAAAAAATCCTCAGTCATTTCTTACTGCCTAACAAGTTTTTTTTAATGATAGTTAGGAACACAAATTTCATTTATTTGTTTCTTTGGTGATATGTTTTTTCTTTTTAAATGGAAATATGTACAAATAATATATAGGTAAACCTTTAAAACATAGATAGTAAATAGCTTAAATTTAAAAAATATTAACACATTTCATTTTAAGAACAAAAAAGCTAAATATTTATAATATATATATAACCCTGCAAATTTCACATAACACACGTTGAAGAAATGAAAACTACAGCAAAAAAACCTACATTCATAGATATGTGTCTGTCACATGCCAAATCTTGTTATTTTTCCTGAGTTTTGCAAAATGAAGTATTACCTGGTATCTTCAAGTTTTATAACTACCAAATGATTTATATGAATCCATAGTTTATAGGTATTGGTCATATATTTGAATACAGTTATGTGTTGATTAATGATGTGAATACATCCTGAAAAATGCATCATTAGACAATTTTTTTTCATTGTGTGAACATCATAGAGTGTACTTAAGTAAATCTTGATGGTATAGCTTACTACACACCTAGGCTACATGTGATAGTCTAATGATCTTACACTACAAACCTGTATACAATGTTACTGTATTGAATCCTGTAGGCAATTGTAACACAATGGCAGGCATTTCTATATCTAAATGTATCTAAATATAGAAAAAGTATGATATAAAGATGGTATTATAATCTGATGGGTCAGGAATCATTACTATAATACTTAAACAAAATATTTGCATATTATTGTATATCATTATGTTGTGCATAAGTGTATCAAATATATGATAGAAGATTTTATCATATATCAACAATTAGAGGGCACAGTAACAATTGCTTATAGAAAGTATGGTATGTTTATTTTGACATGCTCAAGAGGATTGTAAAGGCACACGTCAACCTTATTATATAAATGAAAATATCTTCTTATTTCTGAGTTACCCAGAGCACTGGGTGGGAGGCTATAGTCTTAAAGAATAATTGACAGTGATAGACTGAAATATTCTACACAGTTAACTGACTTTATGAGGTTTAATTCTCAGTTCAGAAGCTTACAGTAATAACTATGGCACATACACTGAATTATCATAAATGCTCATGGTAGCAGCACTAATGAAAAAGTGACAGTGATGCATATCGGACTACTAAAAGTCAGGAACAAGTAAGGCTGAAGAAAGAAAATGAGAAACTTATAGGGAGCTTAATGCAACATTCAAACTATCCAAAGGCAAACACTCACTTGCTGCTTAATCTATCTATCTATCTATATCTATATATATATACACATACACATATATATACACACACACCCATGGATATTAAAGAAAATACATAATACCCCAATTCTGTTTCAAAATATTTTACATGCTGTGAAAAAAAGATTGACTTAATATAATAAAAACACTGGTTTATTATGGCTAATAATGTTAATGAGCCTTTCATAACTTTGCCCAGGGCACTACTATGACTGCCAGTAACAAAACAGTAGCCATTGAGTTTCTCTGAACAGCTATTATTACCATAATACATAAGCAAAACGTTGTTTTGATTTGACAGCAGCACAGAACTTTCTATAATACCTCATAAAAATCTAAAAATACTCATTCTATGTTTGCAGAGAAAAAAATGTTTAAATGTTTCTCAATTATTAATCAATAGGAAGTTAACTGCAAAGATGACACAGATACTTCTTATTTACAGTATATGAAAAAATCAAGAACATTTATTTTTGGAAGGCTAAACAAAATTGATAAACCTGTAGCCAGAGTATCTAAGAGAAAAAGAGAGAAGATACAAATAAATAAAAGCAGAAATGAAAAAGTAAACATTACAACTGATACTGTAGAAATTTAGATTCATTAGGGGCTACTATAAAATATTCAATGTTCATGGATTGGATGAATCAATATTGTTAAAATGCCTTTATTCTCCAAAGCTATCTACAGATTCAATGCAATCCCTGTCAAAATATCAATGACATTCTTTGCATAAATAGGAAAAACTATCCTAAATTTTATATGGAACCACAAAAGGTCCCAAATAGCCAGCACTATCCTGAGCAAAAAGAACAAAGTTCGAGGAATCACAGTACTTGACTTCAAATTATGATACAGAACTATAGTAAGCAAAACAGTATGGTACTGGCTTAAATAAAAACAGACACATAGACCAATGGAACAGAATAGAGAATCCAGAAACAAATCCGCATACCTACAGTGAGCTCATTTTCCACAAAGGTGCCAAGAATATACACTGAGGAAAAGACAGTCTCTTCAATAAATGGTACTGGGAAAACTGGATATCCATAGGCAGAAGAATGAAAATAGACCCCTATCTCTTGACATATACACACATTAAATAAAGATAGATGAAAGACTTAAATCTAAGACAAATTATGAAATTACTCCAAGAAAACTTTGGGAAATGTCTCCAGGACATTGGTCTGGGCAAAAGTTTCTTGAGCAGTACCCCACAAGTGGCAACCAAAGCCAAAATAGATCACATCAACTTAAAAAGCTTCTGCACAGCAAAGAAAATCATCAACAAAATGAAGAGCCAACCCACAGTATGGAAGAAAATATATACAAACAATCCACCTGACAAGGGATTAATAACCAGAAGATGTAAGTAGCTCAAACAACTCTATAGGAAAGTATCTAATAGCTCAAGAAAAAGTTGGGCAAAGGATTTAAATAGACATTTCTTAAAAGAAGACATACAAATGGCAAAAGGTGCTCAACATCACTGATCATCAGAGAAATGAAATCTCACCCCAGTTAAACTAGCTTTTATCCAAAGACAAGCAATAACAAATGCTGGTGTGAATGTGGAGAAAAGAGAACCCTCATACACTGTTGGTGGGAATGTAAATTAGTACAACCACTATGGAAAACAGTTTGGAGGTTCCTCAGAAAAGCAAAAAGTAGAGCTACCCTATGATCCAGCAATCCCACTACTAGGTATATACGCAAAAGAAAGGAAATCAGTATATCAGAGAAATATCTGCATTCCCATGTTTGTTGCAGCACTGTTCACATAGCTAAGATAAGGCAGTAATTTCAGTGACCATCAACAGATGAATGAATAATGTTCTAATATACATAATGGCATACTGTTCAGCCATAAAAAAGAATGAGATTCTGTCATTTGCAATAATATGGATGGAACTGGATGTCATTATGTTAAGTGAAATAAGCCAGGCTAAGAAAGACAAACATCACATGTTTTCACTTATCTGTGGGATCTAAAAATCAAAATAATTGAACTCATGGAGATGCAGAGTAGAAAAATTGTTACCAGAGGCTGGGAAGCATAGGGGGGGGGGTTGGCAAACAGGTGGGGAATGTTAATAGGGGATGTTAATCGGGAATGTTAATAGCTAGAGAGAATGAATAAGACCTACTATTTGATAGCGCAACAGGATAGTTGATAATAATGTGGATATTTTAAAATAGCTAAAACAGGCCGGGCTCAGTGGCTCACACTTATAATCCCAGCACTTTGGGAGGATGCGGAGGGCTGATCACCTGATGCCGGGAGTTTGAAACCAGCCTGACCAACATGGAGAAAACCCATCTTTACTAAAAATACAAAATTAGTCAGGAGTTGTGGCGCATGCCGGTAATCCCAGCTACTCGGTATGCTGAGCAAGGAGAATCGCTTGAATCCGGGAGGCAGAGGTTGCGCTGAGCTGAGATGGTGCCATTGTGCTGCAACCTGGGCAACAAGAGCAAAACTCCGTCTCAAAAAATAAAAATAAATAAATAAATAAATAAATAAATAAATAAATAAATAAAACGATGTAATTGGATTGTTTGTAACACAAAGGATAAGTGTTTGAGTGGATGGATAGCTCATTCTCAATGATGTGATTATTTCACATTACATGCTTGCATCAAAATATTAATATCTCATGTACTCCATAAATATATCACCTACTATGATCCCACAAAAATAAAAACTTTTTTTTTTTTTTAAATAAAGAATACATAGATGTTCTAGAGGTATTACTTACCCTAGATATATTCTGGAGAATCTCCCTTGCCTACTTTGTACCTTTGTGTCCAAGTAGACTTTTTGAGCTACTCTAGAGCAAGTAAAAATCTTTGACCTCCAAGGTAGTCTTCTGATTCTTCACGACTGGGTGCTGAATGAACACAGACTATAAATATATTATTTTTCAAGTCCAGCTGGGCTAAGGCATAATAAATAAATAAACATAATAAGGAAAAGGGTTACAGTTATATAGGGTCCCTACAAAGGCTTACGGTTCTATTGGGGTAAAGTGTAGAATAAAATAGTTTGTTTAAGAGAGTGAATAAGAATATTTATTGGAAAATACAAGCAATGCCAGAGTCTTTATGGATCCACAAGTTGAAGAGTTGTATGAGAATAATTATACTTATTAATCATTTTTGATATTCAATAGTGACTGTGAACTTTCTATTTAGCAGGTACTATCCTCATGTTATGGCTTGCATATAGTTTGCTCATCCCCAATAAAACTCATGTTGAAATTTGATCTCCAATTTGGTTGCATTGGAAAGTAGGGACTAATGGGAGGTGTTTGGCTTATGAGGATGAGCATCTCATAAATTACGTGGAATGGTTTGTGGTAGAGAATAAGTTCTCTTTCTCAAGAGACTGAAAATATTCTCTTGAGAGTGGGTGTTAAAGTTTAGCCTAAAGCTGTCTCCTTCCACATTTTAAGCTTGTCCTGAAACATTTCTCAGTATTTGGTGAACTGTAAACTAATTGGATGTGTAAATAGACTATAATCTGCTACTGTACCAATTACTGAGTTGCAGCTAGCCACAGGCAGCCAGCTGTTCAAACTGTGTACAAATAAGGCAAAGGTCAAGCTGTAACCAGTCCAGCTGTTTCTGTATTTCACTTATATTTTATGTACATCACTTTCCTTTTTCTGTCCAAAAATCTTCTCTGACCATACAGAATCTTGGAATCTTCCTCAACCTATTCTGGTTAGGGAGTAATTTCACATTCACAAATTGTTCTTTGCTTAATGAAACTCTGTTCAATTTAATTTGTTTGAGGTTTTTCTTTTAACAGTGGGTTGTTATAAAACCAGGATGCCTCTGTACATGTGTCTACTTCTCCTTTGACTTTCTCTGGCATGTTATAATGCAGTACAAAATCCCTCATGAGAAGCCAAGTACATCTTCCTAGCCTGAAGATCTTCCATCCCTTGATCTTCCTAGCCTGAAGAATTGTGAGCTCAATAAACCTATTTTTCTAAAATAAATTAGTCAGCCTCAGGTTTTCTGTTATAGCAACACATAATGAAGTAAGACACCTCAGTGTTAAAGCCTATAAGGTCAATGTTATTTTTATCTTTGCTTTACAGATGAAGAAACGGAGGCAAGAGAGGCAAATCACTTACCAAAGTTCAAACAGTTAATAATTTTGGAAATGGAATTTAAATACAATAAGTTTGCCCTAAGAGTTTATGTTCCTAATCCACATAGAGTTTAGCAGGATTAAGGTAGACGTGTGAAGCTTTCCCATATAAAACAAAGAGGAACATATGAAGCTTTCCCATATAAAACAAAGGTGAGAATGTTTGTGAGATGAGATATTAAATTCTACAGTTGTAATGTGCAAATTATCCGTATGAAAAAAAGAAGAAATAAGTGATTATGTGGGTAGACTTAAGCCCCAAAATCTAGAGTTGGATATAGCATAAAATAAAAATAAATGGAGAAAGAGTAACAAGAGGCATTAAGCACTGAATATAATAGTTCTTATTTAATATTTATGACAATCTTATGAATTAGGTACTAATATTTTCCTCTGAGGAAACGGTGGTTCAAGGTGGTTAAGTAATTGGTTACACATCAAATACGTGGTAGAGCCAAAATTGGAATCCAGATAAGGCTGATTATCCTCCAAGCAATTATTTTTTACTGTTAACATATCTATTCTTTTAATATTATAACTTTCTTATATAAAGAGCGGTAAGTATATCCAGAATTTTAAATCACAGGAGTTCAAATCATTTAAACTTTCTCATCAACCAATTTTACTATGGACTATTTTTTTTCCATTTGGGGAGAGCATTTTTTAACTGCTTTATTAAGATATAATTTTGATACCATAAAGTTCACCTATTTACAGTGTACAATTCTGTGGATTATAGAATGAATAAAGAGTTGTGTGACTATAATCATAATCTGATTTGGGAACATTTTCATGATTCCCAAAAGAAACCACATACCCATTAGTAGTCACTCCCCAGCTCCTCTCCTTCAAGCCCCAGGAAACCACAAATAATTGTCTTTATATTTTCCTGTTTTGGATATTTCATATCCTTCTCTTGACCCTGGAATTTTAAAACAATATATTCTTTGCCAAAAGGTTTTTCTTAATTTACATGTATCATTTTAGCATTTCTTACAGCATCTTGAGGAACCTGAGGCAGGCAGAACTATTTCAGCAGAAAAACAATTTTTACATAGGCTATATAATTTAATTTTTAGTAGGTAAAATAAATGAATAGAAGTGGCAAGATAACATTGTAAAAAGAATAATAGTCATAAAAACCAATGTCTAGCCCTTATTTTTGAATTTAATAATTTTGTCTAGTTAATAAACTTTTGTTGAAATGTACAAAGTGAGATGTATGTGTCTATGAATGCAAATGTGAATAAAAAGGATCTCTCTTTGCAAGGAGATTTTAATCAAGCAAATGAACCCAATATTAAATAAATTCAGTACAAGATAATAGATAATTAGAGATATACATTGGGATTGTTGAAAAGAAAAAGGAGAGACGTTTTGTTTTGAATCTGGATGTGGGGAGAATGTAAAATCAAAGACTGATTATGGTGCTTCCTGGATAATCTTGGAGCTATCACTTTGCTTCTTAACAAACCTGGAAATTATTTGTTTTTTAAGGTGAGATAGTTAAAAATGATCTTTGAGATCCCCTTTAATTCTGTAATTTTTAGTGAGGAGAAGAAATATTTTGGTATTATTTCACTTTCTTCACTATTAACATATGAGTGCACATGTCCTTTTGGTAGAATGATTTGTTTTCTTTCAGGTATATACCCAGTAATGGGATTTTTGGGTCAAATGGTAGTTTTGTTTTAAGTTCTTTGAGAAATCTCCAGACTGTTTCCACAATGACTGAACTAATTTACATGTCCATTAACAGTGTATAAGCATTCCACTTTCTCCAAAATCTTACCAGCATCTGTTGTTTTTTAATGTTTCAATAATAGCCATTCGACTGATGTGAGATGGCATCTCCTTGTGGTTTTGATTTACATTTCTCTAATGATCAGTTATGTTCAGCGTTTTTCAAATGCTTGCTGGCTGCATCTATGTCTTCTTTTGAAAAGTGTCTGTTTATGTCTTTTGTCCACTTTTTAATGGGCTTGTTTGTCTTTTGCTTGTTAGTTTAGGTTCTTTATAGATTCTGGATATTAAACCTTTGCCAGATGAATAGTTTGCAAATATTTTCTCCCATTCTGTAGGTTGTCTGTTTACTCTGTTGATAGTTTATTTTGCTGTGCAGAAGCTCTTTTGTTTAATTAGATCCCATTTGTCAATTTTTGTTTTTGTTGCAATTGCTTTTGGCATATTTGTCATGAAATCTTTGACAGGGCCTATGTCCAGAATAGCATTTCTTAGGTTTTCTTCTAGGTTCTTATAGTTTTAGGTTTTACATTTAAGTCTTTCATCCATCTTGAATTGCTTTTTGTATATGGTCTAAGGAAGGAGTCCAGTTTTAATCTTTTACATATTGCTGGTCAATTGTCCCAGCATCATTTATTGAATAGAGAACTCTTTCCCCATTGCTTGTTTTTTGTCAATTTTGTCAGAGATGAGATGCATGTAGGTATGCAGCTTTATTTCTTAGTTTTCTTACCTGTTCTATTGGTGTATGTTTCTGTTTTTGTCCCATTACTTTGTTATTTTTGTTACTGTAGTCTTATAGTATGGCATGAAGTTGGGTAATATACTGCCTCCAACATTTTTTTTTCTTAGGATTGCTTTGACACTTTGGGTTATTTTTTGGTTCCATAGAATTTTAGAATAGTTTTTCTAGTTCTGTGAAATATGATGTTAGTAGTTTGATAGGAATAATATTAGATCTGTAAATTGCTTTGGGCAGCATGACCACTTTTAACAATATATATCCTTCCTATTCATGAGCATGGAATGTTTTTTTCATTTGTTTGTATCATCTTTGATTTCTTTCTTTCAGTAGTGTTTTATAATTCTCATTGTAGAGATCCTTCAGATCCCTAGTTAGTGGTATTCCTAGATCTTTTTTATATGGCCATTGTGAATGAGATGGTGTTCTTGATTTGGCACTTAGCATGGATGTTGATGTTTAGAAATGCTACTGATTTTTGTACAATGATTTTGTATCCTAAAACCTTACTGAAATTGTCTACCAGATCTAGGATACTTTTGGTAGAGACTATGGAGTTTTTGGATATAAAATCACATTGGATGCAAATAGAGATAGTTTGACTTCCTCTCTTCCTAATTGGATGCCTTTAATTTATTTCTCTTGTCTCACTGCTCTGGCTAAGACTTCCAGTACTATGTTGAATAGGTATGGTTGAGAGTGATCATCCTTGTCATTTTCTAGTTCTCAAGGGGAATTGTTTGAGCTTTTGCCCATTCAGTATGACGTTGACTGTGGATATTGTGTAGATGGCTCTTATTATTTTCAAATATATTCCTTCAGTGCCTAGTTTGTTGAGTGTTTTTATTTTTTTTATTTTTTTTTTTTTATTTTTTTTTTTGAGACGGAGTCTCGCGCTGTGTCACCCAGGCTGGAGTGCAGTGGCGCGATCTCGGCTCACTGCAAGCTCCGCCTCCCAGGTCCACGCCATTCTCCTGCCTCAGCCTCCGAGTAGCTGGGACTACAGGCGCCCGCCACCACGCCCGGCTAGTTTTTTGTATTTTTAGTAGAGACGGGGTTTCACCATGTTAGCCAGGATGGTCTCGATCTCCTGACCTCGTGATCCACCCGCCTCGGCCTCCCAAAGTGCTGGGATTACAGGCTTGAGCCACCGCGCCCGGCCTGTTGAGTGTTTTTAATATGAAAAAAAGATGTTGAATGCTATAGATATCCTTTTCTGAATGCATTGAGATGATCACATGGCTTTTGTTTTTAGTTCTGTTTATGTGAGGAAACACATTTATTGATTTGTGCATGTTGAACCAACCTTGAATTCCACGGATAATACCTATTGATTACAGTCAATTTACTTTTTGATGTGCTGCTGAATTTGATTTGCTAGTATTTTGTTGAGGATTTTGGAATCTATGTTCATCAACGATATTGGCCTAAAGTTTTTTTTTTTGTTGTTGTTGTTGTGTCTTTATCAGGTTTTTGTGTCCGGAAGATCCTGGCCTCATAGAATAAATTAGGGATCAGGGAAGAATCTCTCTTCCTCAATTTTTGGTAACATTTTCAGTTGGAATGGTCCCAGGTTTTTATATGTTTGGTAGAATTAAGTTGTGAAACTGTCTGGTCTAGGGCTTTTCCTGGTTTGCAGGATTTTTATTACTTATTGAATTTCAAAATTCATTATTGGTCTGATCAGTGTTTCTATTTCTTTCTGGTTCAATCTTAGGGGATCATATGTTTCCAGGAACTGATCCCTTTCTTCTAGGTTTTTAAATTTCTGTGTGTCAAGGTGTTTGCAATAGTCTCTGAGGATTTTTTGTTTTGTATTTGTGTGGAGACTGGTATAATGTCCTCTTTGTCATTTCTGATTGTGTTTTCTGATTTGTTTGTGTTCCTTGTAGATTCTAGATATTAGTCTTTGTTGAATAGATAATTAGCAAATATTTTCTCCTACTCTGCAGGTTGTCTGTTTACTCTGCTGATTATTTATTTTGCTGTGCAGAAGCGTTTTAATTTAATTAGGTACCATCTATTTATTTCTGTTTTTGTTGCATTTGCTTTTGGGGTCTTACTCATGAATTCTTTGCATAAGCCAATGTCTAGAAGAGTTTTTTTGATGTTATCATCTAGATTTTTTATGGTTTCAAGTCTTATATTTAGGTCTTTGATCCATCTCGAGTTGATCTTTTTATAAGGTGAGAGTTGAGGATCCAGTTTCATCCTTCTACATGTGACTTGCCAGTTTTCCCAGCATCATTTATTGAATAGGGTGTCCTTTACTCAATTTTTGTTTTTGTATGCTTTAGCGAAGGTTAGTTGACTGTAAGTATTGGCTTTATTTCTGGGTTCTCTACTTTGTTCCATGGGTCTGCATGCCTATTTTTATATCAGTACCATGCTATTTGGGTAACTATATCCTTGCAGTATAATTTGAAATTGGATAATGTGATGCCTCCAGATTTGTTCTTTTTGCTTAGTCTCACTGTTAATATGTGGGCTCTTTTTTGGTTCCATATGAATTTTAGGATTTTTTTCTAATTCTGTGAATGATAATGATGATGTTTTTATGGGAATTGCATTGGATCTGTAGGCTGCTTTGGGCAGTGTGATCATTTTCATAATATTGATTATACCTATCCATGAGTATGAGAGGTGTTTCCATTTCTTTGTGTCATATATGATTTCTTACAGCAGTGTTTTGTAGTTTTCCTATAGAGATGTTTCACCCGCTTGATTAAGTACTTTCGTGAGTATTTTTTTTTCTTTGGAGCTGTTGTTAAAGGGATTGAGTTATTGATTTGATTCTCAGCTTGGATATTGTTGGTGTATAGCAGTGCTTCATTTTTTATTTTATATACAAAGGATAGGTGTGCAGGTTTGTTACATAGGTATATTGCATGATGCTAAGTTTTGGGGTATGGATCCTGTCACCCAGTTAGTGAACAACATACCCAATAGATAGGTCTGCACCCACACATCCCTTCCTCCCCTCTCTGGAAGTCCAATTTGTCTATTATTCCCATGTTTATGTCCGTGCGTGCTCAATGATTAGCTCCAACTTATAAGTGAGATCATGGGGCATGTGGTTTTCCATTATTGCATTAAATAACTTAGAATGAGGGTCTCCAACTGCATCCATATTGCTGCAAAGAATAAGATTTTGTTCTTTTTTGTGGCAGCATAGTATTTCACCATGTATAGGCATCATATTTTCTTTATTCAGTCCACCATTGATTGGTACCTAAGTTGATTCCTTGTCTTTGCTATTGTGAATAGCATGGTAATAAACATATGTGTGCATATGTCCTTTTTGTAGAATGATATTTTTTCCTTTGGTTATGTACCCAGCAATTCGATTGCTAGGATAAATAATAACTCTGTTTTAAGTTCTTTGAGAAACTCCAAACTGCTTTACACAAGGGATGAATTAGTTTACATTCTCCCAAACAGTGTGTGTTTCTTTTCCTCTGTAGTCTCATCAGCATCTAATGCTTTTTGACCTTTTAATAATAGCCATTCTGACTGATGTGAGATGGTATCTCATCGTGGTTATGATTTGCATTTTTTTCTGATGATTAGTGATGTTGAGTATTTTTTCATGTTTGTTGGCCACTTTATTTTTATTTATTTAATTTTTATTGTAAGTTCAGGAATACATGTGCAGGTTTGCTATATAGGTAAACTTAAGTAATGAGGGTTTGTTATACAGATTATTTCATTACCCTGGTAATAAGCCTAGTACCCATTAGTTATTTCTCCTGATCCAGGCCCCAGTGTGTGTTGTTCCCCTCTTGTGTTCATTTGTTCTTATCATTTAGCTCCTACTTAAAAGTGAGAACATGTGGCATTTATTTTTTTGCTCTTGCATTAGCTTGCTAGGAGTAATGGCCTTCAGCTCCATCCATGTTCCTGCAAAGGACACATCTTGTTTTTCTTTATTTTTTTTTTTTTATAGCTGCATAGTGTCCCATGGTGTATATCTACCCCATTTTCTTTATCCTGTCTACCACTAGTGGACATTTAGTTTAATTCCATATATTTGTTATTACAAATGTTGCTCCAATGAACATATGCTTGCATGTGTCTTTATGATAGAATAATTTATATTCCTTTGGGTACATATCCAGGAATGGGATTGCTGGGTCAAATGGTATTTCTGTTTTTAGGCCATTGAGGAATCACCACAATGGTTGAACTAATTGATACTCCTGTATAAATTTATACTAATTTGTACACCAACAGTATATAAGCGTTCCTTTTTCTCCACAATGTTACCAGCATCTGTTATTTTTTGACATTTTAGTAATGGCCATTCTGACTGGTGTGAGGTGGTGTCTCATTTTGGTTTTGATTTGCATTTCTCTAATGATCAGTGATGTTGAGCTTTTTTTTTCATATGATTGTTGGCTGCATGTATATCTTCTTTTGAAAAGTTTCTGTTCATGTCCTTTGTCCACTTTTTATTAGGGTTGTTTGTTTTTTCTTGTAAATTTGTTTAAGTTCCTTAAAGATGCTGGATATTAGACCCTTGTCAGATGCAGTTTGCAAAATTTTTCTTCCGTTCTGTAGATTGTCTGTTCACTCTGTTGATAGTTTTCTTTGCTGTGCAGAAGCTCTTTGGTTTAATTAGATCTTACTTGTTAATTTTTGCTTTTGTTGCGATTGCTTTTCACCATGTCTGTGTCTTCTTTTGAGAAGTGTTAATGTACTATGCCTATTTTTAATGAGCTTATTTGTTTTTTTGCTTGTTGATCTGTTTAAGTTCCTTATAAACACTGGATATTAAACCTTTGTCATATGCATAGATTGTGAATAATTTCTCTCATTCTTTAGGTTGCCTGTTTACTCTGTCGATTATTTCTTTTGCTGTGAATAAGCTCTTTCATTAAATTAGGTCCCACTTGTCTATTTTTGTTTTTGTCAAAGTTGATTTTGGGGACTTAGCCAAAAATTATTTGCCAAAGTTGATGTCGGGAAGGGTATTTCCTAGGTTTTCTTCTAGGATTTTGATAGTTTGAAGTTTTACATTTAAATATTTTCTTCATTTTGAGTTAATTTTTCTATATGGTAAAGAATAGTGTCCTGATTGTATTATTTCGCATATGGCTAGGCAGTTATCCAAGCATTACTTATTGAATAGGGAGTCCATTTCCATTGCCTGTTTCTATTGGTCTTGTTGAAAATCAGGTAGTTATGAGTGTGAAGCTTTACTTCTGAGTGTTCTATTCTGTTCCATTGCTTTATGTGTCTCTTTCTGTCCCAGTATCTTGCTGTTTTGGTTATTGTAACCCCATAATATAATTTGAAGTTAGTAGTGTGATATCTCTGGCTTTGTTATTTTTGCTTAGGGTTGTTTGGCTACTGAGGTTTTTTTGGTTCCATGTGAATTTAGAATAGTGCTTTCTAATTCTCTGAAGAATGACATTGAGGGTTTCATATGAATAGCATGGAATCTGAAAATTGCTTTGGGCAGTATGACCACTTCTGTAATATTGATTCTTCCAATTCATGTGCATCAAATGATTTTCCATTCATTAGCACATCTCTGATGTCTTTAACCAGGGTTTTGTAATTCTCCCTGTAGATATCTTTCTCCTCTCTGGTTAGTTGTAACCCTAGGTGTTTATGTGTGTGTGTGTGTGTGGGGCGGGGGGGGGGGTTGGGGAGCTATTGTGAACCGGATTCTGTTCTTGCTTTGGTTCTCAGCTTGGATGTTGGTGGTGTATAGAAATGCTCTTAATTTTTATACATGATTTTGTATTCTGAAACTTCACTAAAGTCACTTACCATTTCTAGGAGCCTTCTGGCAGAATCTTTAGGACTACACATAGAATCATATTATCAGTGAGGACAGGTAGTTTTACTTCTTCCTTTCATATTTTGATGATTTTTATTTCTTTCTCTTGCCTGATTGCTCCAGCTAGGACTTCCTGAACTATGTTGAAGAGGAGTGAAGAGAGGGAGCATCCTTCTATTGTTCCAGTTCTCAAGGGAAATGGTTTGAGCTTTTGCCTATTCAGTATGATGTTGGCTGTAGGTTTGTCATAGATGGTACTTATTTTGTGGTGTGTTGCTTTGATGCCTAGTGGGTTGAGGGTTTTCTTCATGAAAGGGTGTTGGATTTTATCAAAAGCTTTTTCGGGACCCATTTAGATAATCATATAGTTTTTCTTTTTTAATTCTATATGTATATAGCAAATCACATTTATTGATTTGTGTATGTTGAACCAACTTTACATCCCAGGAATAAAGCTTACCTGATTGTAGTGAATTAACTTTTTCATATACTGCTAGATTTGGTTTTCTAGTATTTTGTGGAGTACTTTAATATCTGTATTTGTAATGGATACTGGTCTGTAATTTTTTGTTGTTGTTGTTGTGTCTCTGCAAGATTTTGGTGTCTGTCTGATGCTAGCTTCATATAGAATAAGATAGGAAGAAGCCTCTCCTCTGTGATTTTGTTTTTTGTTTGTTTGTTTGTTTGTTTTTGGAATAGTGTCAGTAGAATTGGTACCAGTTCTTCTTTGTGTGTCTGGCAGAATTCAGTTGTGAATACATCTGGTCCTGGGCTTTTATTGGTTGCTAGATTTTTTATTATTGGTTTAATTTCAGAGATCAATATTGGTCTATTCAAGGTTTCCATCTCTTCTTGCTTCAATATTTGCAGATTATGCATTTTCAGGAATTTATCCATTTCCTCTAGACTTTCTAATTTGTGTATACAGTGTTGTTTATTATTGTCTTGGAGGAGTCATTGTGTTTCTGTGGGATCAGATGTAATGTTATCTTTGTCTTTTCTGATTGTACTTATTTGCATATTCTGTTTTGATTTTTTTGTTAGTCTAACTAACAGTCTATCAATGTTGTTTACTATTTTTAAAGAAACTACTCTTCATTTGATTGATCTTTTTATGAATTTTTGCATCTCAATTTCATTAACTTTCCTAATTTTAGTTTTTCCTTTCATATTCTAGCTTTGGGGTTGTTTTTCTCTGATTCCTTTATGTGAAATGTTAGACTGTAAATTTGAGATATTTATAACTTCTTGATGCTGGTGTTCAGCATTATAAACTTTCTTCTAAACACTGCTTTAGCTGTATCCCAGAGATTTTGGCACATTTTGTTCCTATTTTCATTAATTTGAAAGAATTTTTTTTTTACCTTAAATTTCATGTTTACCCAGGAGTTATTCAGGAGCAAGTTGCTTAGTTTGCATGTATTTGTATGGTTTTGAGATATCTTCTTGATATGAATTTTTATTTTTATTGTACTGTGCTCTGCAGGTGGGCTTGATATGATTTTAAGTTTTTGAATTTATAGAGACTTGTTTTATGACTATGCATATGGTTTCTTTTACAATATCGTCCATGTGCAGATAAGAAGAAGATATTTCCTGTGGTTGTCAGATGGAGTGTTCTGGTGATGTCTATTACGTCCAGTTGGTCAGGGGTCAAGTTTAAGCCCCAAATTTCTTTGTGAATTTTCTACCTCAATGGTTTCTCAAATCCTGTTAGTGGGGTGTTGAAGTCTCCCACTATTATTGTGTGGTTGTCTAAGTCTTTTCACTTGGATGTGTATATATTTAGGACACTTAAGTCTTCTTGTTTGATTTTACCCTTTATCATTTTGTAATGCTCTTTTCTGTTCTTAATTTTATTGGCTTGAAGTCTTTTATCTGATATAAAAATAATTCCTCTTGCTCTTATTTTCCATTTGCATAGTAGATCTTTTTCCATCACTTTACATTGAGTCTGTGAGTGTTGTAACATGTGAGATGGATCTCTAGAAGGCAAAAGATGGTTGAGCCTTGTCTTTTTATCCAGCTTGCCACTTTATGTCTTTTAAGTGGGGTGTTTAGTCCATTTACATTCATGATTACTATTGAGGTGTAATTTTGATTCTGCCATTGTGCTGTTAGTTGCTTGTTGTGTAGACTTGACTGTGTAGTTGCTTTAGAGTGACTGTGGGCTATGCCCTTAAGTGTGTTTTTGTGGTAGCAGGTGTTATTTCAATTCCATATATAGCATTTCCTCAGGACCTCTTGTAAGGCTTGTCTAGTTGAAATAATTCCCTCAGTGTTTGCTTGTCTGAGAAGGACTACATTTCTCCTTCACTTATGAAGCTCAGTTTGGTGGGATATGAAATTCTTGGTTGTAATTTATTTCCTTTAAGGATGCTGAAAGTAGTCCCACAGTGTCTCTTAGTTTTTAAGATTTGTTTTCAGGAAGGTCTGCTGCTTGCCTTATGGGGTTCCCTCTGTATGTGACTTGACTCTTATTTCTAGCTGACTAAGATTTTTGTGTGTGTGTTGACCTTGGTGAATCTGATGACTATGTGCCTTGAGGATAGTGTTATGGTATAGTATCTAGTTTGGGTTCTCTGTGTTTCTTGAATTTTCGTGTCGACCTCTCTAGTGAAATTCAAAACAATTTGTGAACTGTATCCTCAAGTATAATTTCCAATTTACTTATTCTCTCTCCTTCTTTGTTAGGAATATCAATGGGTCAGATTTGGTCTCTTTAAATATCCCATATTTCTCAAAAGCTTTGTTCATCTTTTGCAATTCTTTTTTAAAAATTTAATTAATTCAAAGAACCATGCTTTAAGCTTTCAGATTCTTTCCTCAGCCTCATTTATTCTGCTGTTAATACTTCTGATTGTGTTATAAAATCCTTGCAGTGAATTTCAGCTCTAGCAGTTTAGTTTGGTTCTTTCTTAAAATGGCTATTTCATCTTTCAGCTCTTGTATGATTTTACTGGATTTCTTCGATTGGGTTTCAATTTCTTCCTGAATCTTGTTGAACTTCTTTTGCCATCAAAATTCTCTATGCCTATCATTTCTGTCATTTCAGATTGGTTATGAACCATTTTGTGGAACTAGTGGACTTGTTGGCAGGTAAGGGAACACTTTGGCTATTTAAATTATAGAGTTCTTGCACTGATTCTCACGTGGAAAGGTTAGTGTTCCTTCAAATGTGGTGTAAATTGTCTATAGTAAGTTGGCTTCATTTTTGGATGTTTTTGGAGGGCCAAGACTCTGTACAGGGTCTTGATTTTTGGCAGAATTCTTGTTCTAGGTTTCACACGGCAGTGATTAGCTAATATTTTGGTTTTGTAGTTTGGGCTGTTGTCCAGTAGATGACACTTAAGAGTAATGGGCACTATATAAACTTAGCTGCATAGCTTCTTGATATCTGTGGCATTTGCAGACATGCTCTGTGGTATGGTGGGGAAAGGTGACTCTCTCATCAAGCCTGCTTCTGGGCCTTGAGGAAGCCCCATACTGTTACTGACACTGCCTCCACATTTTTTTTGTTTGGTTCTGGGCTGCAAGGCTCCTTGGGCAGAGGTCATGACAGGGAGATTGGCCACATCTTTTCTGGAGTGATCTTGCAGAGGGAGGCATGCCACACTCCTGCTCCAGCCCATGAACACATGCACCTCACCCTCTCAGTGCTCTGTGAGTGTGGGCTCCTCTCCCATTCAAGTGCCAGCCACAGATCTTGGTTCAGCACTCCTGAGCTCCTCACTGCAGTCCTAGGGTGCCAGGACTGTCTCTTAGCTCTATCCTCTGTACCAATAGAGTCAGGTATCAGGTGTGCTGGGGGATCCAAAGTGTTCCCAGGTTACAGGGAAGATAATTGGGTGAAGTACAGCACCCAGGCTGGGCAGTGGTAGCCACACTGTCCACACAATCCTGCGAGGTGGCCAGGCAGGAGCCCTGGAAAAGGCTGGCAAGCAGGAGAATATGCAGCGCAGACATGCCCCAGTCCTGCAGCAAAGTTGGCCCTGCTTTCTTCTGGTTCAGGGTCAGCTGGGGCTAGAGCTTCTTGGAGAGAGATGGGAAAACCTGAGAGACAGGTGCTGTAGCCACACTCTGCTGCAGGTGCACAGTGGACAAAGGCCTCTGGCTCTGTGCTGGCTGAAGCCCTGCCTCTGTCCACTCTCCAAGCAGATCCCCCTGTAAGCTCAAACATTAATGCAGATGTGGGCCCCTTTGTAACCAGGATACCAGAACTCAGTGGTGATGGTGAACAGTCCCACGGTTCCTACGCTCACACATTTCCCAGGAGGTGTTCAGGGCCAGGAGCTAGCTGCAGTGTTCTGGTACCCTGCAATTGGTCCCTAGTCTCCTCCATCCTCAGCCTCATCATCTGTGTAACATTACTATCTACATAATATTTTCTCTCTAAAGATGCATCTAAGTTATGCAGGTTTACTAAAATGCTTGGCCTCTCTTGATGGGAGTGGTGCTTCCTGGCTGTGTCTAGCCGGCCATTTTGTCCTCCCTGTGCATTTATTATTAAACTACAGATAATCATTAAAAAGTTTTTAACATTTAACATATTCATATCTTTTTGATGTTGTTTTCTAGAATTTTATATCTTGAATACTTTATAATTATGTATTTTTTCTTGTTTGAATATTTTATAATTATATTCTCTATCTCTGAAACATGAAATCATGGTATTACAGTTTCCTTTTCCTTTTGTCTTCTTACACCCTTTCTTACACCTTATCATTCACCTAGTCTCAAGTCATTTGACAATTTTTTATAATAGAGCTCAGAATCTTAAGAGCCCAAAGAATAGAGTAAGTGTACAAAATTAATATCTATTGAAAGCAGTGAATTAGAATCAATTTTTGCTTTCCCAAAGAAGTGTTATGATTTACAAAGTGCAGAATGCTATTTAAATTTATATTCTAATTTGAAAAAGAATAAAAGAAAATAAGTATTGAGTGCCTGCTGTGCACCAGATGCACTGTGCTAGGAGCTTGGAAATGGTCATTTGCAAGTATTACTTGAAGAACAGAGATTTTTTTGTTGTTGTTTTCATTTAACATTGCCACTTCAATCCTTATTATGCACTGCTTCATAAAATTGTTGTTTTGTAATTGCTAGAAATGGTTTTACCAAACTACTGTTCCATTAGAAGTTTATGATTAGAACAAAATACCTTTCATCCTAACTGCATTGCATCTTTACAAAGAGTCTAATGAAAAGAGTATATAGTATTCAGTGCCAGCCAGTCCTAGGATTCTCCTTTACAGTAAGGTCGTGAGTTATCTAAACTCTCCGTTACATAGATAAGAAATAGAAGTACTAATTCTTCTCTCACAAAGTTATTGTGAAAAGTGAATCTGATATTGTATGTAAACTTCCAAACACAGGGCTTGACACATTAAAGAAAAACACAAAATTTGTTTCCCAAAGGAATGTACATTCTGGGCCATTGAATAGTTAACAAATAAGTGAATCTTAAGACAAGTTGATATATTCTTTCAACCTTAATTGTTGTTATTAGGTTTGCATGGTCCTAATAAGATAGTAATTCATTTCAAAGTAGCCAAGAAGACTAGTTTCAACAGAACTCTGAATCTAAGTACTTTCTTGTAAATGGAAAGATTTCCTATATAGCTCATACAGGGCACAATGATGCTTAGAAAAGCAAATTTTAATCTTCTAGTTATTGGCAAAACTTTTGTTTGTAATAGTAATTTTATGTTTTTAATTTTTTAAAAAATTATGTTGATTCTTTCTACTTCCTTTGCCATAACTATTTGTAGACCCTATCCTCTACGCTCTGATTCATGAATTTTCTGTTTCTGTTTTTAAACAAATTTAATACTTTCTATTAAAATATTTTAATTAGTCCATGAGCGATGGCTCACGCCTGTAATCCCACGCCTGTAATACTTTGGGAGGCAGAGATAGATGGATCATGAGGTTAGGAGTTCGAGACAAGCCTGGCAAACCACGGTGAAACCCCGTCTATACCAAAAATGTGAAAATTAGCCGAGCGTAGTGGTGCGCGCCTGTAATCCCAGCTACTCAGTAGGCTGAGGCAGAAGAATTGCTTGAACCAAGGAGGCGGAGGTTGCAGGTGAGCTGAGATGGTACCACTGCACTCCAGCCTGGGGGACAGAGAGAGACTCCATCTCAAAATATAAGTATTTTAATTAAAGGTTTACAATATTCTGTGTATATGCTCCATGATATAATAGTATAAGTTAATCTTTTAAAAAAGCTCTAGCTTGCATGTTCTGAACACAAATTAGAATGACAGTTCTTCATTTCCAAATGTGGAGGCTTACAGGTGTTATTTCAGTAACAAGAAGATAATGTTGGTTAGATTTTATTAACCAAAAAGTGACGGAGGCTGCTGCCTCAATTGGTAGAGTTTTATGTACCCCAAGTTTCAGGATGTGCCCAGCAAAACAGAAGGGACAGGAGTATCTGTGTCCTGTGCTTTTTCCAAAGAGGGTTTTGGGAACTTCAATATTTAAAGAGGCAAGAGCAAGCAGGAGGAAAAAAAGGAAGAGAGTGTAGGCAGTGAGGGAAAATTTATATTTGAAGTTCAGGGTTACATGTGCAGGTTTGTTACGTAGGTACACTCGTGTCATGGGGATTTGTGTTACAGATTATTTCATCACCCAGGTATTAAGCCTAGTACCCATTAGTTATTTTTCATGATCCTCTCCCTCCTCCCACGCTCCACCTTCCAAAAGACCCCAGTGTGTGTTGTTCCCCTCAATGTGTTCTTATGTTCTCATCATTTAGCTCCCACTTATAAGTGAGAACATGTGGCATTTGTTTTTCCATTCCTACTTGAGTTTGCTAAGGATGATGGCCTCAATCTAAAGAAAATGTGGTACATATGCACCATAAAATACTATGCAGCCATAGAAAACAATATTATGTCCTTTGCAAATGGTTACATTCCTTTGTGCCTCCAATTAGTGCTCAGTAAATCTACACTTTACATATGAAAAGAGAGTAGAGAAGAAAAAGTCAATTATGCCTTCCTGTCCCCATTGGTAAATCTCAAGTTTACATAAAATAAATATGAAAAGAGAAATTAGAGAAAAAGCCAACTAACTATACATTAGTCTCAGAATATGCAGTGGGATGATTTCTGGTCTTGTCCTTGCCCATACCTGTGAAGATAAGCTGGTTATTAATATTGTCGGGGAGAGATTCAATGGAACTTGGTTTTAGGGCTACTTTATAGGGGAGATATATATCCTGAAAGACTTAGGGGCTCACAAGGAGACAAGGAATTCCACTGTTAGAAATTTGTGAGTGAGGCCATCTGAGGAGATATATGGCCTTCCATCATTGTGAGAACCTGGTTTATGGATGAAGGTTTTGAAATTGCAGCTATCCAGTTGGGAACAAAAGGAAGCAAATATTGTGTGACTCAGTTCCTAAGCTTAACTTCCTTTTGCATAGTGAATTAGAGGCCCTTAGATTCCATTTTCTTTCATAGTTTAGAGTGTTTGCTAGCCACAGAAATTTACTAGACTTTTTTATTTCATAAATCTCCTTATGTTCACAAACCAGCTAATGTTGTAATTTTCACCACATTACTACATAAGAAAAATTTCCATTATGTTCTGGGTTATCTAGAAAAGAAATTAAAGATTTTGAATATTATGGAGATAGTTAATACAGACCTGTTAAATTACTGTAATAGAATATATTTACTGTCAGAACCAACAGTGGTTTCAAGCCTGGGCTTACCATTTTTACTACTTTTACTACCGTCTGTGTGTGCGTGCATGTGTGTGTGCACGCACACTTTCATGAATTTTGTTCTGTACTTGAAAGTACGCAGAAATCATTGAAAGAAATATATTGTAATGATTTTTAATGCCAGAACAATTATTTTCAACTTATTAATCAACCTGGTGTATAAAATACCTCTTCAGTAAGTAACTTTTTCAAAAACAAAAAAGAATAGATTTGAAATGTAGACCTTTAAGAGTGTTTATTTAACTGCATATGTGGTATACAAAACTAAGGAAAGGAAGCAAATAATAAAATAGAAAAAACGTGCCAGTTGTTCAATTTCTTAGTAATAAAATAAAATTCAATCATGTACAATTTTTTTTCCAAAAATTTTTAAGAACAGGAAACCAAATACCACATGTTCTCACTTATAAGTGAAAGCTAAATGATGAGAGCTACTTTTACTTAGGAATTGCAGTGGATAAATGATGAGAGCTATATTTACTTAAGAATTGCGATGGATAAACTATTTATTGGGGTGCATAGCTCTTCATCTTAATTTACATACAAAAATTATTTTTTAATGATACATACTTTTTAAAAATTTGAAGCAATTCACAAATTTATAGAAAAAGTTATAAGTATGATTCAGGGAATATTTTATTACAAACCATTTAAAAGTTGGTTAACAACATGATGTTCATCACCTTCCTAATACCAGTTTAATGTCTATTACTTATGAACAAGGACATTCTTGATATAACTACAATACAACTATCAAAATCGTACTTTCCATCTTCAGCCCTGGAATCAGTCATGTCTTTAACCAGTGCTGGTTCCTTTTATCACAAAGTAGTATTTATAAGTCAGGATCTGAGCACTATATTTGCTCATTGAGATTATGATGCTGCTGCTCCAAGGCCTGTCCTCTCAGTAAATAAGCTACGGTATGCATGTATTAGTGCATATGCAAAAACAAACCAAAGTTTACAGTAGTATTTCTTTTCATAGCTCTATATTTTGAAAACCATGGGCTCACATTGTATCTCAAATTCCAATCTATACTACTGGGTTTATTCTAGTTTTATCCTTTATCTTACTTGAATTTCCTTTTTATTTTGATAGTGGGAAACCTGGCTTACATTATTCTTAGTATATTTACTTATTTGATCAGGCGCCCTGTATGTAATTAATCTCCTGGCTTTAACTTCAGCCACTCCTCTGCACATATAACCTCACTGTTATGCTCAAGTCTGAGAGTGTGCCCTAACTCGTATCTCCATGTGGAGATCCTCCTCACACTGCATAATCCTTAATATCCCACACTAGGCTGACCACCACGCTGCTCTCACCCTGCTTGGATGCTGACATCTTGTGCTTAGCCACCTGGCTGCATGTGCCTGATATGGTTTGGATTTGGGTCCTCATCCAAATCTCATGTCAAATAGTAATTCCTAATGTTGGAGAAGGAAGCTGGTGGGAGGTGCTGGGATCATGGGGGCAGATATCCCCCCTGCAGTTCTTGTGATAGTGAGTTTTCATGAGATCTGGTTGTTTAAAAGTATGCAGCACCTCCCCTTTCATTCTTTTCCTCCTGCTCCAACCATGTAGGACGTGCCTACTTCCCCTTCACCCTCTGCCATGATTGTAACTTTACTGAGGCCTCCACAGCCAAGCTTCCTGTAGAGCTTGTGGAACCATGAGCCAATTAAACCTCTTTTCTTTATAAATTACCCAGTCTAGGGCAGTTGTTTATAGCAATAGGAGAAGAGATTAATAAGGAAAATAGGTACAAGGAGTGGGATACTGTTATAAAGATGCCTAAACATGTGGAAGCAGCTTTGAAACTGGGTAATGGACAGAGTTTGGAACACCTTGGATGGCTCAGAAGAAAAAAGAAAAATGAGGGAAACTTTAGAACATTATAAAGACTTCTTGTATGGTTGCTGACAGTGATATAGACAATGAAGTCCAGCCAGGCTGAGGAGATCTCAGATGGAGATGAGGAACTTACTGGACACTGGAGTAAAGATCACTCTTGCAAAGAGACTGGAGGCATTGTGCCCCTGCCCTACAGATCTATGGAAGTTTGAGTCTGAGAGTAATGATTTAGGGTAGCCAATGGAAGAAATTTCTAAGCAGCGAAACATTCAAGATTTGGCCTGGTGGCTGGGTACAGTGATTCATGCCTGTAATTCCAGCACTTTGGGAGGCCGAGGTGAGTGGATCATCTGATGTCAGGAGTTTGAGAGTGGCCTGACCTACGTGGTGAAACCTTATCTCTCCTAAAAATACAAAAATTAGCTGAGCATGCAGACAGGTGCTTGGAATCCCAGCTACTCAGGAGACTGAGACAGGAGAATTGCTTGAACCCGGGAAGTGGAGGTTACAGTGAACCAAGATCTTGCCACTGCACTCCAGCCTGGGTGACAGAGTGAAATTCCATCTCAAAATGAAGAAAAGATTTGGCCTGGCTGCTTCTAACAATGTATGGTCATATGTTTGAGCAAAGATATGACCGGAAACTGGAACTTATATTTAAAAGGAAAGCAGAGCAAAAAAGTTTAGAAAATTTGCAGCCTGACCATATGGCAGAAAAGATTAAACAACAACAACAACTTTTTCTGGGGAGGAATTCAAGCCGGTTGCAGAAATTTGCGTAAGTAAAGAGAAGCCCAATGTTAATAGCCAAGATGATGGAGAATATGCCTCAAAGGTATTTTGGAGACCTTCAGACCTTTGTAGCAGCCCCTCCCATCACAGCCCTGTAGGCCTAGGAGGGAAGAATGGTCTTGTGAGCTGGGCCCCGGGCCCTGATGCCTTGTGCAACTTTGGGACACTTCTTCCTTTGTCCCAACCCCTCCAGCTCCAGTCATGGCTAAGAGGGCTCCAGATATGTCTCAGGCTGCTGCTCCAAAGGACACAAGCCATAAACCTTGGCAGCTTCCATGTGGTATTAAGCCTGTGGGTGCACAGAGGGCAAGAGATGAGGCATGAATGCCTTAGCCAACAGTTCAGAGGATGTATGAGAATGCCTGGATATCCAGGCAGAAATCTGTTGCAGGGGAGGAAACCTCATGAAGAACCTCTAACAGGACAGTGCTGAGGGGGAATGTGGGTTTGGAACCTCCACACAGAGTCCCCACCAGGTAATTGCCTAGTGGAGCTGTGAGAAGAAGGCCACAATCCTCCAGACCCCAAAATGGTAGCTCCATTGACAGCTTGCCATGTCCATCTGGAAAAGCTGCAGGCACTCAATGCCAAACCATGAAAGCAAAGTATAGCTTGGGGGGCTGTATACCTGCAGAGTACAAACTCAGAGACTGTGCCCAGTGCAGTGTCTTCTACCCACTGTTCCATATTTGACTATGTTTCACATCTAGGCCACACTAATGCAAGGAGTCAGCTCCCAAGGCCTTGTACAGCTCTTCCCCTGTGCCTCTGCATGAGAGCAGAGCTGCACAAGGTCTTGGGAGCCCACCCCTTGTGTGGCCTAGATTAGGGACATAGAGTCAGAGGGGATTATTTTGGAACTTTACAATTTAATGACTACCCTGCTTGGTTTTGGACTTGCATGGGGCCTGTAGCCCCTTTGTTTTGGCCAATTTCTCCCTTTTAGAGTGGGAGCATTTACCCAATGCCTGTACCCCCATTGTATCCTTGAATGACTACCTATTGGATACTATGCTTATTTCCTAGATGACAACATTATTTGTAAACCAAACCTCTGTGACATGAAATTTATCCATATAACAAATCTACATATGTATCCCTGAATCTAAAATAAAAGATAAAAAAATATAGTTCACATAAATGATTTTTAATGAAACTTTTTAAAAAGCCCAAATAATTGATTTTGAGAAAATATTTTCTTCTAGTTGAATTAGTTTTTCTCTTCTATAATAAACCTCATTGAGAACTTTCTAAAAATCTGTCACACATATATTCTCAATGACCTGAATTCTGTTGTTATTTTCTTCTGAGTCCACCAGAAATCCTGAAGGACCCTAAAAACGCTATTTGTGGACTAGTTAAGTACGTCAGCAGCTGCAGAACTTGACAAATCGTGACCTCTACACATTGTATCACAAGACATTTGACCATAAAAAGAATTATTGCTGAGTTTCAAGAAGGGTGATTAAAGTAATTTTGAAAAAAAAAATAGAGAGTTTAGACTACTTGATTTCAAGATAGTATGAAACTTCAATAATTAAGCCAGTGTGATATTGGTAAAAAGATAAACTAATAGATCAAGAAATGAAAAAGGGGGACCAGAAGTAGCCCTATATATATAAGATCAATTGGTTTTTATCAAAGGCAGTTCAATGGAGAAAGTGAAGAAAGAATAGTCTTATCCAAAAATGGAGCAGAAACAACTGGAGAGTCATAAGAGAAATAAGTAGATAAACCTTAGCCTATATATTTCTCACAATACACACAAAATGGATCACAGGCCAAAATAGAAAACCTTAACCTATACAACAAATAATAGGAAACAAAAGAGAATGTATTTGTTACCTCAGCCTTGGGTTAGTTAAATAAATGTGTTTTTAGATATAACACAGAAAGTATGATGCATAAAAGAAAAAAATGATTATCACCAAAATTAAAATTACTATTCCAGATTCTGCTTCTGCTTCTTTAGCATTTACCTCATAGTCCACACAAACTAGACTATGAATTTCCCACTCTGACAAAATTTGACCTATTCTTCATAACATAACTACCTTTCTGGAGCTCCCCAAGTCCGATTACTATCATACTTTATTGTGTTTCTATACCATTTTGAGTTTATCTCACTTGTTTTATCTTCTAAACTTTGTTTTGCGAGTTATATGAATTTTCCTGGATTGAAAACACCTTGAGAACAAAGATCACATCTTCACATTTTCATGTTTTCTTACTCTTAGACCGAACAAAAGGCCTTATAAATGCTGGACACTCAATAAATGTTGAAATATATCTCATTACAGGGGAGATAAGCATTAATTTGTTTTAGGTCACAAGCTATATTCATCTGTATCAAATAGAAGTCATGGGCAGATTTTTTCCTTCATATAATTGGACTTGCCTGTTTCATAGTAGAAATTGTTCATGGAATATCCATCGGGTTAGGTAACAAACCCAAATATGGCCTGTTCTTCTGCACACCTGTGTATCCAGAATTTTGGGGCTTTTATTGCTCTCTATAGTGGGTTAGCTAATTCAACGAAGGCTAAATCATCCCTATGCCTAATCAGGAGAAGAAGAGCTAAGAGGAAGTAGCATTAAAGAAAGAAGGATATACTTTCTTAATGGTGTTCTAGAGAGGGAACCTTGGGAAGCTGAAGGTGTAATTGGAAATCTCAGCAATTCTTTGTTCTCATTTTGAGAGAATCACCTCCCTGTATGATCATCTGCAGCTTTTTCCATTGCAAACTACTGAGTGTATTGGATGATCCTGCTTAATAGTGAATACATTGTATTTTTAACTTTATATCTTCTTAAGCAAAGGGATAAAGAGCTGTTTTATTCAACAGGACACTTTCTTGTTCTAGTAGCTAGAACTTTGTAATGAAGGATGCCTTTGTATACTGAGGATCCTGAAATAAACACATATAAAATGGGCTAGATTCAAAAGGTTAAATTATGTTGTCAATTTTTATGCATTCATCTTTTATTAATTGAATCAAATGAAACACAGTGTTTTCTTGAATTATGGTAGTGCTGATATATTATTTATGTCTCTATAAAGATGGCAAGAAATGTTACACTTAATTCTTTATAATTTTGGTGTATGATTAGAATTAATATAATTTTCCATTATTTGGAATATACATGTTTTAAATTTTTTATTTAGAAATATAAGAAAGAACATGATATTCTGCATATACAAACTCACTTCTAATCCTAAGTTTATTTTGCACTAAACTAAGATTTTTTCCTATGTTGTCTGACAGAACAGAATTTATGAATTTCAAGTACAAGTTGAACAAATTAAAATCGGTAACTTGCAGTATAGTATTAAAAATAGCAAAACTATAAAATAAAAAGATTCAGTTTGATTTGTAGATACCAAATAGAAATAAGTATCTTTCCCTTTGGAATCAAGTATAGTGAGGTCTCAAAATAAATGTTTCAAATCTTTTGAAAACTATCTAAAATGCTTGAGATTTTTCTAAGTATCTGAGCCTAGTTTTAGATCTCACTATCTTTTATTATAATTGCATCTGCATAGCATTTCAGCTGAAACAGATGCAGATAACGGTTAGGCTTATTTGCAGAATGTATTCTTAAAAACATAATATGCATAGTTGCTGATTGAAAGTAAGGGGAACAAGGATAATGAAACATATTTAATGTAAAAAGCTCATTCTTCTAATAACTTTACCTTTCTTCAAACGCATCTTTTTTACCCAAGCTACTAAGAAACAAGAAATTCAATGTTTATTATTTTACTTTCTCTTACTTATATGACTTCTCTGTTGTGAGAAGTGAGTCAGTTTAAATGAGAGAAAGATGAAAGAAGTAAAGAAACTGGATACTTCACTAACTTGATAAGCAGATTTTTCAGTAGCAAAAATGTGTGGTTTCAAGAGGAAAAAAAATCAATCATTGTTTAAAATATTTTTTAATTAATACATTTCCCACAAATTAACTGCCATGATGTAGTAATCTAAAATGATATGAGATCATTAATTAATAAATGCACAGATATTTGTTGAACACTGGGTACAAGACACTGCGCTGGACACAGTCTCTGAGACTGTTGATGAAATAGAATCACTGCTGAGATCACTTCATTCACTGTGTAGATTTGGAAATTCTGGCATGCTTTTATATTTCCACAAACTTATAGTTTTGACTCATTTCATTGTAATTTGCATGTTATGTATAAAAGTCATAGGATGACTATTAGGGACTCTAAAACACAGTTTCCAATAACATCTCTAATCATTAATTCAGATACTGTTAAGCAAATTTTAAAAAGGCTTGAATAGATACTTCACAAAAGAATATATCTGAAAAGATGTTCAATTTCATTAGGTATCAGAGAAATGCAAAGTAAAGCCAGCACTACATAGCAGCTAGATGAGCTAAAGTTAAATTGTAGGCAGGATGTTGAACAAGTAAACTCTCATATATAGCTAGCAGTACTGTAAAATGGTACAAATACTTTGGAAAATATTTCATATAGTAGTTTCATACAAAGTTAATAATCACTTACTATATTATCTGTCTATTTCACTCCTAGGTTTTCACTGAAAAGAAAGAAAAATATTTTTCTACACAAATGCTTACACATAAATGTTCAAACTAATCTTATTTGTAATAGACAAAACTTGGAAATAGCCCAGTTGTTTTTCAATACATGAATGGTTAAACAAACTGTAACACATCTGTCTATACAATGGAATACCAGCGAGGACAAAGAAAAAACGATTAATATGCACAACCACATACACGGATCTCTAAAACATTATTATGAACAAAAGAAGCCAGACACAAAATAGAATATAAAGTATGATTCCATCAGTATGAATCTCTAAATGTGACAAACCTAACCTATAGTCACAGAAAGCACTATTTTTCTAGGACTGGTAGTGGAGGTGGGGATAGGAATTTACTGCAAAGAAGCACAAGGAAATTTTTTGGGTAATAGAAATATCCTATAATTGATTCGGAATGGTAGTTACATGGGCGTGTACATGTTTTAAAACCAGTGAATTGTGCACTTAAAGTGGGTGTTTTTCTTGTTGAATATAGACTATACTTCAATAACGTTGATTTTAAAATGAAAAAATACTGTTATTAAGTATACTCATATAGAATAATGAATGTGTTAAACACTTAGCCCCCAAATTTACTGCCTTAGCAAATTTTAAGTATACAATATATATTATTAACTATAGTTACTGTGCTGCATGTTAGATTTCTAGAACTTATTCATCTTATAACTCAAACTTGAAATTTGCTTAAGGAATAGATAGTTCTTAAGTGTTTTCACCACACACACACACACACACACACACACACACACACACACACACAAATAGTAATTATGTCAAGGGCTAGATATGTTAATTAACTTGATTAAGGGAATCATTAAACAAGGTAAACAAAACGTCATGGTGTACACATTAACTATAAATAATTTGTCAATCACACCTCAAGAAAAATTTTAAAAATAAAAATAAATCAATAGGTAGCATCTAATACAATTGAATCGATTTCTTAAATTAACCTAAGTAGAGTAACCATAAAATTTAACATCTAAACCAAACACTTTTGAGAGTGAAAGAGGGATGCTTTCAGAATAAGAGGCATAATCGAGGCCTGTCCCAGGAAAACAGGGACCTATGGTCACTGTAAATATTGATAATTTTGAGAATGTGACTAGCCTCCAATGACATGGTTTCATTTACTCCTTACAAACTTTCTCTTTTCCTTCCATCTATTTTTGTTTCTCCACTCTACTTAGCTTCTATTCTATTTATTTCTCTCCCTTCATAGATCATCTACATGTTATGACAGAGGACAAATACTGATAATTTTTTTTTTTTTTTTTGAGACAGAGTCTGTCACCCAGGCTGGAGTGCAGTGGTGTGATCTCAGCTCGCTGCAACCTCTGCCACCCAGGTTCAAGCGATTCTCCTGCGTCAGCCTCCTGAGTAGCTGGGATTACAGGCACCTGCCACCACGCCCTGCTAATTTTTGTATTTTTAGTAGAGATGGGGTTTCACCATATTGGTCAGGCTGGTCTTGAACTCCTGACCTCATGATCCACCTGCCTCGGCCTCCCAAAGTGCTGGGATTACAGGCGTGAGCCACCGTGCCCGGCCAAATACTGATAATTTTTACTGAACTATGAAAATACTGTTTTGTTTTTAAAGAAATATAAATGTAGCTTCCTTAATGATACTCAAATTAGTATACATTCTAGTTACCTATGAGATTAGTATTGCAGTTAATTAGATAGCACAGTAACTATAAGGCTGAGTATAAAGTAATATGATGCTTAAGAATAACCTGACAATTTTTGAATTTCCTATTAGCATTTATCTTCATTTTAGCAGAGTTGTATAGTAAGTCCATCTTTGATGGGCTTTTTGAATTTTTATAAAACTAATCTAGAAGATTATGCACATTCTAGGCTTTATAATTGTGCAAGGTCATAATCGCAAAGAACATCATTTTTATATGTTTCTCACCACACGAGTTAGTCTTGTGAAATAATTGATATAAAACATTCTCTACTTCTATGGTCGTTATCCCTTTTCAACTCATTTGTGAATTTATTCAACCAAATGTTAGGCAATTACCTTCCAGGGATACTTGGAGTGACTCCTGGAGTGTTTTCAAGACAAGTTGGATAGCTGACCTCTAAGGTTGCTTGTAACTTTGGGTTCTATTATTCTGTTAGAGAGGAGAAAGAGAGGCAGCTAGGCAAAGCACAGATGTGAATGATGCCTACCAAGCAGCTTAAAGTATTGTATCTGCATTTGCATATAACCTGAATACAAATGCAATTCAATGCATATTTTAAGGTGTGTCATACCGGTGTGACGTTATCTACAACAGAATATTAAATATTAAATAACAAGTCACACAATAGTTTTGGTGTTGTATACTTTTGAAGATTTCATGTCTGTCTTAGCATAAATTTTGAACAGAGAGACCCTCTTTGGTTGATAAAAGAGTGCTGTTTTTGCTCTTTGGGGAACACATGTGATTTTTTTTATGCTGTGATTTATGTCATTATTAATGCTGCTTTATTTTAGTGGAAGATTGGGGCTATTTACTGTATAATTTAAGGACAATTAAGATGCAGAACTTTGAAAAAATATAATGACTGATTACTAAACTGTTTAATAATACTTTTATTTATCTTATTTTTCACCAATACATACTTAGAGTAAAATAAAAATTAAATTTAGTTTTCTAGCTTTTCTCCACTTTGGAGCTCCAACTGATTTTCTTTAAGTAAAATGAACTTCTTTTACTGCCAGCTTTGTAGGGAGACTAGAAAAGAGAGGTGGACTTTAAGGAACGTAATTGTCCCATTATCAGACCTATAAAGACCTTTAAAGTATTTCATTTGGAATTTGTGACAGAGCTGCATTAGAAAAACCCTCACATCCTTATTTTTAGCTCTCTATGTGGGTATAAGATAGTGGATAATTTCTAAGTATGAAGGCTTTGCTGAAAGGAGAAATTGTAGAATTTCTTTCCATGGAACTTTCTGCTACATTCTAAGTGAGTGAGTTAATATAAAGAATGAATATGACAAAATCAGAGAGTAAGAAAATTTTGATCTGTTTGGCTTTGGATAAAAATGCCAAAATAGGTTCACATTTTCTTTCTAAGTGGGGGATACGTAACCTTTCATATGAAATATGCCTTTTTATTTTTATCAAATATTCAGTTATTTTGGAAAGAAATATATTTTCAAATCCATATTCTGTCTCTTTTGTCCCTTCCAGGAGCCTTCAACCATTAATTCATTAATGGTTGATGACTGAACTACTCTAAGTCGTCTCCTTAAGCTATATTTACTTGTCATTTGGAGATGTGTAAGGCATTCATAAATATCATTAAAAGCCAAATTATAAGCTGTGTGTGTTTAATACTGTTTAATGGAAGAATTTTTATCCAATAGTTATTCATTCAGTAATCTGAGAAATATTGAATTAACTTACTTTCTAAATTATGACTTTTTAATTTTTCTCTGGTATTTTAAACCCCCAAATTAGATATTTGTGAAATGGTTTCAGAGCAGAAATTGGCACATCATGTTCTTTTTCATAGCAACATGCAGCATTTTGTAGTTAAGATGACACCACACTAATAACGGAATGTTGTTGTAAACATGTTGGCTATAGCAATAACTCAAATATCACAAGTATAAGATATGTTTACTCACATCATTTTTATAGAAGCAAAATGCATGATTCGATTTTTTTTTTTTAATCTCTATGGCAATTTTCTCCAAATTGTTTTCCCACACTGTAGCATTCTTACAGAGGAGTCAAAAATCAGATTGCATGCATCTGCAGTCTCCTGCAAAGTAAGCATGACAGGACGAGGAAAAGTGCTTCCTCCATTAAACCCAAGAGTACAGAAAATAGCTGTAGTTTGATCTAACACAGTATCTTTTTCCTTTGTAAGCCATCCCTATAAAAAACTGCCATGAGCAAAAGAAGTCTTAGTGTTTGTATTTTTCACAATATTTGTCACACACACAACTGTAACCTCTCCTACTGTGAACTAAATAGCCTTTTCCATATTCTCCCAGAGCAGCACTGTTCAGTATGCAGTAACTCATTTTTTTCCTTAAGCAGCAAAGTGTGAGACAACTCTCTGTGTACCCATTAGTATAGCCACATAAATGCATTTGGTTAGTTTTACCTCTTATTTACTCTTACAATAGACTACAAATGCAGAGGGCAAATGAAAATAAATTACATAGCAATTTAAATTATTAAATTAATAGAAAAATAATGTTTGAATAGTGTCAGCTACCTAAGTAGCCTACAATTCATGACAATTAATTTGCATAAAGAAAATTAAATTAACATATACATTTTTCCAATTTGAAACATATTTCCAAGACAATGCTGCCTGGAGTTTGTTTTTCTATTCTTTCTTTTTCCTGCAGTAATGCACCTATGAATGTGTTGAGAACTGTGAAGGGTCTAAGATTTTACCCTTCTTCCAAGCTAATGAGTTAGGCTGCCATAGTTTCAAGGATACTGGCAGGAGACATGAGACATCAGAGCCAGAAAAAAATAAGTTTGTTACTAATGTCAATAACAGTAGCCAAAGTGTCAGCATCAGCATTTGTACCAGTTCTGTAAGCCTTAGTTGTCACAGAGTGATGTAAGACGTTCACATGATGCCTATGCATGCAATAGGTTACATTACAAAAAAGGAACCCTGAGCTTAGGGAACTTAAAACTTTTTTCAGAGTCAGTAAGCCTATGTGATTATTGTCATGGAGGGAGACATTGTCTTCATTTTACTGGACAGTAAACAAAACTGTTCCATGCTCTGGGGGAGAAATTACCCCTATCTTCTAAAGCAGTTCATGATATAAGCATTCTCAAAAAGATAGACTGGAAGAAAGTCAGACAATGACTCTCTTTGTAAGACGTGTAGCAGTGTGAGAGACCTACAGATAATTGTCTCATAACAGTGTGTGTCTTTTAGCCAACATGAAAAGGAATAGAAAAATCTTAGATAAAATAAATCACTAGATACTTGATTTAAAAGAGTACTTTGACATTTTGCAATTAGAGATTATTTTCTTTTGATGTAACTATTTGAAGAAGGATTATCCAAATAGTCCAAAGTTTCACTATTGTAACTAGGAAATTTTCCACTCACCTATGATCCTCAGATAGGCATAAAAGAAATAGGTGCAGAGAAAGAAGAAGGCTTATTCTGTCAACAAAGGAGCATGTTCAATAATATAAAAATAACTTTTCAACTCTACAGTCATTATTCTGGATACACTGCCACAGAGTCCTAACAAATAATAAATAGTAAGAGCTATTATTGATTTTAAAGGCTGACCTATAGTGTCCAAGGCACAAATATACAAATAGTGTTAAGAGTTCTTAAGAGTGATTTTCATAATATGGCGTATGTTAGAACATAATATGAAGTACGTTGGAACACGTTATCAATATTAAATGAGAGGCTACTATTTCTAAGTCAGTGTGATTGAAAATATAAGTAAGGGACCAACGTCTTCTCTCTTCTAGACATGAATGAGAAATAATAAATGCCATTTGGTTCATGGTAAAGGCTAATAGCTGTCTATGAAGGATATGTTGCTGCGTACCTATTGATACTTAATGTTTTGTGCAATGATACAGGTTTACAGTGTTAAGACGACATTGGTTGTAAATACATTCATATCATTATGTATTTTTCCTACTATTTAGTAGCAACTTTAGGAGCTACTATATTCATATTTATTATCTATGTGTATTATTTACTCTGTTTCTGTGGTAGAAAAGAATTTGAAAAATGATCTTGGTGAAATTCATTTAGAATCCATATTAAACATATTGCATGTTAATGTCTTATAAACAAAATTTTTTTTTTTTTGATACATAGTCTTGCTCTGTCACCTAGACTGGAGTGCTGTGGTGAGATCTTGGCTCACAGCAACCTCCACCTCCCAGGTTCCAGCGATTCTTGTGCCTCAGCCTCCCAAGTAGCTGGGATTATAGGCACATGCCATCACAACCGACTAGTTTTTGTATTTTTGTTAGAGATGGGGTTTCGCCATGTTGGCCAGGCTGGTCTCCAACTCTTGATGTCAAGTGAGTTGCCCGCCTTGGCCTCCAAGAGTGCTGTTATAGGCGTGAGCCACCATTGCCCGGCCAGTAACAAAACATTTGAATAAAAATGATTACTTTGTCACCATGATCTTGGTTAGAAGCTGATTCATTGGCAAGATTCCTAAAACATTTTCCATCTTTCTCAATTTCATGTTCTACTTCTTTGTCTGTTAGTGTAACATTAAATGCTTCCCTATGCAAGTAGTACATATTATTAAAGCCTTTCAATTCTAGATAATCAAATGTCCTTCAGTGTATATACACTTTTTATAGTACACTGATTTGTTTCTTTTCTGTTTTAGATATTCTACCAACTATCAAAGCATAAAGAAGAACAAGTATCATAACCTAGGTAAAAGTGTTATAGGAATATACAGAAGAAGAAATTGATTTTTAACAGAAAGCTTCATGAAAATGGTGATATTCTAGCTGAACCTTCTATGTTTCTGGGGCATTGAATATTGAGCATGAAGCTATGGATAAAGAGATCATTGTGGCCAGAACACAAGTAACATAGAAGGATATAATAGAAAATGAGACTGAAAGTTTGTATGGCCAGGACACCTTGAATGCTTTGCTAACATGAATTGATGCAATTTCCTACATAGTGAATATACTCAAAATATTTCTGAGCTGAGTAGTGGCATAACCTTACCTGTTGAGAATAACCCTAGTAAAAATAATAGAGAAAGCAGAAATAATTGGGAGCTTTGGTAACACTTTGGGCAAGAATTAATAAAGGTGTGACATATGGCCATGGATAGGAAAGAAAATAGATAAAAACGTGGTGGAAGCATGATTAGAAGGTCTTACAATTAAATGAATGTGGAAAGAAAGGAAAGAGTTACAATGACTTTGAAGTTTCTAATATGTTATTTTTAAAGGATGTTATTTTAAAGGTAAGAACCAAAATAACAAGGAGTAGGACCACAAGAGGAAGAACAGGTTTGGTGACTCAGATAAGTTTGTTATTAGAAATGTCAGGTTTGGGATCCTAGTGGGATATTCACAAGGAGACACATGCCATGCCATATGCTGAAAATGAGTCTAGTGCTTGAAAGAGGAAGCAGGGCGAGAATTATAGATGTGGTAGTCATCAGCCTGTACGTCATAATGTTATTGTGAAGAGCAAGAAAAAAGATTTTTAAAAATGAGACAGTGTTTACAATGGTGTTGATGAACAGTGTCAAGTACCCAGCGAGGATTGAGAAGAAGCATTTGGACTTGACAGTTAAGAGATAACCAATTACCTGCAAGAAAGGTACTTTCATTTTGAATGAAAACTGGATAATAGGGAACAAATAAATAGTTTGTAAGAAAATGAAAACTAATTCTAGATCACACTTTTTAAAAGTTTTGAATGTGAAGGGAAGGGGAGATGTAACATGATAATATGGCAAAATAAGATTTCAATTTTTTATCTTTATTTTTAAAGAAAGTTGAGTAAGTTGATAATGCTTTTAACTTAAAAAGTTGACTGGAAAATAGGTTGGAATATCACAAATAAGTATATATTGAAATCTCATTCCAAATGAAAGGACATTGATTATGTCACAGGCTTAATATTTGGACATAACACTGGCATTATTTCCCAAAGAACCACATTAGAGAACTTGAGTTCATTATAAGAACATATTCACAAATCCTCAGTGTTTAAATATTAGATTCCACTCCATAACTTTCTATATTTTCATTTTTCATTAGAAAATATTTTATAAATGACTAATTCTTTCATATTTAACCCATAGTGAATCAGACAGAAAGTATTACACGTTTTAAGACAAAATAAATATAAAAACTTGTAATCTACATCTTTCTACTAGAAAATAATTTTGAATAACTGTAAAACACATTATTAAGAAGTCTTGGCTTGGTGTGGTGGCTCATGCTGCTAATCCAAGCACTTTGGGAGCTTGAGGCAGGAGGATTATTTGAGCTCAGGAGTTCTAGAACATCCTGGGAATTATAGCAAGGCTTTGTCACCACTAAAAATAAAAACAACAACAAAAAAATGGAGACAAAAGCCAGGATGGCTGACTAGATGCAACCAGGAAGAACATCTCTCACCAAAATACCAGACCGTCGAGAAGATCAGCATACTCCAAGCAGATCTTGAGAAGAAGGGCATTGAGAGTGGACAGAAGGAGAATGCAGACTCTGCTGAAAGAGGAGAAAACTGAGAACCCTGCATGGTGCTGACAAACACCAGGACTAGTTCCTGGTCCCAAACAGCTATTGGGAAAGGGATGAGTGAAATAGGCAAGAAGTGGTTCAATCTGACCACAGACTTGTAGAATCCTAGCTGCAGGAGGTCCGATGACCCCCATGGACATTCGACCGGAAAGGGAGAGCTGTTTTAAGAAGTATCAGGGTCAGGACTCCAGACTTTCTAGAGCTCAGATAGTTTGGTGAAGAAATGGCTGCAGATGAATATGGCTAGCAATGCCCATTCCCCAAGGCTTGCCATGCTTTTCTAAGTGAGATTGGTCTTTGTTGACAACTGGACTTAGAATAAAACAGGGTAGTCTTGACCATGAGATGGGGCCAGTATGACCTGAGCACCTCCCTGTCTGCCAGCCTCTCTCAGGGATCATGCCTAGCCATGCCCGCTAGCATTGTAGCCTTGAACACCCAACAGGAGTGCTTCCTGGCAACTGCCACCATAGCTCCTTCACTAGCAGACCTTTCATAACTATAAGAGAGCTTCAGCAGATGGGCCCCAACGAACATGCACCCACCCACCAGAAGCCTCCCCCTATTGCTTTGCTGGACCACACTCACCCCCAGTCCCCTCCACTGCTCTGTCAGTGCGTATATGTGCACTGTCTCATTGCCACTGCCATGCATGAGTGTGTATGTTGAACTGCTGCCCCACCTCCACTAGTGTGCACTTGGAACTCACAGAGTCACCACCACAACCAGTATATCCTGATGCCTTCAATGATTAAAGCAACATCAGCCCACACAGATGGGAAAGAACCAGTGTAAGAACTCTGGCAACTGAAAAAGTTAGAGTGTTTTCTTACTTCCAAAGGACTGCACTAGCACCAAAGCAACAGTTCTCAACCACTTGGAAATGGCTAAAATAAGAGACATAGAATTCAGGATCTGTATAGGAACAAAGAGCATCAAAATTCAGGAGAACGTAGAAACCCAATCAAAGAAATATAAGGAATTTAATACCTCAATATAAGAGCTGAAAGATGAAATAGCCATTTTAAGAAAGAACCAAACTAAACTTCTAGAGCTAAAAACTCACTACGTGAATGCCATAATATAACTGGAAGTATGAACGACAGAATAGACCAAGCTGAGGAAAGAATCTCAGAGCTCAAAGACAAGTTCTTCAAATCAACTCAGTCAGAGAAAAATAAAGAAAAAGTAAGAATCAATGAGCAAAACCTCTAATAAATATGAGATTATGTAAAGAGACCAAACCTGCAACTCATTGACATCTCTATAAGAGAGGGAAAGAGAGCAAGAAACTTGAAAAAAATTTGATGATATTGTCCAGGAAAATTTCCCCAACATTACTAGAGAGGCAAACCTTCAATTTCAGGAAATGCAGAGAACCCCTGTGAGACACAGGTTACAGAAGATAACCATCCCCAAGACACCTAGTCATCAGATTCTCCAAGGTCAACACAAAAGTAAAAATATTAAAGGCAACTAGAGAGAAGGGACAGATCACCTACAACGGGAACCTTATCAGGCTAACAACAAACCAGTTAGCAGAAATCCTACAAACAGGGAGAGATTGTGGGCCTACACTGAGCATCAAAAATTAAATTCCAACCAAGAATTTAATGTCCAACTAAACTAAGTTTCATAGCAAAGAAGAATAATTTTTTTTCAGATAAGCAAATGTTAAGGAAATTTATTACCACCAGACCTGCTTTACAAGAGGTCCTTAAGGGAGTGCTAAACATGGAAACAAAATATCATTACTGGCCACTACAAAAACAAACAAGTCCATAGACCATTGACACTGTAAAGTAACTAAACAATCAAATCTGCATAACAACCAGATAACAACATGAAGATAGGATCAAATTTGCACATATCAATATTTAGTGTGTTTAGTCCATTTACATACTATCAATGCTTAGTTGATAAACTATCAACACAGTCCATTTACATTACCTTGAACATAAGTGAACTAAACACATCACTTAAAGTCACAGAGTGACAAGTTGGATAAAGAAGCAAGAACCAACTGTACGTTGTCTTTGAGAGACCCATCTCACATGCAGTGACACCCGTAGGCTCAACATAAGGGAAAAGAGAAAAATATCCCAAGCAAATAGGAAAAAATGCAGGGGATCCTCCTTTACATTCAGACAAAAGAGACTTTAAAACAACAATGATGCAAAAAGACAAAGGAGGGCATTACATAATCACAAAGCATTCAATTCAACAAGAAGAGTTAATCTTCCTAAATATATTTGCACCCAACACCGGGGTCCACAGATTTATAAAACAAGTCCTTAAAGTTCTTAAAGAGACTGATGAACACACAATAATAGTGGGAGACTTCAATAACTCACTGACAGTATTAGCAGATCACTGAGGCAGAAAATTAACAAAGATATTCACAACCTAATCTCAACACTTGACCAAATGAACCTAACAGATATCTCCAGAACACTCTACCCAACAACAGCATGATATACATACTTCTCATCTACACAGGACACATACTCTAAAACTGACCACACAGTTGGCCATAAAACAACAAATTCAACAAAGAATCAAATAATACCAACCACACGTTCAGATCACAGTGAAATAATAATAGAAACCAACACTAAGAAGATCTCTCAAAGCCACACCATTACATCGAAATTAAACAACCCTCTTCTGAATGACTCCAACAAATGTCGGCTATCTAGAATCTATAAAGGGCATAAACAAATGAACTTGCCAAAAGCAAGCAATCTCATTTTAAAAATGGGCAAAGGACATGAACAGACATATTTTTCTTTTTTCTTTTTTTGTTTTTTGAGATGGAGTCTCACTCTGTCACCCAGGCTGGAGTGCGGTGGCACGATCTCAGCTCACTGCAACCTCCGCCTCCCAGGTTCAAGTGATTCTCCTGCCTCAGCCTCCAAAGTAGCTGGGATTAAAGGCACCTGCCACCATGCCCAGCTAATTTTTTGTATTTTTAATAGAGATGGGGTTTCACCATATTGACCAGGCTGGTCTCAAACTCCTGACCTCACAGACATTTCTTAAAAGAAGTCATAAACATAACCAACAAGCATGTGAAAAAACGTTCAACATCTCTAATAATTAGAGAAATGAAAATCAAAACCATAGTGAGATACCATCTCACACCAGTCAGAATGGCTATTACTAAAATGTCAGACAAATAACAGATACTGAAAAACTTGGGAATGCTCATAAACTGCTCATGGGAATATGAATTCGTTTAGCCACTGTGAAAAGCAGTTTGGAGATATCTCCAAATACTTCAAACAGAATTACAATTTGACCCAGCAATCCCATTACTTGGTATATACCCAAAGGAATATAAATTATTCTACCATAAATACAGGTGTACACATATATTTATTGTAGCAATATTCACAATATTGAAGACATGGAATCAACCTAAATGTTCGTGAATGGTAGACTGCATAAAGAAAATGTGGAACAGATACACCATGGAATACTGTAATGCAGCCATGAAAAGAACCATATCATGTCCTTTGCAGCAACATGGATGAAGGTGGAGGCCATTATCCTAAGCACATTAACCCAGCAACAAAAAACCAAATACCTCATCTTCTCACTTATAATTGGAAGCTAAACATTGAGTATACAGGGACACAAAGAGGAAAACAATAGATACCAGGGCCTACTTGAGGTTTGAGGGTAGAAGGAGGGTGAGGATTAAAAAACAAAACAAAACAAAAAAAAAACACTACCTATTATTCGCTGTGCTTATTACTTGGGTGACAAAATAATCTTTACACTAATTCCCCAAGACAGGGAATTAACCCATGTAATAATCCTGCACACGTATCTCCTGAACCTGAGATAAATTTGGAAAGAAAAAAAGCCTGGCTCTGAGGCACATGCCTGTAGTCCCAGCTGCTCAGGAGACTGAGGTGGGAGGGTTGCTTGAGCCAGAGAGATTGAGGCTATAGTGAGCTATGATCATGTCACTGAAATCTAGTCTGAGCCACAGAAGACACTATGTCTCAAAAAAATGTTTTTACCTGGAGGAAGTAATGACAACCATAGGGTGTACAACCCTACATTGTTATTGTAATACTTGCATTCTTGCTATTTGCATAATTTTACAACAAGAAACTTTATTGTTTTCACCGAGCCTTTTATTTGTTAACATCTACCTCCAACTAGGTTTCTTAGTAAAATATACTAATACCGGTATGACAGATACGAGATATCTGTTAAAAAATGCAAAAGAGAGTCACTGTATTAATAAAATCCTAATATAACAGCATCATATTAAAACCTGTATTGTTTCAGTTTTAAAAATAGAAATAAAAACATTCTAACCTAAATTAGAAAATATAGCCTTTATTTCAGAATTTTAAGTAAAAATTATCCATTATACACAAGTTGCCAAAATCTGATGATTCTCCCCTATTTCTCATATTTCCACTTTCTGTTCATCATCTTTACTATATCTTCTCTGCATCAGTGAATTACAAACCACCCATTTAGTTGCCTTACGTACGTACATAGGAATCATCCTTGATAGCTGTATTCTCCCCACCATCTATTCAATTACTAAGCCTGTCTATTATAGCTATTCAATTTTAAATTAGTTAAGACCACCATTACAGTCACCTGTATTACTACCACAGTACTAATTCACCTTCCTTACTCTGATCACATCACTTCAGTGGTCAATGTTAATCTTTTTCATTGCTCTTGAAGTTCAGATTCCTTACATGACTTACCAAGCTTATAAATGCCTTGAGAGCTACATCTTCCTTTGATCATGTCCCTGTTCACTCTTCATCCTACATTTTATGTCTACAGCCATATTGAATTGATTTTGTTCCTCCAACTTTATCTACGCTCCTTTCCTATACATTTACACAAGTTGGAATATATGTCTGAAATAGACTTACTCATTTCATCTAAATTCAAATTCTATTCACCTAGTTAATAGCTTACTAACCTGAGCATCACTTTTTCTATAAAGTTTTCCTGGCTCCCTCTCCCCCACGTCTTGGTTTCATGTCCCCTCAATATCTAAGTATGCTGAGATTTTTATTACAGCATTTAACACTGAACTATTACTATCTATCTCAATAGGTGCTCGTTCATGATTTTTAAAATCGTGACAAAAAGCATGAAACATGAGATCTACCATCTTAATATATTTTGAAATGTATAATACGATATTGTTAATTATAACCACAATGTTGTATAGCAGATCTTCAGAACTTTGTCATTTTGCATAACTGAAACTTTATGCCAATTGAACAGCAGGTTCCCATTTTCCCCTCTGCTCAACCCTTGGCAACCACCATTTTACTTTCAGCTTGTATGAGTTTGACTACTTTAGATACCTCATATAAGTGGAATCACGTGGTATTTGTCCTTCTGTAATGGCTTATTTCACTTAGGATAGTGTCCTCCAGGTTCATGCAGATTGTCGCATATGGCAATATTTCCTTCTTACTAATGCTGAGTATTTCATTGTGTATATATATCAAATTTATTTATTCATTCATCTATCAATAAATATTTAGATTCTTCCACAATTTTGCAATTATAAATGCAGTGCAATGAACATAAGGACACAAATACCTCTTCAAGATTCTGATTTCGGCTGGTCGCGGTGGCTCACGCCTGTAATCCCAGCACTTTGGGAGGCTGAGGCGGGCAGATCACGAGGTCAGGAGATCGAGATCGTCCTGATTAACATGGTGCAACCCTGTCTCTACTAAAAATACAAAAAATTAGCTGGGCATCGTGGCATGTGCCTGTAGTCTCAGCTATTTGGGAGGCTGAGGCAGGAGAATCGCTGGAACCTGGGAGGCAGAAGTTGCAGTGAGCCGAGATCACACTGCTGCACTCCAGCCTGGGTGACAGAGTGACACTCTGTCAAAAAAAAAAAAAAAAAAAAAAATCTGATTTCAATTCTTTTGATTAAATACCAAGAAATGAAATTGCCAAATTATGTGGCAGCTCTATTTTTAACTTTTTGAGGAACTGTTATACTGTTTTCCACAACAGCTGCATTACTTTGCATTCCCACCAGCAGATAAGAAGAGTTCCATTTTATCCACATCCTTGGCAACGCTTCTTTTCTGTTTATTTTATTTTCTTTTATTTAAATGTATAATGACCATCCTAACATGTGTGAGGTGACATCTCATTGTGGTTTTGATTTGTATTTGTTTGATGATTAGTGGTTGATATGGTTTGGATCTGTGAACCAACCCAAATCTCATGTTGAATTGTAATCCCCAATGTTGGAGGTGAGGCCTGGTGGGAAGTGATTTGCTCATGGGAGTGCATTTCTCATGATGGCGATGGCTTAGTACAGTCCCCTTGGTACTGACCTCATGATAGTGAGTGAGTTCTCGTGAGATCTGGTGGTTCAAAAATGTGTGGCTTCTCTCTCTCTTGCTCATGCTCTGGCCATGTGACATGCATGCTCTCCCTTCACCTTCCACCATGATTGTAAATTTACTGAGGCCTCCCCAGAAGCTGAGCAGATGCCAGCATCATGCTTTCTATACAGCCATCAGAATGGTGAGCCAACTAAGCCTCTTTTCTTCATAAATTACCCAACCTCAGGTATTTCTTCACAGCAACGTGAGAACTGACTAATGCAGTGGTTCTGAGCATCTTTTCATGTTTATTGGCCATTTGTATATCTTCTTGAAAGAAATGTCCATTTAAGATTTTTGCCCATTTTTTTCAACTTTTATTTTAGGTTGAGGGGATATATATGCATGTTTGCTACAGAGGTACATTGCATAATGCTAAGGTTTGGAGTACAAAGGAATCCATCACCCAAGTCGTGAGCATAATACTCAATAGGTAGTTTTTCAGCCTTTATTTCCCCTTTCCCCTTTGTATTCCTAGTGTCTATTGTTCTCATATTTATGACCATGTATACCCAAAGTTTAGTTTCCACTTCTAAGTGAGAACATGTGGTATTTGGTTCTGTGATTCTGCATAGTTCTCTTAGGATAATGGTTTCCAGCTGCATCCATGTTACCCTTTGCCTATTTTTAAATCAAATTATTGTTTTTTGTTATTTAGTTGTAGGGGTTTGTGATAAATTTTGTGGATATTAGCCTTTACTCAGATACAAGGTTTGAAAGTATTTTCTCCCATTCCATAGATTGTCTTTTGGATATTAGCCCCCAGTCTCCTATCAGATGCATGGCTTGCAAATATATTCTCCTATTCTGTAGGTTGCCTTTCACTCTGTTGATGGTTGTGTGTCTGTGTGTGTGTGTTTTGCTCTGCAGAAGCTTTTCAGTTTGATCAAGTACAATTTGCCTGCTTTAGCTTTTGTTGACTGTGCATTTGGCGCCCTTTCCAAGATCTATGTCATGAAGCTTTTCCTCCATTTCCTCCTATGAGTTTTAGAGTTTCAGGTCTTATGTGTAAGTCTTTAATCTATTTGAAGTTGATTTTTGTGTATGGTATAAGATAATAATCCATTTTCATTGTTTTCCATGTATGTATCTAGGTTTGCCAATACTATTTGTGCAAGAGTCAATGCTTTTCCCATTGTGAATTCTTGACACATATGTTGAAGATCAGGAGACCATATGTATGTGTGTAGGATTATTCCTGGGCTTTCTATTCTGTTCCATTGGTCTATATGTCTATTTTTTATGCCAGTACCATACCGTTTTGATTACCATAGAATTGTAATATGTTTTGAAATTAGTAAATGAATGGCTTTCAGCTTTTTTTTCTTTTGAGGATTGTTTTGGCTATTTGGATTCTTTTGGTGGTTTCATATAAATTTTAGGATTTTCTGTCTATATCTAAAAAAGGAAGCCAAGGGGATTTTGATGGGGATTTCATTGAATGTGTATATAGCTTTGAGTATTATGAACATTTTAAACCCAGAAACACAGGATGGGGTGTATTTCTATTTATTTGATGTTGTAAATAATTATTTTCTTAATTTTTTTTTCTCAGATTTCTTTTGGTTAGTGTGTAGAAATACGATGCCATTTTGTAGTTTGATTCTGTATTCTGCAATGTTACTAAATTTGTTAGTTTTAAGAATATTTTGTGGAATATTTTGGATTCTGTGCATAAAGGAATATGTCATCTGCAAACAGAGATAATTTTAATTATTCTATATTAACTTGGATGCTTTTTATTTCTCCCTCTCTCTTACCTAATTGCTATGTCAAATAGAAGTGACTGGAGTGGACATTCTTGCCTTATTCTTGGTCTTAGAGGAAAAAGTCTCAGTTTCATTACTATTGAGTAAGATATCAGTTGTGGGCTTTTCATAAATGGCCTTTATTATATTGAGGCAATTATTTCTATAACAAATGTGTTGACTAGTTTTATCATGAAAGTATATTGAATTTTGTCATATGCTTTTTCTGATATCTACTGAGTTGGTCATGTGATGTTATCCTTTGTTTTGGTAATGTGGTGTATCACATTGATTGATTTGCATGTGTCAGATCATTCTTGTATCTTAGGCATTAATCATTTGTGTTCATGGTTTACGATCCTTTTAATGTGCTGTTAAATTTTGTTTGCTTGTGTTTTGTTTAGCATGTTTGCCTCTATGTTCATCAGGGATATCGGTTTGAAGTTTCCTCTACTTGAAGTGTCTGTCTGGTTTTGGTATCAGGGTAATGACGGGCTTATGAAGTAACTTTGGAAGTGTTTCCTCCTTTTCAAATTTTTGGGAGAATTTGTAAAGGATTGGATAATTTTTGTTTAAATATTTGATATAATTCACCAGTGAAGCCAACTCTTTCTGGACTTTCCTTTGGTAGGAGGTTTTTAAATACAGATTCAATCCCCTTACTAGTCTATTTAAATTTTCTCTGTCTTCATGATTTGGTATTTGTTGGTAGTGTGTTTCTAGAAATTATGTCGTGTCATTATCTTTTTCATTTTGTTGGTGTATAATTGTTTATTGTATATTTAATAATAATTTTTATTTCTGTAAAATGAGTTATAATGCCCCATCTTCCATATCTGATTTAGTTTTGGGGCTTTTTCTTTTTTTCAGATTTTGGTACGTTTTTGTAGTGGCTGGTACCAGTTTTTCCTTTCCATATTTAGTGCATCCTTCAAGAGCTCTTGTAAGGCAGTCCTTGTGGTGACAAAATCCTTCAGCATTTGCTTGTCTGTAAAGGATTTTATTTCTCCTACACTTATAAAACTTAGTTTGGCTGGATATAAAATTCCAGGTTGAAAATTCTTTTCTTTAATAATGTTAAATATTGGCCCCCACTCTCTTGTGGCTTTTAGGGTTTCTGCAGAGAGATCTGCTGTTAGTCTCATGGGCTTCCCTTTGTGGGTAACCTGACCTTTCTCTCTGGCTACCCTTAACATTTTTTCCTTCATTTCAACCTTGGTGAATCTGAAGATTATGTGTCTTGAGGTTGCTCTTCTCAAGGAGCATCTTTGTGGTGTTCTCTGTATTTCCTGAATTTGAATGTTGGCCTGTCTTGCTAGGCTGGGGAAGTTCTTCCAGATAATATCATGAAATGTGCTTTCCAACTTAGCTCTATTCTCCCCGTCACTTTCAGGTACACCAATCAAACGTAGGTTTGGTCTTTTCAGATAGTCCCATATTTCTTGGAGGCTTTGTTCATTCCTTTTCAATCTTTTTTGTCTAATCTTGCCTTCACGCTTTATTTCATTAAGTTGATCTTCAAATTCTGATATCCTTTCTTCTGCTTGATCGATTTGGCTATTGACAATTATGTGTGCTTCACAAAGTTCTCGTGCTGTGTTTTTCAGCTCCATCAGATCATTTATGTTCTTCTCTAAACTGGTTATTCTAGTTAGCAGTTCCTGTAACCTTTTATCAAGGTTCTTAGCTTCCTTGCATTTTGTTAGCATATGCTCCCTTAGCTCAGTGTGGTTTGTTATTACCCACTTTCTGAAGCCTACTTCTGTTAATTCGTCAAACTCATTCTCCATCCTGTTTTGTTCTCTTGCTGGCGAGGAGTTGTGATCCTTTGAAGGAGAAGAGGCATTCTGGTTTTTGGAATTTTCAGCATTTTTGTGCTGGTTTTTCCTCATCTTCGTGGATTTATCTACCTTTGATCTTTGATGCTGATGACCATTGGATGGGGGTTTTGCATGGGTGTCCTTTGTTGATGTCAATGTTATTGCTTTCTGTTTGTTAATTTTCCTTCTAACAGTCAGGTCCCTCTTCTGCAGTTTTACTGGAGTTTGCTGGAGGTCCACTCCAGACCCTGTTTGCTTGTTTATCTCCAGTGGAGGCTGCAGAACAGCAAAGATTGCTGCCTGCCCCTTCCTCTGGAAGCTTTGCTCCAGAGGGACAACCACCAGATGCTAGTCGGAAATCTGCTGTATGAGATGTCTGTCGACCCCTGCTGGGAGGTGTCTTCTCAGTCAGGAGGTACAGGGTGTCAGGGACCTACTTGAGGAGGCAGTCTGTCCCTCAGCAGAGCTCAACCATGGAGCTGAGAGATCTGCTGCTTTCTTCAGAGCTGGCAGGCAGGAACTTTTAAGTCTGCTGAAGCTGTGCCCCCAGTCACCCATTCCCCCAGGTGCTCTATCCCAGGGAGACAGGAGTTTTACCTATAAGCCCCTGATTGGGGTTACTACCTTTCTTTCAGAGATGCCATGCCCAGAGAGAAGGAATCTAGAGAGGCAGTCTGGCTACAGAGGCCTTGCTGAGCTGTGGTGGGCTCCACCCAGTTTGAACTTCCCAGTGGCTTTGTTTACACTGTGAGGGGAAAACCACCACTCAAGCCTCAGTAACGGCAGATGCCCACGTCCCCACCAAGCTAGAGCATCCCAGGTCAACTTCAGACTACTGTGATGGCAGCAAGAATTTTAAGCCAGTGGATCTAAGCTTGCTGGGCTCCATGAGGGTGGGACTGGCTGAGCAAGACTACTTGGCTCCCTGGCTTCAGCCGCCTTTCCAGGGGAGTGAAAGATCCTGTCTCACTGGGCTTCCAGGTGCCACTGGGGTACAAAAAAAACTCCTCCAGCTAGTTCGGTATCTGCCCAAATGGCCACCCAGTTTTGTGCTTGAAACCAAGGGCCCTGGTGTTGTAGACACCCAAGGGAATCTCCTGGTCTGCAGGTTGCCAAAAACCATGGGAAAATCATGGTATCTGGGCTGGGTAGCATCATCTCTCAAGGCACAGTCTCTCAAGGCTTCCCTTGGCTAGGGGAGGGAGTTTCCCAACCCCTTGCACTTCCTAGTGAGGCAACACCCCACCCTGCTTCTGTTCACCCTCTGTGAGCTGCACCCACTGTCTAACCAGTCTCAATGAGATGAACCAGGTACCTCAGTTGGAAATGCAGAAATCATCCACCTTCTGTGTTGTTCTCGCTGGGAGCTGCAGATCAGAGCTGTTCCTGTTCGGCCATCTTGCCAGATCCCAAGGTCTTTTCTTTTTTTCATTAGTCAAGATACCTAAAGATTTGTCAATACTTTGACCTTTTTTAAAAAATGCATATATTTTTGTTGATTTTTCTATTGTTTTTCTATTCTCTATTTTGTTTGTCTCTACTCTATTTTTATTATTTTCTTTCTCTAGTTTTTAGTTTAGTTTGCTCTTCTTTTTCTAGCTTCTTAAATTGTAAAGTTAAGGTGTTGCTTTGAGATTTTTTTTTTCTCTTTTCATGTTTACAGCTATAAATTTTTCTTTAGTATATTGTATTTTATATTTTCTTGTCTCAGGATATTTTATAATTTCCTTTGTTTTTTATTGTTTGATCCATTGATTTTTACAGAGGGTATCTGTTTATTTTTATTTTTATTTCACTTTTATTTCTATTATTGATTTTTTATTTTATTTCATTGCAATAGGAAAAATGCTTTGCATGATTTTTTTTTTTACCTTTATTAAGAAGGAAACATACATAGTGCTTGCATACACAGAAACAATATCCAGACTGAGAAGGAAATGAAGAATATGATCTCATTTACAATAGCCACAAGGAAAATGAAATATCTAGGAATATATCCAACTTAGGAGGCAAAAGATCTCCATGAGGAAAACTACAGAACACTGTCGAGAAACATCTGATACAATACAATAATGAAAGAAAAAGCATTCCATACTCGTGTATTGGAAGAGTGGATATTTAAAAAATAGCCAGAGTGTTTAAAGAAACTTACAGATTCAACATTATTCCTATCAAACTACCAACATCGTGTTTCACAGAATGAGAAAAACCTATTCTAAATATAATATGGAACCAAAAAGAGCCCAAATAGCCATAACAATCCTGAGCGAAAAGCACAAACCTGGAGACACCACACTACCCAACTTTAAACTATACTATCAAGCCACACTAACCAAAACAGCTTGGTACTGGAACAAATACAGACACATAGACCAATGAGACAAAATAGAAAACTCAGAAATATAGCTGCACAAGTACAACCATCTGATTTTCAACAAGGCCAACCAAAATTACGCAATAGGGGAAAGGACTCCTTTTTAAACAAATAATGCTGGGATAACTGGCTAGCCATATGCAGAAGGTTGAACCCTTCCTTTCACCATATACAAAGTTTAACTTAAATGGTTTAAAGATTTAAATTGAAGACTTCAAAATATAAAAATCCTGGAAGACAACCTAGGAAATACTCTTCTCAACATCAGCCTTGGCAAATGATTTTTGACTAAATCCTTAAAAGCAATCACAACAGAAAAAATTGACAAGTGGGCCTAATTAAACTAAAGAGATCCTGTCAGCAAAAGAGATAATCAACAGCAAACAGACAACCTGCAGAATAAAATAAGATATTCAAAAACTATGTATCCAACAAAGGCCTAATATCCAGGATCTATAAGGAACTTAAACAAACCAACAAACAAAAACCAAATAACCTCATTAAAAATGGGTGAAGGACAAGAACAAACACCTCTGGAAAGAAGACAAACAAGCAGTCAAAAAACATATGAAAAAATTCTCAGCATCACTAGTCATCAGAAAAATGCAAATCAAAACCAAAATGAGATAACATCTTTCACCAATCAGAATGGCTGTTATTAAGAAGTAAAAAAGAAAAAATAAATAATACATGCTGGCAATGTTGCAGAGAAAAGAGAACACTTATACACTGTTGGTGGGAATGTGAAGTAGTTCAGTCACTGTGGAAAGCAGTCTGCAGATTTTTCAGAGAACCTAAAGCAGAGCTACTAGTCATCCCAGCAACCCCATTACTGAACATATGCCCAAAGGAAAATAAATTATTCTACTAAAAAGACATATGCACTCATGTTCATCCCTGCACTATGCATAATAGCAAACACATGGAATCAACCCAGGTGCCAATCAGTGGTATATTGGATAAAGAAAATGTGATAAATATACACAATGGAATACTACACAGCTATAGGAAAGAATGGAATCGTGTCCTTTGCAGCAACACAGATGGAATTTGAGGCTGTAATCCAAAGCTAATTAATGCAGGAATAGAAAACCAAATATCACATGTTCTCACTTATATGTGGGAGCTAAACATTGAGCACACTCGTACATAAATATGAAAACAATAGACACTAGAGACTACTAGATCGGGGAGGAAGAGAGGAAGGATGGGTTTAAAACTACTTACTGGGTAACTATGCTTGCCACCTGTGTGATAGGATCCATATTCCAAACCTCAGCATCACAGAATATTCTCATGTAACAAACCTGCACATATACACACTATATCTAAAATAAAAGTTGAAATTGATCTTAAAAAGATTATTTGACTGCGTTGAAAGATCTCTCACAAAGATCACTGTAAAATTTTTTAAAATGAGACATAGATTGAGAAAAGAAATTTTAAACACATATAAACAATAAAGGATTAACATATAGTATATATAAAGTATTTTCACAAATCAGTAATGAAACACCAAAACTTCACGAGAAATACAGGCAAGAGTTTAAACAGGTGTTTCACAGAAAAGAAAATCCATTTAGTGAATAATAATATGGAAAGATGCTCAACTTCATCAATAATCAAGGAAATACAATTTAAACTATAGTGAGATATCATTTCGAATCCAGCGTATTGGGAAAAAGTCTGAAAAAAACAAATCAGGCAAGGATATGAAAATACTGGCATTTTTCTGCATGGCTACTGGACATATTTATTAATACTACTATTTAGGTGAACACACTTGCAATATCGGGTAAAGTTGAAAATGCCCCCACTCTTCTACCCAGCAGTTATACTTCTAGTTATAACCCTGTAGACTTGCTTGTAGTATTTATAATAGTGAACCATCTGAAATAACAAATGCCTATCATTAGGAGAACATACTGATATATTCATATTGTGGAAAACAAATAAGCAGTTAATGTGACAATCTTGAGCTGCATATATAAACATGGTTAAACCTTTAAAATATAAGTCTCAGCAAAGATAAATGATATATAGTGTCATACTATTTATTACAAAGCTGTAAAGCTTAAAGGCAACAAACTGTATAGTTTAATTGACAAATAAGTGTTAAGCATATAAAAATATAGGAACAATAAACATTCAATTGAAGATAGTAGTTTACACTGGTGAGGGAGACAGGGGAATATACAAAGGAAGTTTATAAAGCATGTTTCAATGTATTTGTAATATATATTTTCTAAGAATTTATAATGCATCTATACCAAAAATGCATATTAAATGATAGCAGAATATTCAGAGTTGATAAAGCTTGCTGGTGGGTCAGTAGCTATAATATTTTTAAATTATTTGCTGTAATTTAAAAATTATTCTCTATATTTTATGTATATTTGAAATATATTAAATTAAAAAGTGTAAGTATGTTTAGCTGACATTTAAGGAGACAAATCTTAAAAAATATGTTTTAAATAAACTGGATACAAAAGCAGAGCAGAATGTATACGGCTCTGAGAGGAGCTAAGGATGTTTGCTCTAGGCTTCTCCTCAAATTGTTCAGTGTAGTGATTGATCTGTGAGAGATCTTCTCATTAAAAACTTGGAAATAATAGTTAAAATATACACCTAACAAGTTTGAAATTACCTAATGAAAAACCAGTTATTCTTAGAAATACTGAGGCAATCTGTAATATTTATATAAAAACTTGAGGTTTGGTAGTGCATATATTTGGTTAGATTATCAATTGCTAGAATTTTGAAGGTGCAGCATTTGTTGATGTCAATGTTGTTAGGTAACATTTAGATCTTCCGCGAATTCACCGTCTAGTTATCTGTGACTTCAGATACATTTTTGTTCATTGTTCATCGTTCTCTTCTATTTGAAATAAGATAACAGGACCCACACAAAAGAACAACCCCATTAGAATTTTTTGTGTTTGTGTTATTTCTCCTATGGAGCAAAATTACCTTACCATAGTTTGAGGTCATTATTCAACTAATTTCTTAAAGTTAAACAGTTTTCTTCCTTTTGTTAAGGTAAACATGTTTTGCTGTTGTTGCAAATGAATGCCCTTGGATTAAAAAGATAATCACCATTACACACAAACATATACATGTGGCCATGTGCATGTCTCAGTTTATCTTAATACAGAAAGAAAAATGAATAGTACTATTAATTTAGCATAAATTGTTATGGAATGCAAATATTTAGAAATAAAGTTAAAAATAAATAGCAAAAATTATTTTTTTAACTTTCCCTGTAGAGAAATTTCTGGTCTTTTTTCCCTCAGGATCTAAATGTCCTCATACTACATTTGTTCTCTAGGAACAATGATGGTGAAAAGTTGACAAATCCATTTTAACTGCTCAATATGGTGTTTGGCATAACCTTTCTTTCTCGTGAATGTTATTATCAGTTTTTTAAAATAAAGCTTCATTGAAGAAGAGGTAATAATTTATGGTGTCATTGCACAGGTATTAATGAAACAAATAGCAAATAAGAACTTCACATTTATTTTGAGCAAAATGGAAGACAATTGTAGATAAATTTAAGGAGGTTACAAGTGACTTGGCTTGTAACCATCAAAATTTTTCTCACCATCAAAATTACTGGCAGTTTAATAATAATGATAGGCACTTTGAGCTATCATTGAAGTACAGCGTGACTTGAAGCTCACGGTAATTTTAAATAAGGTTTTTTTCTTGGAAATCATATATATTTTTTTTTTTGAAAAGTGCAAACTAATTTTCTTGGAGTCATTTTGAAATAATGTACCAACAAGTGAGAATCAAAGAGAAAGTGATTTAATGTGAACCTTCTGTAAAGCTTTCCCTGATTTCAAATCTAAGCCTAAGGTCAAAATTGGACTGTCCCTGCCTTAATTCTTCAGAACGCACGTAGCCTACACTGAACATTTTGGAATAGGAATATATGTAATTTAGCAACTTTACTGACTTGTTCACTTAGCTCTCAAATACACTGTAAATGCTTTGCTAAAAGGAATAAATGTATTCTTGTTTCCTTTCTAACGTTGTTCACCTCAAAATTCTACACAAATTACACGCTTTGTAAACTTGAATTGCTCATTATCTTGTCAATCCCCCTGTGTCCCTCTATCATGTGGCTCCTTTTTTCCAAGTCGAAGTTGAAGATTAACAATTTTCGTTATCATTTCTAAGTTTCTGTGAGTTTCCCACACAGAAGTTTAAGTACTAGAATTTTTATTTTTCGAGTAAGTTAGGAAAAGTTGTCCAAACGGAGACTCCTTTGACAACAAATTAAAATACAACTTATATATGATTCAAAAGAACAGGACCTAAGAGTCCCAAATAACCACAAGTATTACATGAACCATTTTCACATAACCTGACATATGGACAAGAAGCTTTTTCTTGGTATTGTTGGCCTTCTGGGTAGTAAGCATGCCATTTCATGATTTGTAAAAATAATCATTTCTTGTTGAGTCCTATGCCAATCACATTTTGCATGCTCAGGCAAACAGTCCCCAAATTGGAGCAAAAAAAAAAAAAAGTGATAAGGGACAAGGAGAAACACTGGAACCAGATGGATCTCTTGAAATTAGTTGCTTATGTAGAGAAAGGAACTTGTTTACTCACACTTAAAAAGCTGTATGTTTTCTCAATCTCGCTTAATCAAATTTGCTCTACCAATAATATGGCACAACTTTAAGTTGATTTTTCTTTTGATGTTTCTTCAAAAGGGTAAATAATTTGTTTGAAGTTATACAGCTAGTAAGTACTATACCGGCAGGGAGTTTCATTCTAGAATCTGTACTCTTAACCATTTTGTGCTCTTAAAAGTTCCCATAATACATAAAACGTTTTTTTTTGTATCTACATAAAATATTTTCTTTCAGGATCACTAAGCACTTAAAAATATATAGTGGAATTATCTTCTTTCCATTGTCCCATTTTTTTCAATTAATGCATTTCATTTTTTAGAGCAGCTTCAATTTCACAACACAATTGAACAGAAGGTACAGAGACCTCCCTTATACTGTGCCCTCTGTTCCCAAATATAAACAACTAACCCAACTACCAACATCTCTTACCAGAGTGGTACATTTGTTACAATTGACAAACATATATTGACACACCATTATCACCCAATGTCAATAGTTCACATTAGGGTTTGCCCTTGGCGTTGGACATGTCAAATGTATAATGACATATATTCATCACTGTAGTTATCACACAAAATACTTTCACTGCGCCCCAAAATTCTCTGTGCTCTGCCTATTCAATCCTCCCATCTCCTTTACTCCTGGCAACAAGCGCTCTCTTTACTTCCTCCATAGATTTGCCTTTTTCTGAATATCATATAGTTGAAATCATACAATAATGGTAGCTTTTCAAACTGGTTTATTTTACTTAGTAATAGAGATTTAAGCTTCTTCAATATCTTTTCATGGCCTGTTAACTCATGGATTTTTAGCACTGAATGATATTTCATTTTATGGATGTATCACAATTTATTTATCCATTCATCTCCTGAAGGACATCTTGGATGCTTCCAAGTTTGGGCAATTATAAGTGATGGTTCTGTAAACATGACTGCAGTTTTTGTGTGTGTGTGTGAACATACATTTTTAACTCTTCTGGGCAAACACCATAGGGTATGAATGCTGGATCATATGGTGAGAATATGATTTATTTTGTGAAAGACTGTAAAACTGTCTTTAAAAGTGCTATTTAATTTTGCATTCCCATCAGCAATTAATGAGAGTTTCTGTTGATCTTTGCCAATATTTGGTGTTGTCAATAGTTTGGACTTTGAACATTCTAAAGAAGGATGTAGTGTTATCTCATTGCCATTTTAACTTGCAATTTTCACAGATGATGTATAATACTGAACACCTTTTAATATTTTGTTGGTATTCTAAAACTTCTGCTTCTCCATTTAAACTTTAGAATCAATTTGTTGATATCCACAAATAACTTGCTGGGATTTTGTTTGGGATCTATAGACAATTTGGTAAGAACTGACATTTTGACAATATTTAGTCTTTCTATTGATAAACATGGAGTATCTCTCCATTCTTTTTTTTGATATCTTTTGTCAAGATTTTATAGTTTTCTTCATATCAATCTTGTACCTATTTCATTAAATTTATATCTATGTATGTTTTTTGACATAACTTAAGTGATAATGCACTTTTAATTTCAAGTTCCACTTATTTATTGCTGGTATATAAGACAGCAATAGAATTTTCTTAAATATTAATCTTGTAACCTGTAACCTTACTACGATAATTTATTACTTCTAGGAATTTTTTGTTGATTTCTTTGGGACTTTCTCATAGATGATCATGTTATTTGTGAACAAAGACAATTTTATTTCTTTATTCCTAATCTATTACCTCTATTTCCTTTTTCTAGTTTGATTGCATGAGCTAGGACTTTCACTATGATGTTGAAAAACAATGGTAAAAGGGGACATTATTGCTTCTGATCTCAGTAGGAAAACTTTTGAGTTTCTCACCATTAATTATAATTTTTGCTGTAGGCTTTTCATAGATGTTCTTTCTCAAGATGAGGAAGTTCACCCTTATTCCTAGTTTGCTGAGAGTTTTTATTATAAATGTGTGTTTCATTTTGCCAAATGCTTTTTCTGCAGCTGTTAATATGACCATGTAATTTTTTTTTCTGTACTCTGTTGATATGATTGATTAAATTAATTGTTTTTCAAATGTTCCCAGTCTTGCATACCTGGAAGAAATCCCACTTGGTCATGGTGCATAATTCATTTTATATATTGTTACATTTGATTCACTAATTTTCTGTTGAGGATTTTTTGCATCTACGTATATGACAGTTATTGGTCTGTAGTTATCTTTCCTTGTAATGTTTTGTCTGGCTTAGGTATTAAGGTAATGTTCGCTTCATAGAATGAGTAAGAATTACCTCTGTTTCCATGTTTTGAATGAGATTGTATAAAATTGGTGTTCCTTCCCAAATTGTTTAGTACAATTCAACATGTAATTTATCTGGGTCTGCTTCTTCCTGTTTTTGATATTTATTAATTTTTAATTCAATTTATTTAGTAGATATAGGCTCATTTATGTTGTGTATTTCTTCTTGTGTAAATATTGGCACATCATGCCTTTCAAGGAATTTATTCCTTCATCTAGGTAACTAAATGTGTAGATGAACTGTTGTTCATAATTCTCTTTTATTATCTGTCCATGAGATCTGTAGTGATATCCCTATTTCATTTCTGATAATAGTAATTTGTGTCTTCTCTCTATATTTCTTAGTTGGCCTACTGTAGGCTTATCAATTTTATTAGGCTTTCAAATAATTAGCTTTGGGTTTTATTGATTTTTTCTATTGATTTCCCATTTTCAATTTCATCGATTTCTGCCCTAAATTTGTATATGTCTTTTTCTTCTTACTTTGTACTCAGATTACTCTTGTGGATTTGTAAGTTGAAAACATAGGTGATTGATTTTAGATCTTTCTTCTTTTCTAATATATGTATACAATTTACTCCTAAGTACTGCATGCATTCATTGCATTCCACAAATGTTGGTAAGTTTTTAAAATTTTCATACATTCCAAAATACGTATTAATTTTACTTGAGAATTCTTCTTTAACCTATGTGTTAATTAGAAGCATTAACTAATCTTCAAGTATATGGGGGATTTTTCAGTTACCTTTCTGTTACTGATTTCTAGTTTAATGTCATTGTGATCTAAGAGCAGACATTATATGATTTCTGTTTTATAAAATTTGTTAAAAGATGATTTATGGTCCAGAATACAGTCTATCTTGTTGAATGTTCCCCTTCTACTTGAACTAGAGCTAGAGAAGAATGTATATTCTGCTCTTGTTGGATAAAGTAGTCTACAGATGTTGGTTATATTCAGTTGATTAGTGATATTGTTGTGTTCAACTATGTCCTTATTGATCTGTTGAATCTATTTCTGGTAAGAAGGTGTTCAATTCACCAAGTGTGATATGATATTTATTTATTTACCCTTGTGCTTCTATAAGTTCTTTTCTGATCCATTTTGACACTGTGTTGCTGGATACATACACATTAAGGATATTTATGTCTTCTTGAAGTCTACTGAATTTTTTATTATGATGTACTGCATCTCATTATTCCTAAAAACCTTTCTTATTCTGAAGACTTTTCTGTCTGAAATTAATAAACATACTTCCACTCTCTTTTCATTAGTATTAGCATGGTATACCTCTATATCCATTCACTTTTAGTCCATATGTGTCTTTTAAAATTTTTAATGTATTTTATTATATTATTTTTATTTTTGAAACAAGAAGGCAGGGTGTCCCTTTATTCAGCCTCAGCTAAGAATGTGCTCATAGAGTGACTCAAATTTTTTTGTCACCCTGTGCATATCTGTGACTGATCATGAAAGTCCTGCAAGTATTGATTTTGAAATTACTAATAAATTGCAGTGAGCAGGTGAAGTTGTAAATATGGAATCTGAGAATTATGAGGATCAAGTGTACTAATTAAGAATAAAGACTGTACATACAAATCTACACTTAATTAGGCATTCAGTGTCACTATGAGAGGATTAAAACAGACAAAAAGAAACCAACATTATTATTTTTATTATGTTAGATTCAGGAAGTAATTATGTGCATTTGTTACATGGATATATTCCATCATTGTGAGGTTCGGGTTTCTAGTGTACCCATCACCCAAATAGTGAACATTGCACCTAACAGATAATTTATCAACCCTCACCCCCGTCAATCTCCCTCTTTTTTAGAGTCCCCAGTGTCTATTCTATTCTTCTATATGTGCCCATGTAATTACTATTTAGCTCTCACTTATAAGTGAGAATATGCAGTATTTGTTGTTCTGTTTCTGAGTTATTTTATCTAGGATAATGAACTCTAGTTGCATCCATGTTGCTGTCAAAGATATGATTTTATTATTCTCATGGCTACCTGGTGTTTCATGGTGTATATGTACAACATTTACACAATCATCTATTGATGGACACTTGAGTCCATAATTTTGCTATTGTGAATACGGCTGTGATAAATATATAAATTAAGGTGTCTATTTAATATAATGATTGCTATTCCTTCAGGTAGATACCTATTAGTGAGATGGTAGTTCTATTTTTAACTTTTTGGGAAATCTTCATACTGTTTTCCATAGAGGTTGTACTAATATACAATTCCAACAACAGTGTGTAAGTGTTCCTTTTTTTCCTGCATCCACATCAAAATCTGTTTTGGTTTTTTTCTTTTTTTGACTTTTTAATGTTATCCATTTTGACTGCTGTGAAATGGTACTTCACTGGGGATTTTATGCACATTTATGTGATGACTAATTTTGTTGAGCATTTTTTCATATGTTTGTTGGCCACCTGTATGTCTTCTTTTAAGAAATGTCTGTTTATGTCTTTTGCCCACTTTTATTTATTTATTTTTTTTGGTTGTTTGTTTTTTCTCTTGTTTAGTTGTTTGAGTTCCTTGTAGGTTCTGGATATTAGTCCTTTGTTGAATGCATAATTTGCAAATATGTTCTCCCATTCTGTAGCTTGTCTGTTTAATGTGTTGATTATTTATTTTGCTCTGCAGAAGCTCTTTGCTTAAATTAAGTCCCGTTTGTCTATTTTAGATTTTATTTGCACTTGCCTGTGAAGTCTTAGTCACCAATGTCACAAATTCTTTCCCTAAGCCAATGTCCTAAAGAGTTTTTCCTAGGCTTGTTCCAGGATTTTATAGTATTGAGTATTACATTTAAGTCTTTAATCCATCTTGAATTGATTTTTGTATATCATTAGAGATAGGGGCCCAGTTTTATTATTCTACATAAGGTTGTTCAGTTTTATCAGCACCATTTGTTGAATAGGGTGTTCTTTCATCCATTGGTTATTTTCATTGACTTTGTTGAAGATCAGTTGGTTCCAAGTATGTGTATTTACTTTTGGGTTTTCTATTCTGTTCGACGGATCTATGTGTCTATTTTTGTGTCTGTATCATGATGTTTTGGCTACTCTAGCCTTACAGTGTAATTTGAACTCAGGTAATTTGATGGCTCCAGCTTTGTTCTTTTTGGTTAAAATTGCTTTAGCTATTTGGGCTCTTTTTTTGGTTTCAAATATTTTTTAATTCTGTTGAAAATATTATTTGTAATTTGATGGAAATTGCATTGAATCTATAGATTGTTTTGGGAAGTATAGTCATTTTAATGAAATTGATTTTTCTAATCCATGAGCTTAGGCTGTTTTTCCATTTGTTTATTACATCTACAATTTCTTTCATCAGTGTTTTACAAGCTCTCCTTGTAGAAATCTTTCATGTCTTCAGGAAAATACATTAATGAGTATTTGATTTTCTGTGTATGGCTACAGTAAATGGAATTGAGTAATTAATTTGGTTCTCAGTTTGGATATTACTGATGTATAGAAGTGCTACTAATTTTGTGCATTAGTTTTATATCTTGAAACATTGTTGAAGTCATTTATTTAACCTAGGAGTCTCTTTGGGGAACCTTTAGAGTTTTGTAGGTATAAGATTATGGAATATAAAACTGAGAAATTTTGACTTCCTCTTTTCCAATTTGGTTGACTTTTATTTCTTTCTGTTGCCTGATTGCTCTGGCTGAGCCTGAGCCTCTGTACTGTGAACTTCAGAAGAGCTTCTCAGCTTTCCTCACCCCTACTTAGGTAAGACAGAATTATTGAAAGGGTCTGGAGTTGTGTATTTCTCTGTACCCATTGTTCTAAGAAAAGTTGTTGATTTTTTAGTTTGCTTAGCTGTTTACTTGTAGATAGGGTTGAGTGAAAATTTCTAAGCTCTTTGCACTCTGGTGTAGAAAATTGAAGTCTTATATTTTTAAAATGCTATTTTTGGAGGATAGTAATCCTATCAGTATTCTTAAAGTAACCTTCCAATGTGATATTTAAGAAATTGAGGAAACATAAATAAAGAATTCATTACTTCCTTAATTAGAATGTTTTATTTCCTTTGATTGAAGTTTTATGCATGGAATTACATATTGGAGTAATCAAACAGGCCTATTTATTAATATAATTTATTCATTATATTATAGACAGTAGTAAGATACAGATACATTAGCAAAAAGCAGCATAATGATATGTATTTATCTAAAAAAATCTTTCCAGTCTTTGCCTTTGAAGATTACTCTGTGATAATTAAATCTCCCTGCCTTGGTGTTGCTATTCCTTTATGCTGAATAAGTTCATCTGTGGGAGAAACCTCTCAGGTAAAGAAGCAGACAGCAGCGGATATTTGAAGAAGATAATTGTGAGACAAGAATAATAGACATGGAATGGGGTTACGATTTTCAATATCATAGAAAGAACCTACAATAATCTATCACATAATATATAGATATCACATGGATGTAGTTATTTTTTCTATTGTAAATTAACTCATAAGGTAAGTGGTAAGGTGCAACATCTACATCACAGTCCATATATAACATTTAATTATTACAACATTACATTTCTAATTTTAAAAATTAAAAAAAATTATGGGTACATCATAAATGTACTTAATTATGGGGCACATGAGATATTTTGATACAGGCATGCAATGTGTAATAATCACATCAGGGTAAATGAGGTATCCGTCACCTCAACAATTCATCATTCTTTTGTGTTACAAACATTCTAGTTGTACTCTGTTAGTTATTCTAAAATGTAAAACAAATTATTGCTGACTGTAGTCACCCTATTGTGCTATCAAATACTAAGTCTTATTCATTGTATCTAACTATATTTTTGTATCCATTTAGTATCCTGACTTCCCACATTCCACTACTGTACTAGTCCTTTCTCAAGCTGCTGTAAAGAACTGTCTGAGACTGAGTAATTTATAAAGAAAAGAGATTTAATTTACTCAGTTCCACAGGCCTGTGGAGACCTCAGGGAACTTACAATTGTGGCAGAAGTGGAAGCAAACACATCCTTCTTCACATGGTAGCAGGAAGGAGAAGTGCTGAGTAAAGTGGGGAAAGCCCCTTATAAAACCATCAAATGTCCTGAGAACTCACTCACTATCATGAGAACAGCATAAGGGCAACTGCTCCCATCATTCAATTACTTCCCACTGGGTTCCTAACATGACACGTGGGGGTCATGGGATTACAGTTTAAGATGAGATTTGGGTGGGGACACAGAACCAAACTATATCATTCTGCCCTGACCCCTCCCAAATGTCGTGTCCTCACATTTCAAAACACAATCATGCCTTTCCAACAGTCCCCCAAAGTCTTAGTTCATTCCAGCATTAACCCAAAAGTCTAAGTCCAAAACTCTCATTTGAGACAAGGCAAGTCCTTTCTGCCTATGAGCCTGTAAGATCAAAAACAAGTTAGTTACATCCTAGGTAAAATATAGGTGCAGGCATTGGGTAAGTAGACCTGTTCCAAATGGGAGAAATTGACCAAAACATAGGGACTACAGGCCCCATGCAAGTCCAAAATCCGATAGGGCAATCATTAAAACTTGAAGTTCCAAAATTATCTCTTTTGACCCTGTTTCTCACATCCAGGTCACGCTGATGCAAGAGGTAGGTTCCCATGGCCTTGGGTAGCTCTGCCTCTATTCCTTTGCAAGGTACAGTCTCCCTTCCAGCTGCTTTCATGGGATATCATTGAGTATCTGTGACTTTTCCAGGTGCACAGTGCAAGCTGTCATTGGATCTACCATTCTGGGTTCTGGAGGATGGTAGCCATTTTCTCACAGCTCTATTATGTAGTGCTCCAGTGGGGACTTTCTGTGGGGGCTCTGACCCCACATTTTCATTCTGCATTGTCAGAGCAGAGGTTCTCCATGAGGGATCCACACCTGCAGCAGACTTCTGCCTGGACATCCAAGTGTTCCCATACATCCTCTGACCTAGGCAGAGGCTCCCAAACCTCAATTCTTGACTTCTGTGTACCTGCAGGCCCAATACTATGTGGAAGCTGCCAAGGCTTGGGTCTTGCACACTCTGAAGCAACAGCTTGAGCTGTACCTTGGCCCCTTTTAGCCACAGCTGGAGCTGAAGCAGCTGGGATGTACAGCACCATGTCACAAGGCTGCACAGAGCAGTGGTCCCTTCATCCAGCTGAGGAAACAATTTTTGCTTCCAGGCCTGTGATGGGAGGGGCTGCCATGGAAGTCTTCTGACATGTCCTGGCGACATTTTCCACACTCTCTTGTTGATTAACATTGGGCTCCTTGTTACTTATGGAAATTTTTGCTGCCAGTATGAATTTCTCCCCAGAAAATGAGTTTTCTTTTTCTATCACATTGTGAAGCTGCAAATATTCCAAACTTTTACACTCTGCTTCCTCTTGAATGCTTTGCACCTTAGAAATTTCTTCTGCCAGATACCCTAAATCATCTCTCTCAAGTTCAAAGTTCCACAGATCTCTAGGGCATGGGGAAATGACACCAGTCTCTTTGCTAATGCATAACAAGAGTCACCTTTGCTCCAGTTCCTCATCGCTATCTGCAGCCACCTTAGCCTGGACTTCATTGTCCATATCACTATGAGTATTTTGGTCAAAGCCATTCAACAAGTCTCTAGGAAGTTTCAATCTTTCCCACATCTTCCTGGCTTCTGGGCCCTCCAAGTCTCTAGGAAGTCCCAGACTTTCCCACATTTTCTTTTCTTCTTCTGAGCCCTCTGAACTGTTCCAACCTCTGCCTGTTACCCAGTCCCAAGTTGCTTCCACATTTTTGGGTATCTTTACAGCAGCATTCCCCTCTCTGTGGTACAAATTTACTGTATTAGTCTGTTATCACGCTGCTAGAAAGAACTGCCTGAGACTGGGTAATTTATCAAAGAAAGAGGCTTAATTAACTCACAGTTTTGCAGGCCTGGGGAAGCCTCAGGAAACTTACAATTATTGCGAAAGGGGAAGCAAACACATCCTTGTTCACATGATGGCAAGAAGGAGAAGTGTTGAGCAAAGAGGAGAAAGCCCTTTTTGAAAGCATCAGATCCCATGAGAACTCACTCACTATCATGAGAACAGCAAAGGGGTGACCATCCACATGATTCAATTACTTCCCACCGGGTCCCTGTCACAACATAGGAGGATCATGGTATTACAATTCAAGATGATATTTGGGTGGGAACACAGAGCCAAACCATATCAACTACCTTTCCTAGCCAGTGGTAACCATGAATCTTCTCTTTATCTTCATGAATTCATTTGTATTAATTTTCAGCTCCCACAAATAAGTGAGAACATGCAGAGTCTGTCTTTCTGTGCCTGGTTTACTTCACTCAGTATAGTGTACTCTTGTTCCATCCATATTGTTCCAAATGAGAGAATCTCATTCGTTTTCATGGCTGTATAGTACTTCATTGTGTATATGCATCACATTTTCTTTATTAATTCATCTGCTGATGGATAATTAGGTTGCTTCCAAATATTGGATGCTGTTAATAGTGCTGAAATAAACATAGGAGTGCAGATATCTCTTGAATATACTAATTTCCTTTCTTTGAGATAAATACCTATCAGTGCTATTGCTGTATCCTATGGTAGTTCTATTTTCAGTTGTTTAAGGAACCTCCATACTCTAATCCATAGTGGCTGTACTAAGTTACATTCCCATCAACAATTTACAAGAATTCCCCTTTCTCCACATCTTTGCCAGCCCTCCTTATCATCTGACTTTTAGATAAAAGGTATTTTAACTAGGATGAAATGATATCTAATTACAGATTTTTAATTTGTTTTTAAGTTTTGTATATTCAGATCTTTTGATAGGTGTATACGTTTATGGAATACATGAGATGTTTTGATACAGGAGTGCAATGTGACATAATCACATCATGGAGAATTATTGTCGTTTTGATATGCACTTCTCTGATAATCAGAGATTTTGAGCACCTTTTCATATACCTGTGTGACATTTCTATGTCATGTTTTGAGAAATGTCTATTCAGACCTTTTGCCCTTTTTTAATGGGATTATTAGATTCTTTTCTATAGGTTGTGTGAACTCCGTATATATTCTGGTTATAAATTCCTTGTCATATGGGCCGTTTGAAAATATTTTCTCCCATTCTGTCTGTTGTTTTTTCACTTTGTTGATTGTTTTCTTTGCTGTACAGAAACTTCTTAACTTAATGTAATTCAATTTGTCTGTTTTTGCTTTGGTTGCATGTTCTTTGGAAGTATTACTCCAAAAATTTTGCCCTTTACAATGTCCTGGAAAGTGTCCCCACTGTTTTCATAGTTGTTTCATAATTTGAGGTACTAGATTTAAGTCTTCAATCCATTTTTATTTGATTTTGTGTATTTTGAGAGAGAGGGAGGTCTAGTTGTTTAAAGTATGTACTTTAGGTTCAGAGGGTACATGAAAAGTTTTGTTCCATGGGTAAATTGTGTGTCATTGAGGCTCGGCATATCAATGATTTTACTGCCAAGGTCATGAGCAAATACCAATAGGTAGCCTTCCAAACCATGCTCCCCTCCCCACGTTTCCCCTCAAGAAGTTCCCAGAGGCTATTGTTTCCTTTTTCCTGTTCATGTGTATTCAATATTTAGCTCCCACTTACAAGTGAGCAAATGCAATATTGATGTCTATTCCTGTATTAGTTCGCTTAGAATAATGGTTTCCAGCTGCATCCATGTTGCTGTAAATGGCATAATTTTATTCTTTTATATGGCTGTGTAGTATTTGATGGTGTATATATGCCACATTTTCTATATCCATTCCACTGTTGATGGGTATCTTGGTTGATTACATGTTTTTAGTCTTATGAATAGTACTGTGATGAACATATAACTGCATATATCTTTTTGGTAGAGTGATTTATTTTTCTTTCCCTATACACCCAATAGTGGGACTGCTGAACCAAATGATATTTCTGTTTTAAGTTCTGTGAGACATCTCCATACTGCTTTCCACAGTAGCTAAACATTAATGGATGTTGAATTTTGTCAAAGGCTTTTTTTGCATCTATTGAGATGATCATGTGGGTTTTGTTGTTAATTCTGTTTTTGTAGTGAATCACACTTATTGGTTTATGTACATGTAAGCAACCTTGCATCCCAGCAAAAAAGCCTACTTGATTATGGTGAAATAGCTGTTTGATGTACTGCTGGATTTGGTTTGCTTGTATTTCATTGAGGATTTTTGCATCTATGTTCATTAGGGATATTGTTCTGAAGCGTGTGTGTGCGCATGCGTGTGTGCACCCGTGTGCATGCACGGGTACGTCTGCTGCAGAACTTTGGTATCATATAATGAGTTAGGGAGGAGTCCCTTCTCTTCCATTTTTTGTAATAGTTTTAGAAGAATTGGCACCTACACTTTACATATCTGCTAAAATTTGGCTGTGAATCCATTTGGTCCAGGGCTTGTTTTGGTTGGATGCATTCTATAACTGATTCAATTTTGGAACTTGTTATTTGTCTATTCAGGAATTTAAGTTTTTCCTGGTTGAATACTGGGAGACTTTGTGTTTCCATAAATTTATTCATTTTTTCTATGCTTTCTAGTTTGTGTACATAGAGGTTTTCACAGTAGTCTCTGAGGATTTTCTGTATTTCTGTGGGGTCAATTGTAATGTCAACTTTGTCATTTCTGATTATGTTTATTTGGATCTTCTATATATTTTTTCTTTATTAATCTAGCTAGCAGTCTATCAATCTTGTTTAATCTATTGAAGAACCAACTTTTAGTTTCATTGATTTTCTTCTGATGTGAATTTTCATGTCTCAGTTTTGTCCAGCTCAGCTCAGATTTTTATTTTTCTTTTTCTTCTGCTAGCTTGGGATTTTATTTGCTCTTGCTTATCTTGTTACTCTAGGTGCAACAATAGATTGTTAGTTTGAGATCTTTTTAACTTCTTTGATGTAGGCAATCAGCACTACAAACTTTCCTCTTAACACTGTTTTAACTGTGTCTCAAATATTCTGGTATGTTGTGATTCTTTTTTATTAGTTTAAAATACTTTTATTTTTTTTTTTAAATTATTGTTTGAACAAAAGTCATTCAATGAGGAGGATGTTTAGCTTCCATGTAATTGTATGGTGTTGACATTTTCAGTAGTGGTTTTCATTTTTATCCAATTATGTTCCCAAAGTGTGATTATTGTAATCTTGTACTTTGTATAGGAAGACAAAAAACAAAACTATGAAAAATAATAACTGGCTGGGTATTATGGTTCATACTTGTAATCTAGCACTTTGGGAGATTGAGGTGGGTGAATCACTTGAGCCCAGGAGTTCAAGACCAGCCTGTGCAATATGGTGAAACCCCGTGTCTACTAAAACTACAAAAATTGGCCTGGCATAGTGGCACATGCCTGTAGTCTCAGCTACTCAGGATGCTGAGGTGGTAGGACCATGTGAGCCTAGGAAGTTGAGGCTATAGTGAACCCTGATGGCATCACTGTGTTCTAACCTGTGCAATGGAGGTGAGACCCTATTTCAATAATGACAATATTAATAACTACAGAAACTTTTAAAATCATAGTACAATAAGATAAATAGAAACAATAAAATGTTAAAAAGCAGAGGAGATGATGTTAAAGTTTAGAGTATTTATTCGCTTCCTCTTTGCTTGTTTGTTTCTGCAGAGTGGACAGCAGTTTAAAATAATGGATTATAATATAGTATTTGTAAGCCTCATGGTAATCTCAAACCAAAAACATATAACACGTACACAAAATATATAAAGCAAAATATTAAAACATATTGGTAGAGAAAATCAGTTTTTAAAAAGAAAAACAAGAAGGAAGGAATGCCACAAAACAAGGAGTAAACAAATAACAAAATGGCAGGAGTAAGTCCTTACTTATCAATAATAATATAGACTGTAAATGAACTCAACTCTGCAACAAAGAGACACAGACTGGCTGAATGGATGAAAAAACAAGATACAGTAATATGTTGCCTACAAGAACCATACATGACATATAAAGACCCACATAGACTTAAAATAAAAGAATGACAAAGATATTACATGCAAAAATAAACCAAAAGCAAGCAGGAGTAGCTATACTTATACAAAATACATGTCCAGACAAAAACTGTAAAAAGATACAAGGAAGGTCATTATATAACGATAAAGGAATCAATTTAGCAAGAGGATGTAATATGGTAAATATAAATGCACCCAACAGTGCAACAAGCAAATACATAAAGCAAATATTATCAGAGCTAAAGAAAGAGAGAGTGATACCCTAAGAGAATAAGACTTGGAGGTTTCAACCACTGTTTTCAGCATTGGACAGATTATCCAGAAAAAAAATCGACAAAGAAACAGACTTAATCTACACTCTAGACCAACTAAAACTAGTAGATACTTAAAGAACATTTCATACATTGGCTGCAGAATACGCATTTTTCTCCTCAGCAAATAAATCACTCTCAAGGATAGACCATATGTTATTACATAAACCATATGTCAAAATTGTTTAAAAATTGAAATTATATCAAGCATCTTCTCTGCCCACAATGAAATAAACTAAGAAATGAATAGCAGCTGGAACTTTCAAAAGCATAAAATACATAGAATTATTAACAATATGCTCCTGAATGACAACTGGGTCCATGAAGAAATTAATAATGATATTAAAATTTTTCTGAAACAAATGAATATGGAAACACAATGTACAAAAACCTATAGGATACAACAAAAGTAGTACTAAGAGGAAGTTGATAGCAATAAGCTCTCCCATCCATAAGCACAAAGTTTCTTTCTCCATACCATATGGCACTAATAAGGGATGGAAGAGTGGTGGTGTATGCAAGCCACGACTGTCTTTTCTACCCTCTTTATTGCCTCTTTTCTTGATATGATGTTAAAATAAAGTACCATGATCACTTACCTACTTTTTGGTTATTATGACAAATCTCCATATTGTTTTCCATAGAGTTTGTACTAATTGACATTCCCACAAGCCGTGTATAAGTGTTCACTTTTCATCACATCCACACAGCATCTATTGTGTCATCAGTTTGACTTCCTCTTTTCCAATTTGAATGGTCTTTATTTTCTTATCATGCAAGATTGCTCTGGATAGGTCATTCAATATTGTGTTGAATGTAAGTGGTGAAAGTTGGCATCTCTGTCTTGTTCCAGTATGTGTGGGGATGATTTTAACTTTCTCCCATTTAGTAGGATGTTGGCTGTATGTTTGTCATATATGGCTTTTATTATTTTGAGATGTTTTCCTTCTATACCTAGTTTGTTGAGAGTTTTATCATATACTCATGCTGAATTTTATCTAACGCTATTTCTACATCTATTGAGATGATATACATATATATATATATATGTTTTGCTTTGAATTCTTTTTATGTAATGAGTCACATTTATTGACTTGCATATGTTGAACCACCCCTGCATTCTCGGGATAAAACCCATGTGATCATGGTGAATTTTTTTTTTATAATTTATTTTTCTTGTGCTGATGGATTAAGTTTCCTAGTATCTTGTTCGGGACTTTTTCACCTTTATTTATCTGGGATATTAGTCTGTAGTTTTTGTTTTCATTATGTTATTTCTGAGATTTGGTATCAGGGTGAGACTGGCTTCATAGAATGAGTTAGGGAGAATTTCTTCTTTCTCAATCTTTTGAAATTGTTCCAGTATAATTGATACCAATTTATATTTGAATGTCTGGTAGAATTTGTCTGTGAATCTGTATGGCCCCATGTTTTTCTTTTTTTAATTATTGATTCCATCTCACTGTTTGCTATGATTTCTATTACTTCCTGATTCAAGCTATGGAGTTCTATGCTTCTAGGAATTTATTCATTTCCTCCAAATATTCTAGATTGTTTACATAGAGGTGTTCGCAGTGGTTTCAAATGATCTTCTGTATTTTAATGGTGGAAGTTGTAATTTGCCCATTTTCATTTATAATCAATCTTTCTTGAATCTTCTGTCTTCATTTTTTGGTTAATCTCGCTAGTGGCCTGCCAATTTGTTAATCTTTTCAAAGAGCCAGCATTTTGTTGCATTGGTCTTTTGTGTTGTGCGTTTGCAATTTCATTTAGTTATGCTCTGATCTTTGTTATTTCTTTTCTTTTCTTTTCTCTTTCTTTCTTTTTCTTTCTTTTTCTTCTTTTTTCTACCTTTGAGTTTGGTTTTTCTCAAAAAAAGATTTTTTTTTTTTTTTGAGGCAGAGTATTGCTCTGTTGCCCAAGCTGGAATACAATACTATGATCTCGGCTCACTGCAACCTCTGCCTCATGGGGTTCAAGTGATTCTCCTGCCTTAGCCTCCCAGCAGCTGTGATTACAAGCACGCACCACCATGCCTGGCTAATTTTTGTATTTTTAGTAGAGACAGGGTTTTGCCATATTGGCTTGTCTCAAACTTGGCCTCAATTGATATACCTGCCAAGGCTTCCCAAAGTGCTAGGATTACAGGTGTGAGCCACCATGCCCAGCTTCTGATTGTTTAATTTCCACTTATTTGTACAGTTTTGACGGTTACTTTTGAAATTGATTTCTGGTTTTATTCCACTATAGTCTCAGAATATACTTGATATTTGTTCAGTTTTTAAAAATTTATTATGACTTATTTTGTGAACTATCATTTGGTCTGTCTCATAGAATTCTCTGTGTAATAATGGGAAGCCAGGTTCATTTTTGTTAGATCCATTTGTTTCGAGAGTGCAACTTAAGTTCAGTGTTTCTTTGTTGACTTTCTGCCTCAGTGACCTGTCTAGTGGTGTCAGTGAAGTGTTGAAGTCCTCCGCTGTTATTATTTTGCCGTCTATCTCTTTTTTAGGTCTACCAGTAATTGCTTTATGAATCTAGGAGCTCCAAATATATATTAAGTATATTATATTTAGGATTGTTATATATTTTTGTTGAATTGATTCTTTTATCAATATGTAATGACTCTTCTTTGCCTTTTTAAGAGTTGTTGCTTTAAAGTCTGTTATATCTAACTTAAACATAGATATTCCTGCTTGCTTTTATTTTCCATTTGCATGAAATATTATTTTCATCCCTTTACCTTGAGTCTATAAGAATCTTTGTGTTAGGTGTGTCTCCTGAAGACAGCAGATAGTTGTTTGTTTTATTTTTATTTTTTTATCCATTCTGCCAATCTGTATCTTTAAAGTGGAGCATTTAGACCATTTACATTCAATATTAATATTGAGATGTGAGGTACTATTCTAGTCATCAGGTTAATTTTTACCAAGTGATTTTGTTTTATTCATTGTGTTATTGTTCTATTATGCCTATGATTTTTATGCTTGCAGGAGCTTATATTCTAGTGTATATTGCTTTTGCTTTAAGTTTTAGAACTCCTTTTAGCATTTCTTATAGGACTGGTCTAATATTGACAAATTAACTTAGCATTTGCTTGTCTGGAAAAAAAAAAAAAACTATTTCTCCTGTAATCATGAAACAGTTTTACTGGGTACAAAATTCCTGGCTGTCAGTTTTTCTGTTTAAGGAGACTAAAGATAGGCTCCCAGTCTCTTCTAGCTTCTAAAACTTCTGCTGAGAAGTCTTCTGTTTGTCTTATAGGTTTTTATTTACAGGTTAACTGATGCTTTTGTCTCAATGCTCATAGAATTATCTCCTTTATGTTGACTAGATAGCATGACTGTATGACTTGGTGATGTCTTTTTTGCAATGAATCTCCCATGATTTATTTGAGCTTCTTGTATTTGGATGTCTAAGTCCAGCAAGGCAAGGGGAATTTTCCTCAGTTATTCCCTCAAGTAGGTTCTTCAAAATTTTGAATTTCTTGTTTCTCCCTCAGGAACATCTGTGATTCTTAGGTTTGTCAGTTTTACATAATTTTATATTTCTAGGATACTTTGTTCATTTATTTTAATTTTTTCTTAAATTTAGTCTGATTGAGTTAATTCAAAAGCCTTGTTTTCAACTCTAATTTTTTTTTCTTCTACTTAGTGTAGCCTATTACTACAAATTTCTACTACATTTTGCAGTATTCCAAACGTGTCTTTTTATTTCCATAAGTTTTGATTGGATTTTCTTTAAAATTTCTATATCTTCAGAAAATTTTTCATTTATATCCTGAATTGTTTTTAAATTTTTAATTTTTAAAAAGTTGTTGGTTTCCACCTTTCTTTTGTGTCTCTTTGAGTAACATAATAAAATTTTGAATTCCTTTTCTGATATTTCAAAAAATTCATCTTGGTTTGTGTCTACTGCCGGAGTTAGTGTGATCTTTTGGGGTTTTATAAAACTCTGTTTTTTCATATTAGGAGAATTATTTTTCTGGTTTCTTCTCATTTGGATTCAATGTGTTTTCTAATTATTTTTGAATTTATTTTTGATTTGACTGGTTTTCTTTTCTCCTAGAGAATGTGACTTTAATATTTACAGTTTATTGTCACTTAGCTTTGGCTCTAGTTGATTTCAGAGATAGATTTTGTGTGTGTTCCTTGGTTATGGAGAATCTTTGAGCAATGGCTTTCTCAGATGGTAGTTATGGTAGCAGTGTGCTATGTGTGTGAGCACGTTCATTCTCCTTTGGAGCTGTCATCGAAGAAGTCTCTTGAAGTTTATCTCATTATCAGCTGGAGTGTACTTAAAAAAATCCCCATATTTCATTCATGGGATTAAACAGTTCAGCTTCAGGAAAGTAGGAAGTGCCCATGGGTAAAACTTCACTATGGCTAAAGCAGGTGCATAAATGCAAAATCTGAATGGTGGACCAATGTCCCAGTTTTGACAGAGGAAACTGAGGAAACTCAGTAAAATGAACAGAAGACTTTTTTTTTTTTTTTTTTTTTTGAGACGGAGTCTCGCTCTGTCGCCCAGGCTGGAGTGCAGTGGCACCATCTGGGCTCACTGCAAGCTCCGCCTCCCGGGTTCACGCCATTCTCCTGCCTCAGCCTCCTGAGTAGCTGGGACTACAGGCGCTGCCACCTCGCCCGGCTAGTTTTTTGTATTTTTTTTTAGTAGAGACGGGGTTTCACCGTGTTAGCCAGGATGGTCTCGATCTCCTGACCTCGTGATTCGCCCGTCTCGGCCTCCCAAAGTGCTGGGATTACAGGCTTGAGCCACCGCGCCCGGCCCAGAAGACTTTTTAGGGGGAAGGGAGGGAGCTGCCACAGCCTCTCTTCCAGGCCTGCTGCACAGCAATCCACCTTCCAGTCACTTTCTTTACCCAGTGTTTCAGTTGTGATTTTCCATGTAGAGAGGGATTTTGACTCTACCTATTGTGCAAGCATGAACCTGGAGTGCACTCTTCCTGTGGGAATGCAGTCACCATGAAATGTTCCAGAAAGGCTGTCGGCAGATGCACCCATGCTTAGCTCCCATCTGAGAAGCCCCAACTATGTCTGTAGTACTGGGTGAGGGGGAAAATTAGTACCCTTCTCCAAGACCCTTCATGAGCACCAGGGCTGCCTGACAATTGGGTTAGACTTGCAAACTTTCTCCACTGAGCCCAGCATTGCATCTGTGCCTATGGGAAGAAACTATCCACAAGTGGAAAGTTCAGGGACTCAAGGATCACAGTCTGCTCTCTTTTGTCCCGCTGGCTTTTCCCTTAATGTGATACACATCTTCTTTTCCTAGGAGTAGCAATCCTGAGGGCAAGACTACTGTGAATGTTGCTGCTCCTTTGGGTGTAGCTACCCAGTGGAGCTGCCACACTGCAGGCTGGTTTGGGAGAATGTCTGCAAGGGATCTAGTTATTTAGCCTGTCCTCTAGTCTCCTAGAATGGGTACCAGCAGCAGTTCTGTTGAGGCTGGGAGGGGAGTGATGTAGACTCTGTGAGATTTCCTTGGTTATAAATAGCCTTACTGTGTTGGCTTTCTTAAATGCCAGTAATAATGTACTGGGCACATGGCCAAACTCAAGACCTCCTGGTTATCCAGTATGATGCAGCCATTCTGATAGCTGAGGTCTTGACAAACTTTTCTGGCTCTTGAGTGCTGTGTTACTGTGCCCACAGTTGTAATGGGCTGTGCTGCTTGGCCTTCAGCCAGGAGGTGGTGCAGAGGAGTTCCAGCTGCAATGGTAGTGTTGGGATCTGTGTTTGCCTTACAAGGGAAGGACTCCAGTGTTTTAGGAAATGGCTGGAAGCCACGGAGTTCCCAAAAGTCTTTGACCATTGTGTTATGCTACTAGGGTGTGGGGAGGGAAAAAGCCAAGTTGGAGCTGAGTCAGGCAAGTCCACATTCTGGTTCCCTATGTTTGGGTACAAACAGCAGCCCCAGTAAGAATCAGATGGAAGTTCCCTGGCCACTGGAGTAATGTTCTAGGTTAGAATGCAGCTGTCTCTGCTCCACAAAAGAATCCACACGGGGAGCAGAGAGCAGCAGGTGACAGTAAGACCCATTCAACTTCCATGCACATATTAAGGCAGGTTCCACATCCGCATTATTTTGCTGGCAGCAGCTAGCTGGGAAACAGGAAGCCTTCGCAGCAGACCAACATGGCACAAGTATACATATGTAACAAACCTGCACGTTATGCACATGTACCCTACAACTTAAAGTATAATAATAATAAATAAATTTAAAAAAAAAATAAAAAAATTAAAAAAAAAAAAAAAAAAAAAGAACTCAAAACTGCCTCAGGTCATAAAGCCTTCTCCACCAAGTCAGAAACAATGTGTTTCAGGTCATGCCCCTCCCAGTCCAACCAGGAAGCAAGGGCACTCAGCTTCTGCTCCTGTAGCTATAGAACAGTTCTCATTTGTCCCTTGGGTCTGGCCAAGGGGATTTATCCCCACTCAAGAATATATCACATAATTCAACTGAGAACTTCTCTCAACCTGTGACCACAGCCTGATTTAGCTGGTAGACTTCCACAGGGTCCCCTATGAGGTAAGATCAGGAGTGGCTTTTCTCCATCACCACTGGAATCTTGGAGTACATGCAAAGCATGTCCTGATGCTGCTCCGTATACTTCACACTGCTCAGTGAATCAGCTCTAGTACTGGGTAGGATTAAAGCATTACCCCATGGCCTGGATTAGCTGGCCTCCCTGCGAGATCGTGTGTCGTGGAGGGAGTCTCCCTTTGACACTCTGGAAACTCATAGTTTTCTGCATGGTTCATGGTGTATGCTCCTGCCTGCTGCTTTTTGCAAAGGATCTGTGGTTTCTTTCAGTTTTTCTGTTAAGTTCTGGTGTTGCTTCTTGAAAAAAAATTCACAACATATATCTCCATACACCATTTTGTCTTCCCAAGTGGGAGAGGCATGCTAATAATGTCTCCAATCCATTGTCTTGGAAATAAAATCTCCTTTGTGTTTTTAAGAAGATGTGAATGTCCAACAGCTATGTATCAAGATTACTGGCTAGGATAAACCTTGGTAATACATTGAACTGGATTTTTTTTTTAAACACATTTATTGGGAAGTATAACACATATAAGGAAAACTATATAAAATATTTGTAGAGTTTAGCAGTTGATTATAAAGTGAACATCCAGTAACCATAACTAAGTTCAGGAAATAGAGCATCTTTTTTATCACAAACTTTTTTATCTCCCTTAAGGATAAATAGACTTCTGTTTCTTGGTGAAAATTGCTTCTTTACATTCTTTATAGTTTTGCTACTGATTCACACATCCTTAAACACTATTCTTACAATTCCCTGTGTTAAGATAAAATCTTCAACAAGTTAAATGAAGCAGAACTTATTTGAGCAAAGAATAATTCATGAATTGGGCATCACTTTGAACCTGGAGAGGTTCAGAGAACGCCCAACAATATGGGCAAGCAGTATTTATAGACATAAAAAGGAGGTTACATACAGAAACAAATTGATTGATTACAACTTGGCATTTGCCTTATTTGAGCACAATGTAAGGAGGTCTTTGACTTTTATGTACATGATGTGATCAGTTGGTAGCCTGTGATTGGCTGAAGCTTGGCTGTTATGATTGGCTGAGACTCAGCTAGTCCTTACTGGAATATATCCTTAAATTCAGATGCAGTTTGTTTATATATTAAGTTAGGTTGCAGTCTGCTACGTAGGAGCTCAAAGTACCTAGGGAATCTTGGACCAAAATTAATCTACTTTAATACATGTTTTTGGCAAGTGTTGTAAACTTTTGACACATTTGACAAGGCTCCCAAAGTCCAATTTCAACTACAAAATTAAGTCTTTTGTTTTTTAAATTGTTAACTTCAGAATGTTACAGAGGGCATCTGCAATATCAAATAGAGAGATAAAAAGCATTATTTGATATGTTAAATTACTTGGAAAGCATTGTCAAATAAGAAATGATGTTCAACTTTCTTTGGGATGTATTGTATTGAATATGCTATTAATATGTGTTCCAAAATTGTATGTGATTCCTGAAATTATGATATCTGGGTACATGTTATCAGTTGTAATTATGGTTATTATTTTAAATTTTTGTAGGCCACAAAGTTACAAAATTTTCTTGGCATTTGTGTCTTTATGCTTAAGTTCTTTCCATAGTTAGTTGCTTAATTCTGATGCATTTTTTGAAAACATCACAAACAAGTAAAATCTTAGAGTATTGTGTTTTCAGGGAGGTTCATAAAAGGATGGAAAGAACCCTGACAAGTGCTCTTGAATACAAGGTTCTGATAACTTTAGGATTATATCATTTGGACTGAGTAATAATTCCCCTAACTCCAATAAAAAGACTGACTGGTTGATAATACTGCTAACCCCAGCAGAACAAAAATTAATTGAATACCAAGTAAATACTTTGCTAGATTTTTATGCTAAGTCTACCAGTACCAAAAATGTTTAGACATCCAGTTTTAATAAACTTCATGATCCAAGTCAAATTATCCATGATAACCCATCTGATAAATAGTGTGCACCTAAGTTGGAGAAGCAAAATTTGTATTTAAGATATAAGTCCAATATTAAGTGTGGACTCACAGAGAAACTGGATGACTCTGTGTGGTCTTTCTTGAGTCCTTAAAGCTTTCATTATTAAAAGCTCTGTATTCCACAACTCATTATGAAAGAAATAAGATGATTCAAATTAAATATATATATTTTTAGAAGTTGCTATATATATGTGTGTGTGTGCATATATATATACACACATATGTGTGTGTGTGTGTGTGTGTGTGTGTGTATATATATATATATATATATATATATAGAGAGAGAGAGAGAGAGAGAGAGAGAGACTTCTAAATTGCTAAAGTGGTTTTTGACCTTTGTTTGGTTTGTCAAACCCATAATCCTGGGAAGACAATCAAACTTCAGGTACAGCTCTGATAGCTGATGGGCCATCCAAGCATTTATAGAGGGATTTCTTACCATTGTCATTTTCAATCCATGTTTTATGTTTATGTAAAAGCTTTCCCTCTTATAGTGATAGCTGAAACAGTATTAGGAAACATGTTTTCCTCATGGGATGTTCTTGAAGAAATCTCTAGTGATATAAGTACTTGTTTCACTAGAAAAGTTGTAAAACAGTTAAATAAGGTATTGCAGATATGATAGCATTAAGCAAAGTTAACTGAATTGACTGGATTACCTTCATCAAAGGTATCGTAGATTAATGACAGATTCACTTCCTGTGGAAAAATAAGTGGATATCTTGTAAAATAGTCGCTGGAAGGCCTATGTACCTAATAGTAGAAACTTATGTATCTTCTGCTTCTAAGCTCTGATATGACTAAATGCTACCAGGCTTTAATGCAATGTGCTAAAATGTATTTTCACCAGGTAAAGAAAACTTTTCATGTTCCACATTCGAACCATTCACAATCTGGAACCTGCATATTGGGTTTTCTGAGAATGACATCAGAGAAAGACGGACCTTGCCACCCACACTGCCACCAAATTTCAGGACCTTGAAACTTTGGGTTGGAATCTCACAACTCAGAAGGACCCTTCTCTGTATGTTGATTGGAGACCTTAAGGTAAAGGAACCCAGGGAAATTTCTCCCCAGAAGCAGATGGCATCCCAGACATGGACTGGTTTTATCCTCAGATTGCAGATCAATACTTCTCTGCTATCAGAAAACTCTTATTTCTCATTATTTTCCCTTGCTTATGCCTCAATGAACAATAGAACTGAAAATGAGGTCCCTTTTGTTCATTCATAAGGTATACTTTTATTTGTGCAGGATTTTTTAGCCAGCCTTATACGTGGACAACCATATGCCTTGATAGCTAAAATATGAAGGGCCAATGTGGATGAGAAATGGTACCTTTGTTACTTCATAATCAGTCAGAAATATAACATTGGTCTACTCCTGTTAACCTACATCATAGATTAAAGAGAACATTGTCAGAAGGCTTTCAGTCTTCTGGATGGGCATCATGTGTTAGGCCTCCTTTTTCATGGTTTTGAGTAAATGAAACAATGATTAGAAATGTATCCCTCATAATAAGTTGTATAGCAGATTATACTGTAAAGGCTATGATCACACAACACATTTTAAATTCTGTTGCTAAACTTGTGCTAAATAATATAATTGCTCTAGTTTACTTACTGGCTAAACAGAGAAGTGGCTGTGCAGTTTTTAATAGTTCCAGTAGCACATGGAGGAATATATCAAGTATTTTAGAGGTTCAGTTATAGGGGATCAACCAACAGTCTGCTTGATTAAAAGAAGTGTATTCTATATAGCTCATTCTTTGATCTATTTGATTTTAGTTGATTTGGTTCATGGAGATTCTGGCTAGTGTACATGCTCCAAACTCTTGGTATTATCTTCCTGATAGTCATAACAGTAGTTTCCCTGGTGTGCTTTATTCTTGCAAAAGCTTTAAACACTTGCATGCAGCCATCTCTAGAATGTCAAGGTCTCTCTTTGACTGTACTGACATAAACTCAAAAGAAGAGATGTGACCATGAGGACACCATAACTCATCAGTGACGTGCTGAGGCCAGGAACCCAAAATGATAGTAACTGAGTGATGCTAAGGCTCTATGTTTTGGTTACACTCTCATCTAAATGAGAACCTTACCAAAAGTGAAGAATTTTTAAAGAAACTTATGGGAAGCCATTGTTTTGGACTGAGCTCATGTACTAGGCCCCAGCAGACTAAACCAAACAAAAATGGAGTCATCTATGCTAAATGTGACATAATCAAATGAAAACTTTAGCAAAACAGATAGATCCTAAAACAGACTGGGTTTTGTGTTTCTCTTGTAAATCAGAGATTACAGCACAAAAGTTCACCTCTTCTCTAAACATTTAAAAACTAATCACATAAAGTCCTTGTCCCTACCTTGCAAAACCCACTGTTTTGCTGTTTCCCAGTGGGATTTGAGAACAAATAAGTGCATTTACAATGGTGACAGAGTGACATCAGTGCTTAAAAGTTTTGGTCTATCAAAACTGAGAGGATGATAAAAAGGGGGGAATAGTTAAAGTAAGTTTAGCCTAAAGCTGCCTCACATATTTTATTAATAAGTTCTGCCTAAAGTTTTCTCCATACTTATCAAACTGTAACCTAAGTGGACATGTAAACTGATGGTAACCTACTCTTGTGCCCATCACCGAGTTTCAGCCAAACAAAGACTGTCAACTGTTCAAACCAATTTCAAATAAGCCAAATGCTGAGCTCTACTCAATCTGACTGTTTCTGCACCCCACTTCCATTTTCTGTACATCACTTTCTTTTTCTGTCCATAAATCTTCTACCACGTGGCTGCACTCTGAGACTACTGTGGCTTGGGATGCTGCCTGATATGCGAATCATTCTTTGCTCAATTAAACTCTGTTAAATTTTTTAAAAGGATATGTTTTGGGGCTTTTTATATACGTTTGAATATATGTGTTCTCTTGAGCCTAGCCTCTTTTGCATAATATCATGTTTGTAAAATTTATTTCTGTTGTTGTGTATAGTTGTGTTTCCTTCATTTTTATTGCTTCATAGTGTGATGTTTATATGAATATACTATAATTCTACCATTATACACTTTTTGCTGGCTATGTGGGTTTTTTTCTGTTGGGGATGTTATGAATGGTACTGCATATATTTTCTCACATAAAAGGGGTAGTGGAATTGCTGGGTGGTAGGATATGATTTCCTTCAATTTTATTAGGTAATTTCCAAATTATTCTCCAAAGTGATTTTACAAGCTTATACTCTCACCAGGAGAATATGAAGTTCCCTATCTTAAAGTGATTGCTTTCAATATTTTACCATTAAGAATGATACTTTATAGTTTTTTAGATAATTCTTATTGGATTAAATGAATTCACCTTGTTAATAGCACTCTACATGTTTTTAATTGAGAGTGGATGAGAACATTAAAAGAACCAGTTAGTAAATTTAAACTTTTGAAATTTCATCGTGCTAGTGGTGTTAATCACTCTGAGTTGTTAATTTGTATTTTCTTCATCATGAATATGGTCAAGCACTTCTTCATATAGTTATTGTCCATTTTGATTTTCTTCTTGTGAAGTTTCATTCAAGTCAATAGTCCATTTTTAAAAAATTGGCATTGTTACCTGTTCTTTTTTAAAAATTTATATAGGTTTATTTTATATTCTTGTTGGTTATATGTACAGTAAATATCTATGCTCACTTTGTGACTTATATGTTAATGTTTTTTATTTTTTTTGATGAATAGAAGTTTTAAATGTAACTTATTTTAATTTATCAAACATTCTATATTGTCATAAAAATCTCCAACTTTGTCTCTAAATGGCTTTGTTGTTTTCTCTTACAAATGTTGGTGCTTAATGCACCTGGAATTGATGTTTGCGTGTGGTGTATGGTATCCAATTATTTTTTACACTTTCATATTGTTCTATTGCCCTTTATTTAATTTTAAAAAGCCTTCTTATTACATCTTTTCATCACCACAACCTCTGTTCATAAATCAAGTTTCCATATGTAAGTGTGTGAAAGTAACATTCTGTGCTTTCTTTTCTGTTCTATCGAGCTATAGTGCCCAATAATTAACTCACCATATTAATTACTACAGCTTTATAATAATCTTGGATAATAAGTTTATATGGTTATTGATATTTGGCAGAGCTTTTTCTACCATCATGTTCTTTTGCAACATTATTCTGGCTATACATGGCCCTTTGAATTTTCATATAAATTTTGGAGTCAGCTTATCAAGTTGTACACAAGAAAAATAGTTGGAAATTTTACTGATATGAAATTTAATCTATAAATCAATTTTTGATAGCTGACTTTTACAATTCATGTCTTTAATTTATGAACACTGTAGTTCTCTCATTTATTTTGGTCTCCTTTAAATAACAATAAAGTTTTAAATTTTTTCTAAGTTTCTGTTGTGTTTTTTTTTTTTTCTAGTTATTTGATATTTTGGGACCGTATAAAATATTTAAAAATTTATAATTTTTTAAGAAAGACAAATTACTTTACATTGTCCTTGTATTTAGCACATATTAGAAAACCAATTTTCATCCTGAGTTTATTTGCAGATTCATTTTTATTTTCAATTTATAAAATCATATATTCTGTGGATAATGAGTTTTATTTCTTTCTGACAATTTTACCTCTTATTTGTTTGTACAAATATTCATTTATCCATTTATTTATGACTTACTGAACTACCTAAGACATATGGTACACTGTTTTTATTCATTTATTTATTTTAGACGGAGTCTCGCTCTGTCACCCAGGCTGGAGTGCAGTGGCGTGTTCTCGACTCACTGCAACATCCGCCTCCCGGGTTCCAGCGATTCTCCTGCCTCAGCCTCCCAAGTATCCGGGACTACAGGCACGTGCCACTACGCCTGGCTAATTTTTTGTATTTTTAGTAGAGATGAGGTTTCACCGTGTTGGCCAGGATGGTCTCGATCTCCTGATCTTATGATCTGCCCTCCTCAGCCTCCCAAAGTGCTGGGATTGCAGGCATGAGCCACCGCGCCCCGCCCTGGTACACTGTTAAATAGAAATGGTGATAGCAACATTCTTCTCCCACTCCTGTGCTGAGAAAGTTGACTTCAGGATATATAAAACAAGGCCAACTTAAAAATCATTTTTTATGTTGACTTGGAATGCAATGAATTCCAAACTACTTAAGTTAATGAAACAGTCTATGTTTGAAATCACCAAATGTATGACTTCCTTCATTCTTTATGAACTCTTTGCTAACTCAGAAGTGCTTTGACTATTAACTTTTTTATTTTTACTGCCTTTAATTAGCCTTTCTCAGTTATACTTGCATATGTCAAATGTTTTAATTTTTAGATAATACTGAAATTTATGAAAAAAATTTGGACTGTTTTTTGCATGTCTGCATTTTTATAGAGTATACTTATATATTCTATGTCGGTATCTGTGAAGGCAAATAGGTATAAAGCTACATAGTAACTACAAGCTCCTATTAAGAGGAACAGAGCTTGAAAATTCCTTTAGGATGAAATGGTGGTAGTTAGAAATGCCTTTCTGATCTAGGCACCAACCCAACATTAATATAGTAAGATAGGGGTAAGGAACGAAAAGCTTATTGTATAAGGATGTGATTTTGGAGAGGGTGGTACTATTTTCACAAGGGTGACATACATTTAATAATTGATTTGAGTACGTATGTAAATTATTTAGGTAGTTGCCTCATCTTCTCCCTATTAGAGTAATTTTAAAGCAGGAGAGGTTTCTCATCCACCCTTATGTGAAGAGACTGAAGACTTGTAGACATGTTCCAAAGACAAAAATCTATAGACTTATGTTTAAAGACTTAGAATTAATCCTGGGGGAAAATATACATATATTATTGGTCATCCTTACATTTTGTGAATACTGTTCTTCAGTTGCTAAAAGATGATGATTATCTCCCCATACTGCAAATGATCCAAACATTTTATTCATAGATAAGAGAAAATGTATCATAATTCAACATGGTTCAAGGAGTTAAAAGCTCTGTGACTGCCTCACCCCAGCCTACAACCTAATGTTTTACGCAAAATCTGAGTTTAATTATATACTGCGTTTGTTGTCAAACATACTGCCAGATAAGAAAGAATAAATGGCTCAGAAGGCAGGACTGCATTTGGTTGGTGATAAAAGCAACATCCATTATATGTATTATTATTTTTTTAATATAAAGGGAAACATAGAGCTGTGGTTGTCGAAATTAAAAACATAAAATTGCCAATATTTTACATTCACTGAAATGATTTTACCTATCACTAATAAACATTTGGGAATATAATATAGTTTAGAAATAGATTTACATTTAAAAAGAAATATTAGACACTAGAATAAAATATATTTTAGAAATATATTTAGATTTGAAAAGAAATATTAGATATCATATTAAATAACTTTCTTTTAGCTAGATGAAAAAAGTTGCCAAAGTTGTCGCCTCAATTTGGAGCAAATCTAATCATTTGTTTCAGTTCTTGCCATTCCTTTAATTAGATTAATTGTATGTTTGCTTTATTTACCTAACAAGAGTTGCTCTGCTGGTTCAACAATTCATTTTACAAGTGACTACAGACACAGATTGAGCTTCACGTCTATGTCTTCCTCACTCTCAAGTATCTCTACTACTTGCTTTTCTGGGGGAATTATATAGAGTATTATGTTTTATGTATAATAGCTCAAAACACAAAGTATTTCTTTTAATAATGGTCTTTCTTTAACACTTTTATTCTCCTCCAAATATACTTCATTTGGTGATGCCTTTTAATTTGCACTTTCTTTTCTGTTTCTGTTCTGAGTTAGTTAATGCTGAGGTTGTACAAGTCAGATAATATTATCTCTACTCCTATAACTGGTTTGCCTACTTAATCACATTAACCAGGCAATTCTGATAATCTTTCTTTTCCCTGAGCACACAAAAACACACGAACAAGCACACACACACACACGTGTGTGCAAAAAGACACTTAGTTTATGTAAAGCATATTATACCAAATTGATATTTGGTATAAGTTGGACACCACCATAGAGGAAAGGTTAAAATCAAGGTGAAGTTATTGGTTCTGGGTTGGCAGAGGATAACTACATTGATTCTCTTTTCTCTTTGGAGGTTATCCTCTATTTCTAACAACAGAAAATAATTTCATGGTTAGAAGAAAACCAGATGTGTATTTTCAATAATTTGATTAACAAATAGATACTATATGCCTTCTATGATCTCACGTCTGTGGTAGATGTAGCTACTTGGGAAAAGCAGATAGAAAAAAAAGGATGTTATATGTAAAGAATAATGAGTTTGTCTGGCATGTAATAGTTATACTTGCAAACACAATGCACTTTTTTAGCATATGTTGTGACATGAAGGCGGAGTGGGGGCATGGCTATAGAAGAATGATGAAGCATGAAGATTACTCCAAAGATCTTTAATGAGGTTTGAAAATGTGATTTTCCATTCTAATATGACTTTTCAGATGATAACGACTTGTTCAAAACCTATGAACAACTTTAGAGATACTAAAACATATTGCTATTTAATAAAATAGTTTCAAAAGGGTTTTATAAATTTAAACCTTGATAAGCAATACTGAGAGTGCCTGTTTTAACTATCGCCTCACCAATATTGACACTTTCTTCAGTGTTACTAATTTCATGGGTGAAAATAGTATCTCACTAAAATTGAATCTTAGCCAGTTACTTTAGACATTGTCATTGCCATATGTCTGTTGTCTAGTTGTTTTATCCTTTTTTGTTCTTTTATAGTTGTCTGTTGTTATGTTTTCCCAAAAACTACTTTTGCCCATGTGCTCTTGTATTGATTTGTGTGACCTCTTTATATAAAAACAAATAATGTACCAATTGATTTGGCATAACAGATGTGAATATTTTTCAGGTTTTTCTTCAAAATTTTATTTGGCTAATAGAAATATAAGAGTAAAATGTTAATATAGTTAAATTCATTGAGCTTTAATGTTTTATTTCTTCTATTTTAATGATTTTTTGAAGTTCAACAATTTTATCCCTTACAAAATCATATATGTTCATTAAAGACAATTTGGAATATCCCAAAAAATAGAAGAGTAAAAAAAGTTTTCTTTTGCTATTGCTATTTTCTGCCTTTTAGAAAGATGCATTCTGGTTCATTCTGTTGACAGCATATGATATAATAACTGCTCTTTCATGTCATGTTTCTTCCTGTCATGTCATACAATTCATTTATTAAATAAACATTTATTTATCATCATTAAATATCGGCCACTTTTCCAGGTACTGGAATGCAGCTGTGAACAGTCTTTGATCACATGGAAAATACTTTCTAGTGATAGTATGGTGGGGGACAAAAACACATATCAACATAAAACATACTGGGTATTTTTTAGTGCTATGAAGAAAAGGAAAGTCAGTTAAGGAATAGTAACAAAGAGTTTTGGAAGGAGGGGTTCCAATTTAGTACAGGGTTTGAGGAAAACCCTTATTTGGTGATACTTTAGCAGAGATCTGAGTGAAATGACAGAATGAGAGAAGAAAATCCCAGGCAAAGGGACAGAGCAGGAACAAAAGAGCTGAGATAGGAATGTGCTTGACGTTTCAGAGAACAGTGAAGTGACAGTGTGACAAGAGTGGCATGAGGGAGGGGAAGAGCGGTAGGAGATTTAATCAAAGAGGTAAGGTCACAGTAAGAACTTTGAACTTCATCGAATATGAGATAGGCTGCCATTGATCATTTAGAGGGAGAAGTTACATGATATGACTTGTAAAGATTCACCTTGGTAGTTTTGTGGAGAATAGACTATAGGAAGAAAACAAGGAGAGCTGGAAAACCTGTTAGGAGACTATCAAAATAATCTACCGTAATAAATAGCCTATCTTAATAGGCTACATAATGGCCTACATAAATAACCTATATTAGAGAATTAGAGGTGATGGTGGTTTGGAATGGGAGGTTGCCAACAGAGGTGATACAAAAATTCTAAAATTTTGAATACATATTGAAAACTTAGCCGTCGTGATTTCCCGACAGAGTGGACTCAGCGGGCATGAGAAGAAGAAAGGAGTAAAGAAAAACTCCAAGGCCTTTGGCCTAAAAACTTCAAGAAAAAAGCTGACATTTACTGAGATGAAAAATATTCAAGGACGGAGGAATAAGTTTGGAATGTGAGGAGATAAGAGTTCAGTTATTACAAGGTGTTTGTAATTAGAATTTTAAATAGTCTTTCTTTATTGAAAATATTCTACACTTCAGCTTGCTATGGTGGGAATATTTGTGTATTTCCAAAATTCATGTTAAAATCCTAATGTCCAAAGCAGTGATATTAGGAGGTAGGGTCTCTTGGGAGGTGATTAGAGAATGAGGGTGAGGTCCTCATGAATAGAGTTGATATCCTTACGAAAGAGGCCCAAGGGAGCTTGTTTGCCCCTCCCACCAGGTGAGACTGCAGGGAGAAGGCATTGTCTATGATCAATAGGCCCTCACGAGACACCTAACCTGCCTTGATCTTGGATTTTTTTTTTTTTTTCATAAACAAAAGTGGTCTTTAATGATTTCAGACGTAATCAGCAAAATTCAGATGATTCAGTGAATGGGGACTAATCTCCTAACGCAGTAAGGAAAAGTTTAAATTCATTCTGTCAGTTTGGTACTGTATTTCCATATGATACCTCCAACCCTGGTATTGATTTGTATTTTTAAGGTAATGTCTGTATTTTACCTCTTATGGATGCACTTATTTTTATATTTTAAAGAAACTGATTTTCTCTAGATGAATCCAGAGTACTGTAAATCCTCAGTACCATCAAGAGCATCTTCCTACTCCTTTTTTTTTTTTTTTTTAAATCTTGGTAACTCCTGATCCCAGATTGTATCTTTTTAATTATTATTATTTTTTATTATTATACTTTATGTTCTAGGGTACATGTGCACAACGTGCAGGTTTGTTACATATGTATACATGTGCCAAGTTGGTGTGCTGCACCCATTAACTAGTCATTTACATTAGGTATATCTCCTAATGTTATGCCTCCCCTCTCCCCACACTCCACAACAGGCCCCGATGTCTGATGTTCCCCTTCCTGTGTCCAAGTGATCTCATTGTTCAATTCCCACCTATGAGTGAGAACATGCGGTGTTTGGTTTTCCGTTCTTGCAATAGTTTGCTGAGAATGATGGTTTCCAGCTGCATCCATGTCCCTACAAAGGACACAAACTCATCCTTTTTTATGGTTGCATAGTATTCCATGGTGTTAACCTCCATAACTGTGAGAAATACATTTTCGTTGTTTATAAACTACCCAATTTATGGTATTTTGTAATAATGGCAGAAACTAAGACAAGCCTCTGGAACAGTGTTTCTAGATTAGAAGTTGCAAAATGAGAACTTGCAGGCCGCCACTTGTTTTTGTATTGCCACAGCTACAAAAGGGTTTTACAGGTGAACATATTTACAATTGATTTGATGATTGAGTGATTGAGAACACTAACTTTGAACCTTAATTAAGTGAAATATAACCCTCTCAAATTCTACTCTGTAGGATAATTTTATTATAGTATTCTTTTCTTCTCAATATCATCACTATATTTTGAATTTCGTCAAATTTAACATTTGTGGAGATGTGTTTCTTCTTGTTATATGAAAGCCTGCATAATATCCTTGATGTTTTCTCTTGGCCCACAATGGCTGCAATATTTGTTATCTGGGCTTTTATATAAACAATTTGCTGACTCCTGTTCTAGAAAAAGTATGCATAAAAATCTCCTGGGAGCTATGAGAAAAAAATGTAGATTTCTGTTCTTCAACCCAACATCACCACTGCTACATCAAATTTGATTCAGTAAGCCAAGGGTGAGTCCTAGGAATCCAAATTTTAGCAAATACTACCATTGATTCTGATACACTTTGAAACACAGTTTGAGAAACACAAAAATGTTGAACAGGTTTCAATACTGTCATTTAACTAAATGTGGCCCAGTGCTTCCCCACCAGCATGCCGGTAAATATTAGTTCATCACAAAGATCTTACTGGAGTGAATTGCCACAGGGATTACACTTGCGTATGGTTCTGTCCACTTGCCCAATCACCTTTCTTTGGACCATAGACTTGTTTGGGAACCAAAGCTTTGTTTTTGGACGAAGAGGTCTGTGGTTCCTAATTTGAGCCCATATGATAATTGATGTGTTGTTAGTCCTGGGATCCTTGTATTTGTTCTTATCTCCCTTTCTATATCATCTTTATTATTATTTATATATGTATGCAGGTATATATGCATGCATCCACCCTCAAATTCATCCATCCATTGATCCATTTGTCCATCCAATTTCCTTACAAACATGAAGATTTTAACTTGACTATATTTAGAACAGTCCTCCAACGCAATTGCCATGCACATCCTGAGTTTTTAATAGGTATGATCTACCATTTGTGCCATAGAAAATTTAAAAAATTTACCAATGAACCTTGGAAAGAGCAAATTTTGGATGTCTAACTCAGTACAAACAGCAAAACATAGGGAGCTTTAAAACTCAAACCATTATAACACATTTCAGAATCATTGTTATTATAAGTTAAAAATTATTGCTTTAATACCTTAATGATTGTAGGAAGTTCTGGAGCTTTTAGGTAGTACATATGAAATTAAGCAAGCAAGCAGTAATGTATCTTCTGAGATAATTTCTAGCATTAAATACTGACACTTTTTAATGAACTTTCGATGTGTGCCACAAGTTTGTATTTCCAAGGGCCAAGTCTTTCTTTTTGCCACCTTTTCTACATTCTCATTGTTTCTTGGGATCTACACTGATGGTGCAACAGAGAAACATGACTCCCCTTTCAGAGTTGTTATGAAAGATTTCCATGACTTTTTTTTTTAATCCTTTTTGTATCTAATCATCACCTTTACAAATTTCTGTGAGGGCTCTCTCTTTAGAGAGAATGTATTAACTAGTATCTGACACAGACATGTTTTCCATTTTTTCAACTGTAAAATTCATTTTTTTTTGCATTCAAAATGTGTATTCAATTGATCTGAAACTCCTCTCTGTTTAAATTATGAATTCTTAATACTGACTTAAGTTATTTAATATAACGTTCTTAATTATTCACTGAGGAAGTTTTTTAGGGACAGATTCCATATTGTTTTATGTATTGAGTAACATTTGAAATTTTATCTAACAACTTGAACAATAGATAACCTTTGCATATACAGCAAGATAAACTGCTTTACCAGACAAGGTTAGCAATACTCTAAAAACGTATGTTCCAAGATCAATTAAAACATAATTGTCACGACCCCAAGTTCTCAGCCCCAGATTCCAGTGAAAATTTCAAGCAAGCAATTACTTCAATCAGAAACTCAGCTTAAATGATATTTATGATGAAAATTGCTGCTGAGGGCAGGTTGTAGTCCTGTTTATCAGTTTATGTATTACCTTAAAATGTACCCAGGAGATATTTTTGTCCTTGACCATTACAATAAATTTTATACATGCAGCTCTCACAATCTAAAGATAATACAAACAGTACTCAGTAGTCTGAGAAAATTATTCTGCCTAAAGTAAAACTGTTTTTCATTTTGGAGACTAAAATAAGAGACATACCTAGTTTATACTTTTTCATCCTTTCACAGTTTGTTTCACTTATATCAAAATATAATAGAAGTTTCAGAAAAACGTATCTTCCTGCATACTTTTTTTTTTTTTTTTTTTTTTTTTTGAGACAGAGTCTTGCTCTATCGCCCAGGCTGGAGTGCTGTGGCCGGATCTCAGCTCACTGCAAGCTCCGCCTCCCGGGTTTACGCCATTCTCCTGCCTCAGCCTCCGAGTAGCTGGGATTACAGGCGCCCGCCACCTCGCCCGGCTAGTTTTTTGTATTTTTTAGTAGAGACGGGGTTTCACCGGGTTAGCCAGGATGGTCTCGATCTCCTGACATTGTGATCCACCCGTCTCGGCCTCCCAAAGTGCTGGGATTACAGGCTTGAGCCACCGCGCCCGGCCATCTTCCTGCATACTTTTACTCTTTAACTGAGAGGGTTCACACTATTGCAATATGTCTCCATGAAACAAGTAGATAATTTCATTGCCTATGTTACACTTCAGAAGTATTGGGCAGTTTCTCTTAGCAATATCTCTTGTTATGCTTGGAGTATGATTTCATATCACAAAATTTATCCCACATTAGCAATATATATTTCTAGATATATTCCCTAGTCTTTGCTATTCATATGCTTCAGCACATTGATACATTATGAAACCACAATTCCAAACAGACCCCATGGCTTTGTCGTTGGTTTAATTTGCATCATTATGAAATTTACATTTTTTAAAAGAATATCTTTAGCTAAATACATTCACTCACACCGAAACAGTAGACAAGTTTCCCACCATGTACAACTTACCATGCAAGTCCTGAAGCTTTGTCTCACCGAATTGTACAATATCAAACACATGCACATCTAATAGCTACAAATAAATTTCTGAGCTGATGTTTAGACAGACTATATAATCCAGAAATACCTCATGTATTTTTGAATACTCAGCAAGGATGGGATTGAGATTCAGTGAGGGAGGTAAGAGAGTAGACGGAAGTAGATTAGCACCAATAATTATTTAAGCAAATTCACTTACAAATGAAATACTCCTGAGGCTTAGTGTCACTGTAGTAGTCAAATCAGTGATAAAAATAACCATACAAATTGAATACAAACGGTTTGTGATGTTTTACCTTCAATTAAGTATCAAAATAGGCAGAATTTTAATGCCTTTACAGTATTTACACTTCTAACATTTAAATTACTATTTATTTCTGTACATCCTTTCTTTTTAATTCTTCTTGACTTAATTTGCAACTCCCCTATTTTTTTAAATTCATCAATAAAATAGGAAACAAATTATTCATCCTGACTTGCTTTGCTCTGTAACAATCTTTAATGTAATAAAACTGCCCTTTGAGACAAAAAGACTAAAGTAGGTTCTTCTTTCTTTATTTATAAGTATTAATATATGATAGATTTTTGTGCAATAAGACCATTTACTGATATACTCTGGGCTTCCTGAGACACTGAAAAAGAAATATTTGTAAATTCCTCTCTGTATTTGTTTTAGTCAGGGATTTAGTCTGCTCAATATCCTCAGAGAGAGGTGACTTAAAAAAAGTTGGCTGTCATTCTGTGTAAATTCGCTTACATTACTTTTTAAAATACTGATTTGTAAAGTTCGTGATTTTTCAAAAGCATAATTTATCCTTTTAGAAGTTTCAATTCAATCACGAAAGGATGTAAAATTATTTAGTTTACATTATAGAAGACTTATTTTTTCATACAAAAGATGCCAACATCTTGTGTTTCACTTACATTAGCTCTAAAACAGAGCCAGTCATGCCATACAGTATCAGCACTCATCCCTTATCAGCATTCATCCTTATCTCCCTTAAGCACTAAATAATTTTTAAAAATAAATAAACTGTGAAGTTCCCAAATTTTGATGAGAAATTTAGTGAGTAAACTGATCTTTTTTTCTACCAAATGGGAGATATTTTGAAGTTGACTGCGACTTTTGAGGGTGAAAGTATTTGGAGTTAGTTTTTTAAAGTTTTATAAGAATGATATCTTCAGTATTGGTACTTTGAATTCATCAGGGCTTTATTTTCTCATCTTTCCAATGGTAGCTAGACGATTTTTAAATACTTACTGTGATTCCCTGGAACCAAGAGGGATACATTAACTCTCATGAGGCTGCAAGGAATCATTTGTTAAGTTACATTTCATGGGCAGTAAATAAAACCCTAAAATGTGTAAGGATTAATTCACTTCAAATGAGCATGCTCTTGTATCTCAAGGATTATTGTGGTCATACTGTTGGATTCAGGAGCACGACTTTGTGAAATAGCATTGGACTCGATGGAGCACCCCATTAACTTATAAAAAGCGTTGCTCTACAAATAGACTGTTTGATTTAAGTTATGCCAATTATTAGAAGCTTTGTCTGTTTAAGACAGGCTCATCAATCAAGTATGAAACACAAAAACAATGAAAAAACGAGCATGAGAAGAAGGAAAGCATTGAGAAACCTTAACACTGTAAGCACTAGTCTATGTAACCAATAACACTATGTATAAGCACCAGTCTATGTAACCAATCATTTCTCAATTATTTCTTCATAAGATGGGCTTTAATACAAATGGCTTATTCTGTAATAACTCATTTCTTTTATCAAATATTGAGGGAATTGAAAAGCAAACAAATGGAGGGGTATAATTCAGATTATGAATTCATTCATTCCACAAATATTTGTGGAATGCCTCCTATATTCCAGCTGTTGTCATAAGTGCTGAAAAAACTTGTTTTATCTGTCTGCAGTCATATATTGATACATTTCTAATTATTCCCTTATATTAGGCCACTTATTTATAGGGAAGAGGGTATTCACTCCATTCCTCTCTCCCCTTAAAAAAATATTGTAACTTTTTCCCACTGGGCTAAAGATATCACTTACATGTGTAATATTTTATTTTTCTCCTTCACCATTATTACTAGATAGGCAGCAGTATGTGCCAACTTCTTGTACAAAAAAGCCTCCTCAAAATAACCTTGACTGTGATGGCTTGCAATTACAAAACAATATTTTTAGTTTTCTTCTCCTTGGGTACATTTAAAGTTTATACAAGTGACTGTTTTGAAAAGCCAAACAGAACAAAACAAAATTTGTACTAAATGGTGCATTCGTAACCTAACTATTTAATTTGTACTAATTATCTTGTGATAAAAGAAATGATGAGCAAAAGTACAGGATTGAAAAACTACCCTGGTGTTTACATTCAAATAGAGAATATCTTTCCTTTATATTTTCGCTTTGATTTTCACCAACGGAATTTACAGTGTTTTTTTCAACAGTTTATCAAAGCACTAAACATATATATTTTATCTGTTCTTAGGCATATTTTAATTTCTTCTTTTCTTTACACTGGCTAGCTTTTCAAAAATAGTAATAGTTTAAATCCATTGTTCCAAAAATATATTAAATGCTTTTATTTGATAATTTCTACATTATAGATACCTGTCTAGATTTATATTGAATCAAAGCATTTGTAAAGGCTGCAGGCTAACACTGATACTTCAGGTTTATAAATTTAACTGAAGACTGGTAATGGGTAAAAACAAATCGAGAGTATATATGATAAATAATTACCAACATAAACATTTTAAATTTTATTTGTAGTTTCATAGTTTTGATATACGTTAATAATCACAATGGTGTAAAGCAATTTGGCTCAGAAAAATGAAAAATAAGATTTGTTTTTAGTTTTCCATTTGTCAATCTAAATGCAGAATATATCTTGAAAGTATTCCAAAATTTTGATACATATATCAATATGATGTGCACATATTTTTTTCATCAGATTTAAGCTTTTGCAAATTATATAAATTTTTTTGCAGTCATGGAATTAATAACGGTTTTAAGCAAGTGATGTTCATCACGGCATTGTTTACGCATGTAAATATGTGAAAAATCACATAAATTAGATTCAGTAGCAAACTGTTTAGATAAATTATAGTATGTCAACACAAGGGAATACTATGCAGTCAATAAGATGATGATAGAGATTGATATTTATTGTCATGAAAAGATGATTATGGTTCAGTTTAAAATTAAAAATACAGAACAGTAAATATAGTATGGATTTTTGGTCAAAATGTTTGTGTATACATAGGAAAAAATACAAAAAGATATTTACACATTGAAAACGTTCATTGTGGTTATTTCTGAACTGTGGAAATTTTACTTCCTTCTGCACTGTGTACATTTTTTACAATGAGCATGTGTTACGTTTATAATCAATAAAAACAGTGATTTCCATTTTGAAAATATTTGAAAACGAATAAACCTGTAATTTGTAGATAAACAAATACATAGAAACAGCTTATTGTCATTATTTTATGGTCAAAGAGCTAACAAAAGTGTTAACAAAATTATTTATTTACATTGTACTATGTATGAAAATGAAGATTTGTATATAAGGTAATAAAACTGACAGTAGAGACAAAAACATATTCTAATGGTCAAATCTGTGGCATAAGTGAATCATATTATAAAAAAGTAATTATTAAATTTTACATAAATTAGGTATTTTCTTCTTCCTAAAAGGACTTGAACAGGTATATATTTTTAAAAAGGTAATACAAAAAATAGAAAAATAAGTGTAATATGAATGGAAGGCCGGCAATGAGGAGAACAGGAAACCACAAGTGAAATGTAGAGAATCTCTAATTTAGAAATTACAGGCTAATTAATGTAACTGCAATATTGAACAAAACCTTTTTTTTTTTTTTTTTTGAATTTTCAAGCAGCCAAGACATAAAGAAAACCATATTGGTTTCACAGTTCTCATATAATAGCTGGAGGCATATGACTTAATCCAAGAGACAACCTATTCCTTACCTTTGAAACATCTGTAAACATTATCAAAAGGATACACTCAATAATTTACAAGAGATAACAAGTTTAATAGAAGGTGTTCTTCCAAGAAGTTTTTCAACATCATTCTGTGGATTATTTGCCTTTTATATTGACAGTTGATAAAAGCTGAAGGTAAAAGATTAAATTATTTATAGGTAAAGGCAATTCAGTGCAGTTATTCATTTTTCTTGTTAATTTAACATGATCCAAGTATATGTACTAAGGAATTTAGAAAAATGGATGGTAGGAGTGGTACTGAAAGTATCCTCAAATACCAAATCTTTAGGAAAGGTTTTTAAGATGCAATTCTTACTTTAAATAGCCACTGCCTTAAGTGTTAATTTTCTAAGTGACTAATTGAGAAAACACCAATATGCTTACTTATTTGGGCAAGAAGTTAATACAACCACTCCCAACAATTAGTCAAAAGTATTATCAAGTCTGTAGTATGTTCACAACATATTAAAAAATGAAAGAAGAATACAAATAAATAAAGAAAATAAAATAAATTTCACGTTAAAAAATTCATTTTGCATAAAAATTTTAAGTGAAATTATGCAGATGTTAATTGGATCACATATGATTTTCCCTGCTGTACTGACTTCTCAAAAAGCAAGTTAGAACTTTTCACTGTGATAGATTCAGAAGAACCATGTTGACAATATTTTCATGAAAAATAATAGAGTATTATTGAAATAAGAAGGGAAATATACTCAATCAATTGCCTCACCTTGACTGTTCAGGAAAAAAAAAAGTGGAGGAATACACTTTATTCTACATATTTCTAAGGATATTACATCAAAAAAATACAAAACGACAATTTTACAATTAGAAATTATGTTCCATTCTAAATTGAACAGTTTTCTAGTTTTGCATTTTTTTTTCAAAAGAAAGAATTCACTTAAAAAAAAAAAGAAACTTGTGAATTAGCATAAAATAACCCCTTATCACAAAGGAGCCCAAACTAAGGAGGCACCAACTAAGGCTGAAACGAACTGAGCATTCTTATTCTCAGCACCTGCGCCTGGCCTGGCCCAGGGTGACGTGCAGGGGCTTGGAGCCCACTACGCGGCCATTCATCTCATCCACTGCTTTGGTAGCCTCTTCAAAAGAGGAAAAGCAGACCACACCAAATCCTTTGCCTTGCCCCACTTCCATCATCACTTTGGCCCGACTAATTGACCCAAAGGAAGAAAATTCCTCCTTCAGTTTTTCATCATTGATTGTCTCATCCAAGTTCTTAATATAGATAGGCACCCCTGGGGGCCGACTTTTTTCTTTTAACCTCAGCCGTTCAAATCTCCGCCTCAACTCAGCCAGGCGTTCAATTTTCTTCTGTGCTCGCCCTACATAGAGGACTTTTCCATCGATGGACTTTCCATGCAAGTCTAGCACAGCCTTTTGGGCAGCCTCGTGTGTCTCATATCTCACAAATCCAAAGCCTTTAGATTTCCCACTGGCATCTCTTATTACTTTAACACTCTCAGTTGGCCCATATTCACAGAAAAGTTCCTTCAGTTTTTCGTCATCTATGTCGTCTCCAATGTTTTTAACGAAAACATTGGTGAAAGTTGCTCTATCCCTGGTTCTGACCTCAGCCGCCCGCTCTTCTGGGAATTTGAATCTGCCAACATACACCTGGCGGTTGTTGAGCCGCACTCCATTCATGTGCCAGATGGCTCTATTGGCAGCGGCCAGGCTGTCAAAGTGCACATAGGCATAACCCTTAGAGCCGTTGTCATCGCATACGACTTTGCAGGACAGAATGTTCCCAAAAGCAGAAAATAAGTAAAACAGGGCCCTATTGTCTATGGATTTGTCCAGGTTTTTGATGAATATATTTCCCACTCCAGACTTTCTTAAGCGGTCATCTGGCTGAGACCACATAAGGCGGAATGGTTTTCCATTAATCAAATCAAAATTCATGGTGTTCAAGGCCCACTCTGCATCCGCGGGAAAGCGGAAGTTAACATAGCCATAGCCCAAGGGGCTGCGGGTCACCGGATCACGGCAGATTCGGGTGAATCGCAGAGGGCCAGCAGGCCTGAACTTCTTATAGAGCATGTCCTCGGTGACATCTGGGTCCAAGTCACCCACGTACAGAGCGGCCTTGAGATACTTCTTTTTCTTGCCAGCAGGATTAGGCTCCCCGCTCCCCATCTCTCTGAGCACTGGGAGGAGGTTCTCTTTGAAGAGAAAAAAGGCTGCTTTCTCTAAGCTATGGGCCAAACAGCTGTTCAGGAACAGAAAAAGCCAAGGCAGGCAAAAGGAAGCTAAAAGCAGACTCAGAATCACTGTCGAGGCTGAGAAAATGAAGTTCAGAAACAGCTGGTCAGCAGGCTTAGAACAAACACATCAGACAAAAAGGCGCCCCAAATACGAATCTATTCTCCCTGCGGGGACTTAAAATTGTCACCCGTTCAGATTTAAAATCAGTTTCAAAAGCCAGTACCGGAAACGTAATTTTCCTGTCCCCGTGAAATTGTGAGAAGCCACCAAGCAGCTGGCTGGCTCCCCACAACTAGCATTGCAGGCAGAGGCCTCCCGACCCGTTTTCTGCATAAATACAGGCCTAGAGCTCCTCTTGGTTTAAAATGATATCAACAAGGGCAGGGACCGAGCGCGTATTCCTCCGCCGGCTGCCTGGCCAGTCTCGGGCTGGCTAGCCTTTCGCTAAGGCCTCTCCGCACTCAGCGTCTGCGAACGGGTACACTAGACACTTGGTGCGATAAGACCGGCAGGCAGGCTGCAGGCAGCGGATAGGACACAGAGACAGACAGACAGACACACGCGCGGGGGATCGAAGACCGCCCAGATACCCAAGATGCCCACTGGGTACGGACCGAGTGAGGCGCGGTGATTTCAGCAGCCTGAGGCTCGAGGCAGGTCCGGAGAGACTGACTGGCAAACGCGCAGTGAGTGGGTCAGCTCTGACGCGAGGCGGGTCTGGCCAGATGCGGGGCGGAGTCAGCGAAGAAGGGCAGATGCGCGGCGGGCGGTCCCAGCGCAGACCGATGGGCTGGGGTTTCTCTCCGCAGGACAGTCCAACGGAGGGACCAAGAGCCAGTAGCAGTGATAGGGAGGGGGGACGGGCGGGGCGCGAGAAACCCGGAACCGTGCTAAGTAACTTCCCGCTTCCTCTATGCCAAGATTAAAAAACAGAAAGAAAGAGAGAAAGGGGGAGAGAGAGAGAGAGAGAGAGAGAAGGAGAGAAAGAAAAATGTAAGATGGCTTTTAGATGTTTCTTATATTTTAAATGTTATTTATTAATTAAAATACTATATTTAAGCTGAACATCTAAAAATCACATAAGAAGATGATGACCTGGGCAAAAATAATAAGTTTTAAAAAACTAATTATCAATTTAATTTTAGCTTAGGAAAAAGATAGGTTGCATACTTTCTTGAGTACATTGGAAAGTCAAAGTTTACAACTGCCCTGGCTTCCCAGTCCAGTGCTAAAGGATCACAGGGTCAAGTAGAACACAGGGTCATGTTGCCTTTGGCCTTTAGCCTTACTTTATTAATCTCCAACATAATGGTAATGTTTTGCCCAGGTGGTAGGCAAAGAGATCTTTTCTCTGATCCCATAATACTCAGGTTTTAATGATTGGAGAGCCATATAAGGGCTTTTGATGGTGTTTAGTGCCACAAAACGTTGAAACTGTTGAGCTGCCGCGAAAATTACATTTACAAAATCTCAGTTAAAGAGATAAAAGCCACAGAACCAATACAAAATATATAATTAATATTTATAGATGAAATAAACATATTAAGATGTATGCACTTTACACAATTGTGAATTTCAGCATGAGTTGTCAACTTGAAACCCTTGCAGGAAACAGTGCCATCAGAATGGACTCAACTCAGCGGTTTCTCAACAATATCTTTCTTCAGAGTATTTGAGAAACCCTTGTGGAGAGAAATTTTGACCGTGTTTTCAGAAATTCACTGATATCTAGCATACACAAACAACACTTCAAGGAGCTCCTTCCACAATTTCTACCGCTCCAGAAAAATCCAAACAAAACATCTATCACTACTCTTAGGCTGGAAAAGATCCTGGGAAAAAAAGAGTGCAAGAGAAGGACATTACCTTAGTGGGTGTTTTCCTAATAAGTCCTCAGAAAAAGAGGCTAAATTAACGTGTTGATTCACTTTATACATTTTACAGTGTCTATTAGACTGTAGAATTGAGACATTAAACTTCATTATTTACTCAGAAACTTATTAATTTACTTTTTTTTTTTTTTTTTTTTTTTGCTTGCTTTCTAGTGTCTTTGGTTAACTAAGACATGGAGATTTTGAGAAAAGGCAAATATGAACAACGATATTGTAGACTAATACATTGCTTTTTCACTGTGACCAGAGTGACCAACATGTGGAAACACTTGTGAACATCTGCTTAGTTCATTGCATTTTAAATCTATTTTTATAAACATATTTGCTTATATGCATAATTAACAATGGGTTAGAATTCTAGTCTATTTTTGACTTTTCTCATTTTTAAAATTGCCTTATTGAAAATAGTAAAATAACAACATAAATCCAATTCCCACAATCTCATCATTGATTCAAATCAATGTTTTCATCTGTTCCTGTAACCAACTAAATGTTGTCCATATTCAAATTTATTTGTACGTATTTTCTCTAAGATTATAATTAGAATTGATTTGTTAAAATACACATTTTCAAAATAATCACTTCTCTACACTTACCACTTCCATTCAACATAGTACTGGAAACCTTAGGCAGAGCAATTAGGCAAGAGAAGGAAATAAAAGCATCAAAATCAGAAAGGAAAAAAGTAAATTAATCTTTATTTGCAGATGGCATGATCTTATCTGTAGAAAACCCTAAAGTCTAATATTCTTAAAATCTCCATACTATCCAAATTGATCAATATAATCCCTATCAAAAACCCAATGACTTTTTTTTTTTTCTTACAGAAATAGAAAAAAACAACCTAAAATTCATTTGGAGCCACAAAAAGAAGCAAACAAACAAAAACAACAACAACAACAAAAAACACCCTGAATTACCAAAGCAATCTGAGAAAGAAGAAAAAAACTGGAGACACCATTCTTCCTGATTTCAAAACATATTACAAAGCTACAGTAATTACAACGCTATAGCACTGTCATAAAAAACAGACATATAGGCCAATGAAGCAGAATATAGAGCCCAGAAATAAACTCACACATGTACAGTTAACTGGTCTTTGACAAAGGTGCCAAGAAAACACAATGAAGAAAGTATTGTCTCTTTCACAAATAGTGTTAAAAACTTGTATATATGTAAAATTGGATCCTTATCCTACACTGTACACAAAAATCAACTCAAAATACAGACTTTCAACCTAAGATCCGAAACTATACAATTTTAGAAGAAAACTGGGTAAGAGCTTCCTGACATTGGTGTTATCAATGACTTCTTGTATATGACACCAAAACACAAGCCAAAAAAATATATAGAAAAGTGAAACTACATCAAATTAAAAGGCTTCTGCACAGCAAAATAAACAATCAACAGTGTAAAAGCAACTTACAGAATGGGAGAAAATTTTTGTAAAACAAGTATTTGATAAGGGGTTATCATCCCCAAAATAAAAGGAACTTTTACAACTTAATAGTAAAAACAAAGAAAAAACTTGAATAGCCATCTCTCAAAAGAAGGAATATAAATGGCTAATGAGTAAATGAAAAGATGCTCAACATCATAATCATCATTGAAATGAAAATCAAACCCTTAATGAGATGTCACCTCACATCTGTTGATATGGCTATTATAAAAAATCAAAAAGTAACTAACGTTGGCCAGGATGTGGAAGAATTGGAATCCATCACTGTTGGAGGCAATGTAAAGTGGTGCAACTGCTGTGGTAAACAGTACGGAGGTTCTTCAGAAAGTTAAAAGTAGAAATTTCATATGAAACAGCAATCCTACTAGGATTACTAAATCCTTACAAGGTAACATGTAACCCTACTCCTGCAATCTGCCAACATTCATGCTCTCTACCCCTCTCCACACACAAGTTATTGAGTTAATATGTATCCAAGTTCTACTGGATAGTAGTCACATATATTTAGGTATATATCCAAAGTAATTGAAATCAGAATCTCAGAGATATTTGCACTCCCATGTTAATTACAGTATTATTTACCATAGCTAAGTCTTGAAAACGACATAAATGTCCACTGATGGTTGATTGCATAAAGAAAATGTGGTATAAACATACAATGGAATATTATTCAGCCTACAAAAAAAGAAATCCTGCAACATGTGGCAACGGGGATGGACCTCAAGAATATTTTGTGAAGTGAAATAAGCCAATCACAGAAGGACAAATAGTGCATGGTTCCATGTCAATGACATATTTAGAATAGTTAGACTCATAGAAACAGAGTAGAGTGGTGGTTGGGAGTGACTGCTGGAGGGGAACTGGGGAATTCAGTGTATATAAAATTTTAGTTACACAAGATGAGTAAGTTCTAGAGATCTACTGTATAACATTGTGCTTATATTTAAAAATACTCTATTGTGCTCTTAAAAAGTTTGTTAGAAGGGTTGATCGCATGTTAAGTGTTCTTAGTACAGATTTTTTTTAATAATTCAACTATGAAGAAATATGGGTATTGAAAACGTATAATAAAAGTAATATAACAACTTTGAATATATTTTGAGTTAGTATGGCATCTCCTCAGGGTGATTTTTTATTTTAAAATATTTAATTGACAAAGATTGCATATATTCAAGATGTGCAATGTGATGATTTGCTTTAAGTATACATTGTGTAATGATGACTAAAATCAGATGAGCACAGCTTAGGGTGCCCTTTTAATTAGATACTATTAGTTTAAAATAAATACTTAGAATAGTACATGTGAATTTATATAATTACTATGTATTCAGAATTCAGTGTCTTTAGAGTTTTATATATAATTAAGCTATTTTCTGTTATGATACATTGAAACAAGGTAGGCGAGTATTGCCTACTTAGCAGATAGTCTCAGACAAATTTCTGTTTCCTTGCTAGTGCTTGTTAACCGAACACATGTCTCATGTAGGGAAAATATATATTTAGCACATTCTCTGATTAAAAATCTTGATTTGTAGTCCTTTCACTTGACCTGGAAGAATAAATAAAAGAATAATAATTTTAAAAGATGTGAACATTATGCTTTATTTTAAATTGTAAAATTGTAAAATACATGTAACAAAAATTACCATCTTAACGATTTTTAAGTGTTTTAGCGGTATTAGGAACATTCATATTGTTGTGCAACCATCACCACTATCTATCTCCAGAACCCTTTTTATCTTGTTAAACTGAAACTCTATACCTATTAACCTGTGCTTTTAGATGACACTTAAAATACATTATACCGTTTCTCTATTGTTGGACATTAAAGCTGCTTTTAGTTATTTTAGTATTATAACAAACAATGCTATCATAAACATCCACATTACGTAATTTTTTATATTATTCATTCTGTTTCTATTAAGTAGATTATCAGAAGTGGGAATTGCACAATTAAATGGTATGTATGTCATTAAATGTTGTTATATACTGTCAGACTTGTTTAAAATATGCTGTAGCAATTTATCTATTTTGCCAAAAACATGAAAAATTGGAGGAACTTGGAATTTCTAGCAAAATAGAAATTACCAAATTTCATTGAAAGGAAAAAAGAACAATAGTCTTAGAAAAAATTACAGAATGATTACACATGTGCTACTAATAAAACAAACAACAACAGGTGATTTTCTAGTTGAGTACTGTTATATAACCTTTAAGAAAACATAAGGCATGGTGGCTCACTCTTACAATCCCAGCACTTTGGGAGGCCGAGGCAGGAAAATTGCTTGAGCCCAGGAGTTCAAGAGCAGCCTGTTCAACATGGAAAGACCCCAGCTAATTAAACAATCAGCTGGGTGTGGTGGCAGGCACCTGTGTTAGCAGCTACTCAGTGAGGTGAGAGGATCGCTTGAGCTCAGGAGGCGGAGGCCGCAGCAAGCCATGTTCATGTCACTACACTCCAGCCTAGGCAACAGAGCAAGACCCTGTCTCAAAAATAAAGAAAGAAAATATATGTACAGCCAATGGCATTCCAACCATAAAAATGCATGTCTAACCATAAAACCTACTGAATCATTTTTATAACTTTATCTCTGAGCGAGTAGTCACATAAACTTGGCTCCTCTTTTCAAAGCAGACTAATGTATATATTCATGGTTAGTCCATTTACCAGTAGAACTTGGTTATATATGGACTCATTTAGGTGTGTGGGGGGCAGGGTAGAGAGCGTGAGGGTTGGCTGATTGCATGAGCAGGACTACATGTTAGCTCGTAAGGATTTAGAAGGGAATATGTGGTGGGAAGCTAATTGATGACTTCTGGTTTAGAATGTCAAAGCAAACCAAACCATCTTCCAAATACTGACTGTCATATATTAACATTTTGTCCTCATTTCTGGAATGTCTGTTCAAAAATATAAAACATGGATAACACTTCTCCGCAAATGAGGAAAAGTTAAAATTGTAACAAGCAGATGATTGAGGAAAAGCCTCTGTCTTTCCTTACAAAAAACTGCATATGTAAAACAATACATTATTGTTTAATCAATATCAATGGAAAAATCAGAGTTTCTTTCCCTTAAAGCATCCCGTGTCCCCAAATCTCTGCCTTGTGTTTATGAACATACTAAGTAATAAGACAATTCCTGTGAAAGCTGGTGGGACTCCTCTTTTATAGTTCTCAGTCATCCACATTAACCCACATAATAGAAAACAGGAACTGTGTACCCATTTTCTTCTGAGAGTAATCATCATTTTTCTGCTTTTTTGCATATGACAGTAGTTATATCAATTGCACATTGTATTTACAGGGTAAAATATCTTCATTTTCCATTTGCTCTTTTAATTCCTTAGTACTTCTCCTTTGCCACTGTCTAAAATATGCTCTTAAAAATATTTTTTATTATAAAATTTCCTTTCCATAATTATTTCTTTTTGTGGGTGGGGTGGTATAAAAATATTTTACTCTTATAAAATGTGATGAATGTTTCTACTATGATTTTATTAATACTATACATTTACTTCCTTACTTTGTCCTTTAAACCTAATTCCTGTGCAATATCAGAGAGTGTAAATGACAATGCCAGAATCTGACAATGTGAAAACTCAAAGAAACTCCAAGGCTTAAAGTAAACTAATGCATCTGATCGGAGAAGAAACACACATTCTAATTACTTTGATTTTTCTCAATAAAGAATCATCGGTAATACTTACCTTTGGTTTATATTATAATCAAAATAATTATTTGTTGACTTGGAGCGATACTGAAGCTCTAGCACAATTCCATTAGAGATACAGTTTTAAAAATTATATATATATTTCTCCAAATATGTTGAATTTGTTTGGGAATTAGAAATGAAGTTTATAACCTGAGATGCACAGCTATGCCAAGTCACGCATGCATCTGAAGAGGCAGAGTAAAGGAGGCTGATACTGGCAAAAAAAAATAAGTTCACATAAACTGCTTGGAAATAGAGTTCATTGGTTTTGGAGAAGCAAAGACAGAGTTGGCGTAAGTTCATTGGTGGAAATGTCATTACTGGGCAGGTGCTCTTTTAAGAGCATCTTATATGAATTATTGCAGTATTGGAGAAATAATTTCTTTGAGGGTTATTTTATTTTTTAAAACTTTTTGTTTCCATAGGTTTTTGGGGGAACAGGTGGTATTTGGTTACATGAGTAGGTTCTTTAGTGGTGATTTGTGAGATTTTGCTGCAGTCATTGCCCCGGAAGTATACACTAAACACAATTTGTAGCCTTTTAGCTCTCACCCCCCTCCTACCCTTTCCCCCAGAGTTCCCAAAGTTCATTGTATCATTCTTATCCCTTTGCATCCTGATAGCTTAGCTCCCACTTATGAGTGAGAACATGAGATGTTTACTTTTCCATTCCTGAGTTACTTCACTTAGAATAATAGTCTCCAGTTCTATCCAGGTTACCACAAATGTCATTAATTCATTTCTTTTTGTGACTGAGTAGTATTCCATCATATACATATATACATTCATATGTGTGTGTGTGTGTGTGTGAGAGACACAATATCTTTATCCACTTGTTGATTGATGGGCATTTGGGCTGGTTCCATATTTTTGCAATTGTAAATTGTGCTTCTATAAACTTGCATGTGCAAGTATCTTTTTCATATAATGACTTCTTTTCCTCTGGGTAGATACCCAGTAGTGGGATTGCTGGATCAAATGGTAGTTCTACTTTTAGTTCTTTAAGGAATCTCCACACTATTTTCCATAGTGGTTGTAATAGTTCACATTCCCACCAGCAGTGTAGAAGTGTCCTCTTTTCACTGCATCCATGCCAGTGTCTATTATTTTTCAATTTTTTCATTATGACCATTCTTGCAGGAGTAAAGTGGTGTCACATTGTGGTTTTGATTTGCATTTCCCTGGTCATTAGTGATACTGAGCATTTTTAAATATGTTTCTTGGCCATTTGTATATCTTCTTTTGAGAATTGTCTGTTTATATCTTTAGCTGACTTTTTCATGGCATTGTTTGCTTTTTTTCTTGTTGATTTGAGTTCCTTGTAGTTTGTGGATATTAGTCCTTTGTTGGATGTATACATTGTGAAGATTTTCTCCCACTCTGTGGGTTGTCTGTTTACTCTGCTGACTGTTCCTTTTGCTGTGCAGAAACCCTTCTAGACATTGGCTTAGGCAAAGACTTCATGACCAATAACTCAAAAGCAAATGCAAAAAAACAAAGATAAATAGGTAGGACTTAATATTAAAATTATACTTAAATTTAAATAGAAGGGACAAACCGACCTCAAAAAATCAAAGGATATAAGAGGTTCTGGTATTGTTACTGTTGACTGCAGTGTCCTGATTGTGGCTCAAGTTTTATCTTTATTTGTTTTCATGGTTGTTAAAGTCTTAATTCTAGGCTTTGGTTGCTGAAATAGCCTTGAAACTGATTTACTATTAAGACAAAAAAAAATCATTAAAAATGTGGGAACATTTGTTTTGGTTAATTTGTTGACCTCCTTGTGGCTCCGGTAATACTGAAATAACCTTTAAAATGTTTGGATACATTATTCGTCAACTTAAGTGAGCTCTCTGTTTCAGTTTGACTGCTAGGTAGTTCACGTTTGCTTCAACTCTTCCCCCCCACCAACACGACATGTATTTTTCTTCACATAACTGTTTATAGATCTTATCTCATTTTCATGACATTGAATATATGATGATATTGAGGTGCATTTTAAGATCTATTTGATCATTTTAAGATCTATTTGCAGTCCCCTTACTTATATAAAGTATATTTATTAAGGTACCCCTATGTTTCAGGCACTATGCTTGGCCTAGGGGATAGAATGTTAAACAAGATAAACATGGTCTCAGCTGTACATAGTAGTTTTTACATTCTAGAGAGGGGGAATATAATTTAAAAAAATAAGAAATAAGTGAATTTTAATTTATGACACGCTTAAAAGAAGCATGGTGCTGGCCTCTGCTCAGTTTTTAGGGAGACCTCAGGAAGCTTTTATTAAAAGTGGAAGATGAAATAGGAGCAAGCACTTCACACGGTGAAAAACAGGTGCAAGTTGGGGGTGGGGTGCCGCAGTTTTCAACAACCAGATCTTGCAACTCATTGTCTCCAAGACAGTACCAAGCCGTCAGAAATCTGTCCCCGTGATCCAGTCAATTCCAACAAGGCCCCACCTCCGATATTGGGGATTACATTTCAACATGAAATTTGAAGTTAGATTCTTCAACTTCAACAAATAGTGGGGACAAATGTCCAAAGTATGTCAGTTGATTTTGGTGGCTAAGTACAAATTATACAATCGCACCATCAGAACGTGCATCAGGCACTTTACCCAAACTTGTTTTTATTGCTTTTCTGCCACTCATGAACTTGCCCATACTTATTTTTATTCTGTTGAAACTTTCCCATTTGCTTCACAATCCATGATGGCACAAGACAGCATCTAGTTTTCTTTATGACCTTTAAAAACATTAAGACTTTATTTATATGTATGTATGTATGTATGCATGTATGTATGTATTTATTTATTTTTTGAGATGGAGTCTCACTCTGCCATGCTGGAGTACAGTGGCACAATCTTGGCTCACTGCAACTTCCACCTCTTGGGTTCAAGCAGTTCCCTGCCTCAGCCTCCCAAGTAGCTGGGATTATAGGCGCCCACCACCACGCCCTGGTATTTCTTGTAGTTTTAATAGAGACCGGGTTTCACCATCTTGGCCAGGCTAGTCTTGAACTCCTGACCTAGAGATCTACCCGCCTCAGCCTCCTGAACTACTTGACACTGCACCTGGTCAAGACTTTATTTTGGAGCAGTTTTAGATGTTCAGCAAAATTGAGTGGATAGTGCAAAGTGCAAACAGAGCCTCCCTGCCATGATCTTGCACAAAAATGTTACATTTGTCACAATCAATGATCGAACATTGACACATCATTATCAACCAAAGTACATTTCCTTCTTTGTGTTGTACATTTTATAATGTACAAATGTTAATGATGAGTATGCACCATTACAGTATTATTCAAAATATATCACTTTCCTCCAAAAGTCCCCTGAACTCCACCCATTCATCTTTCTCTTCTCTGATACCCCTTTTCACAGTCTCCACAAGTTTTGTGTAGGGTGTAAAGTCTGTGTCTAGATTAATTTTTTCATGTGTATATCTACTGGTTCCAGAACTATTTGTTGAAATAAACTATCTTTGCTAAATTGTACTTTTCTCCTTTGTCAAAGATCTGTTTACTATATTTATGTGGGTTTATTTCTGGTTCTCTGCTCTGTTGTGCTGTTCTATTCGTCTATTCTATTGCCAGTACCACACTACCTTAATTACTATAGTTTTATTTTAAGTTTTGAAATTGAGTAGTGCCAGTCCTCCAACTTTCTTCTTCTCCTTAATATTGTGTTGGCTATTCTAGGGTTTTTACTTCTACATATACACTTTGGGATCAGTTTTTTGATAACCACAAAATAACTTCCTGTGATATAGATTGGGATTGCAATGAATCTGTAGATCAATTTGAGAAAAGCTGATATCTTGACAATATTGAATATTTTTATAGATGTTCTTTATCAGTTGGAGGAAGTTCTGCTCTATTACAATTTTTTGATATATTTTTATTATTAATGGATTTTGGATTTTATCAAATGCTTTTTCTGCATCTGTTGATATGATATAGTGATTTACATTCTGTAATCTATTGATGTAATGGAATATACTAATTCATTTTTGGATGTTGAACCAATGTTGCATACCTGAAAGTTAATAATTATTTGTGTACATTTTGCATTTAATTTGCTAATATTTTATTGAGGGTTTTTACACCTATATTCATGAGAGATATTCGTCTTTAGTTTTGTTTTCTTGTAGAGTCTTTATCTAGTTTTGCTTTAAAGTAATACTGACCTCATAGAACAAGTTAGGATAGGTTTTCTCTGCTTTTATTTGCTAGAGGAGATTGCAGATAATTTGCTGTTTCTTCTTTAAATATTTGATAGAATTCACCAGCGAACCCATTTGGGAACAATGCTTTCTGATTTGAAGATTTTTAATTATTGATTAAACATTTTTAATAGACACAGGCGTACTCAGATAATCTATTCCTTCTTGTGTGAGTTTTAGAAAATTATATTTTGGAAGGAATTAGTCTATTTCATCTATGTTATAAAATTCGTGGGCATACAGTTTATTTCTTTTTTACCACTTTGATGTCCACTCATTATGGCTTCCCTTTTATTTTTGATATTAGTCATCTATGTCTTCTCTTTTATATTTAGTTAGCATGGCTAGAGTATTATAAATTTTATTGATCTTCTCAAAGAAACAACTTTTGGTTTCATTGATTTTACTATGATTTCCTGTTTCCAAATTCATTGATTTATTTCAAATACGTGTTATATTATTTCTTTTGCTTACTTTGGATTCAGTTTACTCTTTTTCTAGTTTCATGAGGTGAAAGCTTAGATTACTCATTTCAGATCTTTCTTCTTTTTAATATATAAATTCATATTAATTCACTGCTATAGATTTCCTTGTGAGCACTAGTTTTGTGGCATCAAATGATTTTTGGTAAGTTGTATTTTCATTTTCATTTAGTTCAAAGTAGTTTTAAATTTATCTTGAGACTTTTTTGTAGCCGTGTGTCTTACTTATTAGTGTGTTGCTTAATCTTTATGTATTTTGTGGTTTTCCGGCTATCTTTCTGTTGTTGGTTTCTAATTATTTCCATTGTGCTCTGAGAGCACACATTGTATAATTTATATTCTTTTAAATTTGATTTAGTGTGTTTTGTGGCCTAGAATAAGGTCTATCTTGCTGAATCAGTGTAAGCCTGAGGATAATGTGTTTTCTCCTGTTGCTGGGTAAAATATACTATAAGTGTCTATTAGATCCAATTGGTTGATAGTGTTAAGTTCAACTGTATCTTTCCTGATGCTCTTCTGGCTGGATCTGTTCATTTCTGACAGAGGGGTGTTGAAGTATTCCAATATAATAGTAGATAGTATCGTTCTCCTTGCATTTCTATTAGTTTTGCCACATCTATATTGACACTCTGTTTTTAGACACATTCATTAAATATTATTATGTCTCTTTGATTAATTGACTTTTTTATCACTAGATAACAGTCCTGTTTATCCTTGACATGTTTTCTTGCTCTGAAGTCTACTCTCTTTGAAATTGATATAGCCACTCACTTTCTTTATTCCTTTACTTTTAATCTAGATGTGTCTTTATATTGAAAAACAGTTTTTTCTTTTTTAAGACAACACACAGTTGGGTCTTCTTTATTTAATCCACTCTGACAGTCTCTGTCTTTTAATTGGTATATTTAAATCATTGATGTTTAAGGTGACTACTGATATAATTTGGTTAATATCTGCAACATTGTTTACTGTTTTCTATTCATTATCCTTCTTTCTTTTGATTTTTATCTTCCATTTTTATTCTGCCTCTTCAATCTTAATTGATGATTTGATATGATCTTGTTTTCTCACCTTTCTTAGTATATACATTATACTTTTTTTATACTTTACTCTTCTTTAAACTGCTTTTACTTATTGGTTGCTGTAGAGATTAAAATATGTATTTACAATAAATGCAACTCTAGTTTCAAATAACACTATGCCACTTTGGAAGTAGTACAATTACCCTCTAATGAAGTATTGCTAATTTCTCCCTCCCATTCTTTCTGTAATAACTGTCATTCATTTAACTTATCTATAGCTATAATAATTGTATGCATTGCTGCTATTATTATTTTGAACAAACTTATTTGTTAGACTATTAAAAATAAGAAATATGTTTTATTTTATCTTCATTTATTCATTTACTAATGTTCTCATTTTCTTTATTTAGATCCACGTTTCTGACCTGTGTTATTTTCCTTATCTTTAAATAATTGTTTTTAAGCTTTCTTGCCAGGTAGTGTTACTGGCAACAATTGCCTCAGTTTTTGTTTGTCTGGAAGAGTCTTTATTTGTCCTTCACTTTTGAAAATTAATTTGGCTGGATGGATAATTCGAGGTTGGTGGGTTGTTTTCAAGACTTTAAATATTTTATTGTACTTTCTTGTTGTTAGGACAGTTATTTTTTTAACAAAAAAAGAGGAAAGTTTATTGAAATTTCAAGCTACATTTGAAAAATCAAAATTCAAATCCTGGAAACATACATCAGGATAAAGTTTTAGAAACTATCACACACTCCCTGTATTAGTCCTTTCTCGTGCTGCTATGAAGAAATACCGGAGACTTCATCATTTATAGAGAAGAGAGGTTTTAACTGACTCACAGTTCCACATGGCTGGGAAAATGCCTCAGGAAACTTACAAACGTGGTGGAAGTCATCTCTTTACAGGGCAGCAGGAGAGAGAATGAATGCCAAGTGGAGGGGGAAGCACTTTATAAAACCATCAGATCTCGTGAGAACTCACTCACTATCATGAGAACAGCATAGGGAAATCCACTACCGTGATTCAGTTATCTTCACTTGGTCCCGCCCTTGACACGGGGATTATTACAATTCAAGTTGAGATTTGGGTAGGGACACAGAGCCAAACCATATCACTCCCCTACAGACAAGCTCCCTGCATACACCTCCCAGGCTCCACTGGATTAAAGCCATTCCCTTGTCCATCCTTCATCCACAGTAGGACACCTTCCTTCTTTTCACTTGTAAGTTTTCCACATAATTATTTCTTTATTTTAAAATAATTAAACATAATTTAAATGACACTGTGAAGTGCAAACTGATCTGTTAACCCCATTCTATGAAGTCAGCACCACTGAATGGTGGGTTTGGCATTCTAATGACTTCATGTGTCTTCAGTGGACAGCTGGGGAAAGGATTGCAGCAGTAAGGCATCTGTGGCTGCATTCAGAGGCTGGCACCCTCCCTGCCTTTACTTACGAGATTTACTTAACCTAAAGGAGAAACAGAATCAATACGGCAAATGAACACAGTCAAAAGACTTAGCCTTAAGAGATAAGATACCAGTCAATACTCCCAAAGCTGTTTAGACCCTTTGACATGTAGGTGGATGAGTGTATGTATACATCACTACACTAAGACACAGATCAAGCCCTATGTGTGTGTGTGTGTGTGCGCGTGTGTGTGTGTGTGCATTTGTGACTTTAAGAAAAACTATGCCAATACTAACCAAGCAGAACTTTGTAAGCAGTCATCTTAAAGCTGTAATCTCACACTGCACTGTGTACAAAACCATGCTTTATACCATATTAACCAACAGAAGGCTGACTTGGCTCAATCTGTCCCTTCTGTGTCCTCTGCTTTCACAAAGCAGAGGAGAAAAGGGAGGCTGCCTCTGCTTAAAACACAAGCGACTTATTTATAGGAACAGTTGCTGTCAGGTGAAGTTGTTGAAGACGTCCATGGAATGAGAAATAGGCCCCTTATACTTTCTGGAGAAAACTGGTGTCACATCTCAAACTACCCTTCCTCTTTGCCAGGTGCAACTAAGTTGCCCAGTCCCTGGGAGCCCCCAGGGTGCAGTAGCATTAGAGGCTCACTGGCTTGGAGTTACTAGACCCCATGCAACTCAGCCTCCAGAGATCTACTCTTTGTCGGGGATCTGTCACTAGAATGGACCCAGGTGGCCATGTCCCTTTTTCTTTTTTTTCCTTTTTCTTCTTCTTATTATTTTTTTTTTTTGACAGAGTCTCGCTCTGTCACCCAGGCTGGAGTGCAATGGCACAATCTCGGCTCACTGCAGCCTCCACCTACCAGGTTCAAGCAATTCTCGTGCCTCAGCCTCCTGAGTAGTTGGTATTACGGGTGTGCGCCACCACACCCTGCTAATATTTGTATTTTTTTAGTAGAGATGGGGTTTCACCAACTTGGCCAGGCTGGTCTCGAACTCCTTGCCTCAAGTGATCTGCCTGCCTCAGCCTCCCAAAATGCTGGAATTACTGGCATGAACCACTGTGCCCGGCCTGGCCATGTTCTTAGGACGTCTCTTGACACCAGCTGTACAAGGTGTAAACTTCTCATGAGATGATGCTTGGGAAGCCAAAAACAAACTGGAAATAACTCTAGGTAAAACAAGTTTAGTGGCTTTGCTCACTCTGAGGACAGAACCACTTACACTGCAGAACCACCAAGGGCCTCAGGCACTTGGGATTCAGCAGCTTGCTCTTTAGGGCTCAGACCAGACTGGAACTTCTCCAGCTGCTCTGGCTTGCCAGGGTTTTCAAGAGGGTGTTCTTGCACTCCAGCTGGGAGTTCATCTCCATCAGCTCTAGTATCTGCTCCTTCAGAATCTCCACCTCTTCTCACACAGCATGCATCAGATGATTCTTCATCAGATCCAGGGATCCATGGCCTGCTCTATCTTGTTGTCTACGGCCACCATGCTGGCTCTGGAGGCACTGACTTTAAAACTAGCTAGGAATTCCTTCTGGGCTGAGAAGCTTCCAGCCTTCTCCAAAGCAGTGCATGGTGGGCAGCCAGAAACCTGCCTTACCTTGCACAGCCCTGCCCAGCCCTGCCCAGCCCTGCCCACCTTTCCTATGATTCTGGCTACCTATGTGGCTGCAGCAGCTGGTTCTGATGGCACAGGTTGCAATTTAAAAAAAGAAGTCCAATATAATTCTTATCCTTATTGCTTTCTGGTTAAGGTATTTTTGTCTCTTATGATCTTTTTCAATATTTTTTCTGTCTTTGATTTTCTTTATATAATTTTCGCAGGTGTAGACTTTTTGACATTTATATTGCTCTGTGTGCTTTGAAATGCCTGTAACTGTGGTTTGGTGTCTGAAATTAATCCTAGTAGATTCTCAGTCATTATTGCTTCAAGTATTTCTCCTGTTCCTTTCTCTTTTTCTTCTTTTCCCAGTATTCTCATTACATATATGTTATACCTTTTGTAGTCATCTCACATTTCTGTTCTATTTTTTTTTTCTGTGTTTTTGTTCTTTGCATTTCAGTTTGTGAAATTTCTATTGACATTATCTTCCAGTTCACTGTTTCCTTCACGGGCCATGTTCAGTTTACTAATGAACCCATCAAAGGTATTCTTCTTTTTTGTTACAGCGTTTTTGATTTCTAGCATTTCCTTGTATTCTTTCTTAAAATTTCCATCTCACGGCTTACATTATCCATCTGTTCTTGCATGTTGACACTTTTTTCATTAGAATATTTGGCTTATTAAATCAGTTATTTTAAATTTTCTGTCAGATAATCCTCTGTGTCATATCTGAATCCAGATCTTACATTTGCTTTGTCTCTTCAAATTGTGTGGTCTTTTGTGATTTTTTGTTGGAAGGAAGTCATGATATACTGGATAACTGTGGCATATAGGTCTTCACTGATGTATTGCTAGAATGTGGGTGGAAGGAGAATCATCATATTGCCCTGTGGTTTGACCTCAGCCTTTTATTGAGCCTGTTTCCCTGAGCTATGACCTTTGTAATTGCTTCTCATCATTCCTCCACCACCTAGGTGATACAGGGGCTCCAGATATTGCTGGAGTTAAATACTTTCCTTCCAGGTTGGCTAGCCTCTGGTAAAGCCCCAGTGAATACAGCTTTAACAAAATAGTCTTTCTTGAGGGCGGGCCTTGTGAAAAACTGAATGCTCTCAGAGTATTTCCTAATGGCTGCTTTTCCTCTCCTCCTGCTGAAATAACTAAGACATTTTTCTCTGATGTTCACTGTGAGAACCTAGTTATCTCTTGGCAGTAAAACTCACAAAAATGTGAAAGCATCTCTAAGACTACCCCCACTTTGGAGCTTTTAACTCTCAAACTTGTTTCACACAAATCCTCCAGAAATGTATTAATTATTGTTTAGATTTTTCTACTCTGGATTGGTTAACGTAGGTATTTCTGTGCATGCATTTCTGCTTCAATAAGTTGTTATTCTATCTGCTTATCTTTTTCTACAATTTTGGGGACAGTGGTTTGCCCTATGACCTAGGTTCTCTGATGAATCAATAATATGGTGTTGATTTTCAGTTTGTTCAGCTTTTGTTGTTGTTGTGTGGACAGGACTGTTGACCTCCACATTCTTTACATGATTAACTGGAAACTGGAAATTCTCTTTATGAACATTTCAAGTGGGAAAGTTTTCTGGGACCTTTTTGTCTCTGTATTGACATGTTAGTCCTTTTTTTTTTTTTTTTTGAGGTGGAGTTTCGTTCTTGTCGCCCAGGCTGGAGTGCAGTGGCACAATTTTGGCTCACTGCAACATCTGCCTCCCGGGTTCAAGCGATTCTCCTGCCTCAGCCTACAGAGTAGCTGGGATTACAAGCGCTTGCCACCACACCCAGCTAATTTTTGTATTTTTAGTAGAGCCAGGGTTTCTCCATGTTTGTCAGGCTTGTCTCAAACTCCTGAGCTCAGGCGATCTGCCTGCCTCGGCCTCCCAAAGTGCTAGGATTACACGCGTAAGCCACCGCTCCCGGCAGTAATTCTTATAACAAGATTTTCGGTTATTTATGAGTGGAAGCTGGCATGATGTTAGTCCTTGGGAGAAATTACTAGGCCTGTGCATCTTGAGGCAGAATAAAAGTTCAATTCAGAGAAAAAAACCCTAACTATATAAAAACAATGAAATGGGTAAAGACAAATGCCAAAGTGATAAGTTCAGTTGTTTATCCAACAAGTTGCCTTTTATCAAGTTGACAGCTACAGTATTTTTGTTTTTGTGGTTGGAAAACTGGGGTATCAATTAAGATACTTTGAGCCACATGTATTAGAATACCAGACTGAAATGGAATTAAACCCTAGAGGTTTATTACTTTCACATAAAAAATACCAGAGAGAGATGGTTCAGGTGTTGGTTAAATGGCTTCTTTTATTCTCTCAGTCTTCCCTTTGAAGGAATCTCATCCTCACATACTTATAACTGAAGCCCCAGGAATCTCAAGCTGACAGACTATATTTGATGCAGGGAAGGGCAAGGTAGAACATTTGCCTAGTTTTTCACTCCTAATCGTGGAAGAAAACCTTTTTCTGAAGCCATATCCCAGCACAGAAGATTTCTTCTTGGGTTCCATTGGCCCCAGTTGGTTTTCAGCCTCAAATCCTAGTGAAGAATCAGATATAAACATTAAGGCACCATAAAAATCGAGGATGTTTATGTCTATTTCTGAGTAAGAATAAGAGAATAGTGTTTATATTTTTTTTGGGAATAAAATGGCCTATTAAGGAAAAATATTTTACTTCTACATGAAATTTAGCATTTCAACATTGAAGTTGCTTTTTATATGCATATTCTAAATGTATCCCCCCAATGATAAGCTTTGCTGATATAATTTAATTTTTATTTGCTACCAGTTCTTCAATACGTGAAGAAGAGAACTATCTTAACCATGAGTTTTTTGTTGAGTTAATTTCTTAGTTTAAACTGTTATCACTTGTGAAATTTATAACTACGGAGGAGCAGTATGTGAGAGACAGAGTAAAAATAGACATGTGAAGTCTGCTGTATTCGATCTAGCCGTAACATAATTATTTTGCAATGAAAGGTATAGTTCTGAATTTACTGGAACTACTTAATTCTTTTCAGTTACAAGTCAGGATAATAAACTACTTGAAAACATAGAATGAAACTGAAGGACATAGTTCCTTTTTTTACTTTAATAAGTGGATTCAGGTTAATTGCTTTTATTTTACATTGAAATGAATAGTTTGGTTAGGTCAGAGCTTAATAAAACATGAATGAATGAATGTACATGGTATAAAATCACATTTTTCTTGTTTTTTTCCGATGTGTTTCAGATAGAGTGATTAACCATCCCTGCTAATGTGGAACAGAGAGGTTTCATGGGATACTGGGACTTTCAGTGCTAAAAGTAGTAAAGTCTAAGGAAAACTAAGAGGAATTGATCACTCTAGCTTCAGAGTGTCTTAAAGCTTCGAAGTATATATTTTGGATTAGAATTCATGAATGAATTTTAGGCAGTTGGCAAATAAATGTATTTCATGAGAAGTCATCTTTCTGTCATCCTTAATATAAAACTCTTTGTTTTCTAATTTGGCTTTCTTAGTAAATCATTTGGCTTCTTTAATAGTTTCTGTAGTCACATCTTATTATTCTTTTGGTCTTTGCCTCTCATTTCAAAATAATTCTGATAATAATTAAGTTACAACATAACACATAGTATTTATTAAAAGTGTGGACTTTGTGAGAAGCATAACTTAGAAACAGAATCCATTGACTGTGAGTGTAACATACTGCATTGTGTTTGCATCTACAGCTGGCTGGTAAAATGTAACAATGTGAAAGAAGAAAACTCTAGGAAGAAACTTCAACAGCAAAATGAAATGTCCGTTGATTTGCAGTTTAATGTTTATTTAATACAATATTCCCCCAGATCCACAATATTTTACTGGCAAAACTAGTCCTGACCCTTCCTAAAACTGTTTGACAATGAGAAGTTTATGGTAATGCATGGTAGTATGTTTTAAGATAATATTTAGCTAGTGGCACATTGCACTTCCTGTTATAATTAAAGTATTTTTTGTGTTAAATACAAAATTTAAAAATGTTTGCTATGATAAATGTAATGTTTTGCTATAGGTTTTCTGTGGAAAGTCTTCAGCATTGACTACATTGAAAATTCTTGGAAAATATGTTTCAAATTTAAAAAACTTAATGTACTCAAAGTTTTTCAGTAACACTTCTTCTACTTATATTGTAGCTACTTAGTGTGAGTCTTTTACTTGCTTTCAATTTATTTATTTAACAAATATTCACTATGGGCCAAGCACTATAATAGTAAACAAGTGATAGTGATGAACAAAACAAACACGTTCCCTATTTTCCATGGTGGTTTTCAAAGTCTTTTTATAAAATAAAACAATATTTCTCTGCCTTTCAGTGCTAGTTATTTCAATTCTTTTAGAAATTAGATAAGGTGTAATCAAATAACAAATTTTAGTTGGATTAGATTACTGTTAATTTATGCAAAGCTTCTCACATAATTATTGTACTGGTGGGAAGAATTTTTAAGCCCATTGAGGTTAGCTGTGCAATCAATTCCCATGAGGATAACAAAAGGTAATTGGACTCTGATCTGTTGAACAAAACTAAGTCATAATGCAAGTTATGTTTTCATTTATATATGAACTTCATATTCAATCACTTCCAAGAGAAACTGCTGTGAGGTGATTGATGGTTCCTCCTCTTCTTTACCATTCATGGACTACTCAATACCTATGTCTGTTTTGTTTTTTTGTTTGTTTGTTTGTTTGTTTTTAATGGACGGCAGCCTGTGACATACTCCCAAATTTCCTTGGGAGTGCTCCTTCCTATGTCTTAATTAAATCTATTTCTACTTCTTAATACATTTTCCATCTCTTTTTATATCCGTGTATTAGCTCAGGTACTTGTAATCTCTCACATGGTTTAGTGGAGCATTCATATATTTAGTCTTCTTACCTCCAGGATTCTCTGTTCTCATCCCATCACTTACATTGGCACAAGAATAATCTAAAGGTAGTGTAAATAGAATTATTTGTTTACAGAATAGAATGTAAATGTAAAATTTGTAGACTAGAATCTGAAAGTAAAATGCAAATACAATTTTGTTCATCTCTTGCTTGAACATCTTCTGTGGCTCCAAATATTTTCTTTTTTTTTTGAGACGGAGTCTCGCTCTGTCGCCCGGGCTGGAGTGCAGTGGCCGGATCTCAGCTCACTGCAAGCTCCACCTCCCGGGTTTAGCCATTCTCCTGCCTCAGCCTCCCCAGTAGCTGGGACTACAGGCGCCCGCCACCTCGCCCGGCTAGTTTTTTTGTATTTTTTAGTAGAGACGGGGTTTCACCGTGTTAGCCAGGATGGTCTCGATCTCCTGACCTCGTGATCTGCCCGTCTTGGCCTCCCAAAGTGCTGGGATTACAGGCTTGAACCACCGCGCCCGGCGGTTCCAAATATTTTCACTATAAAGATGAATTAGTCATTGTAAACAAAGTCCTTCATGACCTGATCACAGTTAACCTTATTTGCTTCCTTCCCCACTGTTCTTTACCACATACCATATACATCTGCTTTATTGAAAGAGTCTCTTCACCATTCATGCCTTTTTCATGTCATGTACTTTTATACTTCTGTGTTGTTCCCACTGTCTAGCATGTCTTTCTCCCTTTTACTATCTGATCAACTCCTACTCACTTTTCAATATTCCTTCTCTGAAACATACTGTTATTTTCTGATAGAGGTATTCTCATTCCCTCATTTGATTTCCCATAGCATATTACACAAATGTTTACTATAGAACTTGCCACATTTCATCATCACTTTACCTATCTTTCTGACTCTGCTACTAGTTTTTTAAGAACAGACACTAAGTCTTAAGAAACTTTGAAATCCCATCCCCTATCATAGAGATTAGCTAGTTAACGATCTGGGTAATATGTGTCTTACACTAATACTGTCTTATGCTGATACTTATGCTAAGACATAGCAATATGTCTTAATCATCAAAAAAACTAAATTGCTTATTCAGGATAACTTGATGAATAAATTATAAATTGTTTGCTTGCTCGAAAATATAAGTGATTTTACCATTTGGGCACTTTGAAAATACTGAAATTATTTGCAAGGAAGATGAAATCTTCTTTAATCTTCAACTTAAAATTGCTTTAACATTTAGAGAGGACAGGTGCAATAGTGCTGCTCTACAACTTATTGTGAGAGCTTAGACAAGGTATTTAACCTTTGTAATCTTCAAATTGCTATGTTTCATGGAGATAAAACAGCATATACCTCATGGAGTTTATTAAGGAAAAACCTAAGACAAGTTAAATTCAACAAAGTTTATTTGAGCAAGCAGTAGCTTCTAGAACAGGCAGCATTCTGGACCAAAGATTATTCAGAATGCACCCACCCCGAATGTGGTGAGCTATATTTACAACCAGAAAACAGAAAATGACATACAGGGATTACTTGATTGGTGCAGTTTGCATTTGCCTTATTTGGGAATAATTTAGCAGCTTTCAGCAGCTTTTAGCAGCTTTCAGACCTTCAGCTGAGGGTCCGGCTGTTACTGTTGACTGAGACGCTGTTGCTTCGTTACAAGGGCATACTACTGTGTATACTGACAACTTGTTTACACATCAAGCTAGGCCACCGTTCATTATGTAAAAATGCCACTTTAAACCATACTTAGTTTAACAATTCCCCCCATTTGGTCATCCTCTCATCCAAAAGAGACTGACCAAAGCCATAGACATGGGGAGTTACACCATCCTCTGCAGTCTTCATGATCACTCTTCTGGATCCAGCAATTGTCAAGAATTTACAATTTCACGATGTAAAATAAGTTAGATGACTCTTATGTTTTTGTTATTACCATCCAATGCATAGAAGACAGCTGTATATGGGTATTTAAAATGTTTGAGTGAGGACAACACAATCCAATGCCAAGAAACTGAAACTCACCTTTCAGCAGGAGTCTCCATGAATTAACTAATCAAAACTGAACAACTGAAAATTCAGGCACTAAGTATAATTCATTAGTGTTTGAGTCCCATTGGTCATACTCCTTGTTTGGAACATGATGGAGAACGAGGCCCATAGCATGCTGCAAGATTGTCTGATCTAGTGATAGTTTGCTAAGAATGATGGTTTCCAGCCGAGTTGATGGGTGCTGATGAGTTGATGGGTGCAGCACACCAACATGGCACAAGTATACATATGTAACAAACCTGCACGTTATGCACATGTACCCTAGAACTTAAAGTATAATAATAATAAAAAAAATTAAAAAAAGAAGATTGTCTGATCTAAAGAGGCATTCAATTTTGTGGTTAGTCTGGTGACACAATTCCTAGTGATCTGGAGATCCATTAACAGAAATGTAAATATTAGAAACCCTTGGAGCAGCCAAGCTTGCCATCCATTTGTCAGAGGGTAGCCGCTGTGCATCTGAATCCCTGAGAGGTTTGATTGGCCACAAAGTCCACATTTTTTCCCAATCTATGAATTAGTTTAAAATTTCATACAACTGGCACCCCACTACTGCCAAAAGTGAGGCCCCAGAAACACGACAGGAACCTTTCCTCATTGGAAACAAATTTGTCCATATTCATTTCAACATGGATATGGATTTTGATTATTGACCTTTTTGATGTCTGATTATAGAAAATACTAAGAAGATTTTTAGGAAAAGCTGTCTGGAAGGCAGAAGGGAAACTGGACAAACAGCAAGATTTTAAAGTGAAGAGGCAAACCCAGTATAGGCCCTCGGGAGCTGGAAAGGAAGGCCACCTAGTGGCGTTTGAGCAAAGGTCAGTTATATCTACTCAGTCAATAATCATAGCTCCTGAATAAAATACAAAAAGAAATTTGCTCTTAGGTGGCCCCTCTGTTGTATACTGTAGCTGTGCATAACCACACCTATTGGTGAGCAGTGTTATATAGGCAGTTACTTGTACCCGCATAGGTAGTTCCTGGGTCTCTAATATTTGATGCCAGAAAGCACAGTATACCTTGTAAAAGTATACCAGTATACCAGTATACCTTGTAAAAGGCATCACCCAGAGAGGATTTTTTTCAATCAATAGCCTACTTGTTCCTTGTAGCAAGTAGGCTATTGATTGAAAAAGTAAGAGTACTGCTTCTATAGATCATAGGAAAACAATAAGTGGTGATGTTTAACATATCAGGGATAACTTTTCACTCTTCCTTTGAGGTTTTCAAGGTGAGTATGGGAACATGAAGAGGTATTGGCAATAATGGAATGATTTCTTAAGGGTTTTTCTTTTTGCGTTAGACCACAAATCCAACAATTATTTGGTTTCTTGCTAGAGCATAAGCTTTTGCTAAAGCCATCTGCAAGTTATTGTCCCATGAATTTTCCTGCATGAAAAGAGAAAGGGTGAGAATAGCAGAAAACAGGAGGAAAATTAAGGTCTTCATAATTGCAGAGAAGTCTTGGTCCATGATCTTAGGAAAGCTGTCCATGTATTACAATTCCATCTGTTTCTGGGAAAGAATTTCTTTGGTTAACATTACCTTAGAGTCTCAAACAGGTGCGCAGTTCCAGGAGCCTGGAGGGGCCCTCTTAAGTTGTGACTTGTAGACCCAAGTTTCAAATCTCTTGAGCTTTGCTGTGGTGAGGGTGAAGAAAAAAAAACTTGGTAGGGGTCTTTTTATTTAAAAAAAAAAAAAAAATTTAGGCTGAGCACAATGGCTCACACCTGTAATCTGAGCACTTTGGGAGGCCGAGGCGGGCTGATCACTTGAGGTCTGGGGTTCGAGACCAGCCTGGCCAACATGGCGAAACCCCGTCTCTACTAAAAATACAAAAAAGTTTAGCTGGGCATGGTGGTTTGTGCCTGTAGTCCCAATTGCTTGGGAGGCTGAGAAAGAATCGCTTGAACCCAGCAGGTGGAGGTTGCAGTGAGCCGAGATCGTGCCACTGCACTGTAGCCTGTGACAGAGGGAGACTCCATCTCAAAAATAAATAAATAAATAAAAATTATTTTAGATTCAGGGGTACATGTGCAGGTTTGTAACACAGGTAAAGTAATGTAATGGGAGTTTGATATAAAGATTATTTTGTCACCCAGATACTAAGCCTAGTACCCAATAGTTATTTTTTCTGCTCCTCTCCCTCCCAGCCTTCACAGTTTGTTAGGCCTCAGTGTCTGGTGTTTCTCTCTTTATGTCCATGTGTTCTCACAATTTAGCTCTCACTTATCAGTGAGAACATGCAAATTTGTTTTTCTGTTTCTGCGTTAGTTTGCTAAGGATAATGGCCTCCAGCTTTCTCCATGTTGTTGCAAAGCACATGACCTCGTTCTTTGTTATGACTGCATAGTATTCCATGATGTATATGTACCACGTCTTTTTTCAACCAGTCTGTCATTGATGGTCATTTAGGTTGATTCCATGTCTTTGCTATTATGAATAGTGCTGCAGTGAACATATGTGTGCATGTGTTTTCCATTATGATTGCTGTGAGATGGCATCTCATTGTGGTTTTGATTTGCATTTCTTTAATGATCAGTGATATTGAGTTTTTTTTTCACATGATTGTTGGCTTTATGCATGTCTTCTTTTGAAAAGTTTATGTTCGTGTCCTTTATCCACTTTTTAATGGAGTTGTTTGTTTTTCTCTTGTATATTTGTTTAAGTTCCTTATAGATACTGGATATTAGACCTTTGTTAGATGCATAGTTTTCAAATATTTTCGCAAATTCTGTAGGTGGTCTGTTTACTGACAGCTTATTTTTGCTGTGCAGGAGCTCTTTAGTGTAATTAGATCTCATTTATACTTTTTTGCTTTTGTTGCAGTTGCTTTAGGCATCTTCGTCATGAAATTTTTGCGAGTTCTTATGTCCAGAATAGTATTGCCTAGGTTGTCTTCCAGGGTTTTTAAAAATAATTTTGGATTTTACATTTAAGTCATTAATCCATCTTGAGTTACTTTTTGTGTATGGTTTAGGGAAAGGGTCCACTTTCAATCTTCTGCATATGGCTAGCTAATTATTCTAGCACCATTTATTAAATAGGGAATCCTTTCCCAATTGCTTATTTTTGTCAGCCTTGTTGAAGATTAGATAGTTGCAGGTGTGTGGCCTTATTTCTGGGCTCTCTGTTTTGTTCCATTGATCTGTGGGTCTGTTTTTGTGCCAGTTCCATGCTGTTTTGGTTGCTGTAGCCCTGTGGTTTAGTTTGAAGTTAGGTAGCGTGATATCTCCTGCTTTGTTCTTTTTGCTTAGGATTGCCTTGGCTATTCAGGTTGTTTTTTTTTTTTTTTTTTTTTTTTTCCATTCCAAATGAATTTTAAAATAGTTTTTGTATAGTTTTGTGAAGAATCTCATTAGTAGTTTGATAAGAATAGCATTGAACCTATAAATTGCTTTGTGCAGTATGGCCATTTTAGGGATCTTGAGTCTTCCTATCCATGAGTGTGGAATTTTTTTTTTAAATTTTTTTTCTCACCTCTGATTTATTTGAGCAGTGTTTTGTAATTCTGCTTGTAGAGATTTTTCGCCTCCCTCATTAGGTATATTCCTAGGTATTTTATTATTTTTGTGGCAATTGTGAATGGGACTGTGTTCCTGATTTGGGCCTCTGCTTGGCTGTTGTTGGTGTATAAAAATAGTAGTGATGTTTGTACACTGATTTTGTATCCTGGAACTTTACTGATGGTGTTTATCAGATTAAGGAGATTTTGGGCTGAGACTATGGGGTTTTCTAGATATAGAATTATGTCTTCTTCAAATAGGGATAGTTTGTCTTCCTATTCGGATGTACTTCATTTCTTTCTCTTACCTGATCTCTCTGTTCAGGACTTCCAATATTATGTGGAATAGAACTGGTGAGAGAGGGCATCCTTGTCTTGTTCCAGTTTTTAAGAGGGATGCTTTTCGCTTTTGACTATTCAGTATAATGTTGGCTGTGCGTTTGTCATAAATGGCTCTTGCTGTTTTGAGGTATGTTTCTTCAATAACTAGTATGCTGAGAGCTTTTAACGTGAATGGATGTTGACTTTTACTGAAAGTCTTTTCTGCCTCTATTAAGATCATCATATGGGTTTTTTTTTTTTTTTCTGTTAATGTGATGCATTACATTTATTGATTTGCATGTAGTGAATCAATGTTGCATCCTAGGGATAAAACTTACTTGGATTGTAGTGGATTCACTTTTTGATGTGCTGCTGGATTCAGTTTCCTTCTGTTTGGTTGAGGATATTTGCATCAATGTTCATCAAGGATATTGGCCTGAAGTTATCTTTCTCGTGTGTGACTCTGCCAGGTTTTGGTATCAGCATGGTGCTTACCTCATAGAATGAATTGGGGAGAAGTCCTTCATCCTCAATTTTTTTGTAATAACTTCAATAAGAATGGCACCGGATCTTTTTTTGTACCTCTGGTAGAATTCAACTGTGAATCTGTCTGGTCCAGGGCTGTTTTTGATTAGCAGGCTATTTATTACTGATTCATTTTGGACCTCATTATTGGTCTGTTCAGGGATTCAATTTTTTTCCTGCTTCAATTTTGGGAAGGTGCCCAGGAATTTATCCATTTCTTTTTGATTTTCTAGTACGTGTGCATAGAGGTTTTCACAACAGTCTCTGATAGTTATTTGCATTTCTGTGGGGTCAGTGGTAAGATCTTCTGTGGCATTTCTGATTGTGTTTATTTTAATCTTCTCTATTTTCTTTTTCATTAGTCTAACAGCCTATCTATCTTATTAATTTTTTCAAAACATCAGTTCCTGGCCCTGTTGGTCTTTTGAATGACTTTTAATTTCTCAATCTCCTTCACTTCAGCTCTAATGTGGGTCATTTCTTGTCTTCTGCTAGCTTTTGGATTGGTTTGCTCTTGCCTGTCTAGTTCTTTTTGTTGTGATGTAAGAGTGTTAACTTGAGATCTGTTTCACTTTTCATTGTTGGCATATAGCGCTATAAATTTCCCTCTTAACACTGCATTAGCTGTGTCTCAGAGATTCTGGTATGTTGTATATTTGTTCTCATTCACTTCAAAGAAGTTCTTGATTCTTGCCTCAATTTTATTATCTACTGTAAAGTCATTCAGAAGTGGGTTGTTTAATTTTTATGTAAATATATGGTTATGAGCTATTTTGATGATATTGAATTCTATTTTTATTGTGCTGTGGTCTGAGGGTATGGATTTTTTTTTAAATTTGCTGAGGATTGTTTAGTGTCTGATTTTGTGGTCTATTTTAGAATATGTGCCATGTACAGATGAGAAGAATGTACATTCTGTTGTTTTCAGTGGATAATTCTATAGATGTCTATTAGATCCATTTAGTCCTGTTTTGAGTTAAGGTTCTGAATATCTCTGTTAATTTTCTGCCTCAACGATCTGTCTAATATTGTCAGTGGGATGTTAACGTCTCTGACTATTATTGTGTGGGAGTCTAAGTCTCTTTGAATGTCTCTAAGAACTTGTTTATGGGCCAGGCGTGGTGGCTCACACCTGTAATCCCAACACTTTGGGAGGCCGAGGAGGGTGAATCACCTCAGGTGAAGAGTTCAAGACCAAGCCTGGTCAACATGGTGAAACCCTGTCTCTACTAAAAATACAAAAATTAGCTGGGTGTGGTAGCTGGTGCCTGTAATCTCAACTACTCGGGAGGCTGCGGCAGGAGAATCACTTTAACCTGGGAGGTGGAGGTTGCGGTGAGCAGAGATTGCACCAGTGCACTCCCCCTGGGTGATAAGAGCAAGACTTCATCTCAAAAAAAAAAAAAAAAAAAAAGAATCTGGGCTCCTGTGTTGGGTGCATATATGTTTAGGATAGTTAGCTTTTCTTGTTGAATTGAACCCTTTATCATTATGTAATACCTTTCTTTGTCTTCTTAAATTTTTGTTGACTCAAAGTCTGTTTTTTCTGAAATCAGGATCGCAACTCCTGCTTTTTTTCTGTTTGCCATTTGCTTGGTAGATTTTTCTTTGTCTCCTTATTTTAAGCCTATGGTTGTCACCGCATGTTACATGGGTCTCATGAAGATACCCTTGGGTCTTCGTCCTTTATCCAGTTTGCCACTGTGTGCCTTTTAATTGGGGCATTTAGCCCATTTACATTCAATGTTAGTACTGATATATATGAATTTGATCCTGTCATTGTGCTGTTAGTTGTTCATTATGCCGACTTGTTTGTCTGGTTGCTTTACAGTGTCATTGGTCTGTGTCCTATAACGTGTGTTTTAGTGGCTGGTAATGGTCTTTCCTTTTCATATTTAGCACTGCTTTCAGGAGCTCTTGTAAGGTGTGCCTGGTGGTAACAAATGTCCTTAATATTTGCTTGTCTAAAAAGGATATCTTATTTCTCCTTCATTTCTGAAGCTTGGTTTTCTCAGATAGGAAGTTCTTGGTAGGAATTTCTTTTCTTTGAGAATGTTCAATATAGGCCCCTAATCTCTTCTGGCTTGCAGGGTTTCTGCTGAGTGGTCCACTGTTAGTCTTATGAGCTTCCCTTTATAGGTGACCTGTCCTTTCTTTCTAGTCGCCTCTAGTATATATATTTTTTTCATTTCAACCTTGGAGAATCTTATGATTATGTGTCTTGGGGATGATCTTGTAAAGTATTTTGCTGGGGTGCTCTGCATTTCCTGAATTTGAATGTTGGCCTCTCTAGCTAGATTGGGGAAGTTTTCATGGGTAATATCCTGACATGTTTTCCAAGTTGCTTCCATTCTCCTCATCTCTTTTAGGAACACCAATGAGTCATAAATTCAGTCTCTTTACATAATCCCATATTTCTTGGAGGTTTTCTTTTTTCTTTTTTGTTCTTTTTTCTTAATTCTTGCCTGACTTTCTTATTTTAAAAATCCAGTCTTCAAACTCTGGGATTCTTTCCTCAGCTGTTAATATTTACGATTTTGTTATGAAATTCTTGTAGTGTTTTCCAGCCATATCAGGTCAGTTACGTTCTTTTCTATACTGATTCTTTTGTCTGTCAGCTCCTATATCATTTTATTGTGATTCTTAGCTTCCTTACATTGGGTTCCAACATTATCTTGAATCTTAGTGGGTAGGATTCTTTCTAATGAGGTTCAAGGGCAGTCTTTCTCTGATGTCATTTCCAGAATACCCAGTCTCCAAAGTTCTAGATTTTGAGAGATCTCGTTTTCATCAGTTGGTGGGTCACAAAAAGCTTTGTTTACTTAATGAAAATACATTCTGGCATAATGCATCCGTAATGCCTTATAATTTGCCCAGTAAAATGGGTTTTTCTGTCAGTGAAATTTTCTACAGGGATTCCCCGTAAAGGGAAGGAAACGTACCTGCTAAAAGCTTTCCAGTCACTCTCACCGCATCTGTGCTCCTACACGTAAAAGCTTCTGTCTAACCAAAATACATACAGACCATTTCAAGTATATACATATATGGTTTAATATTTATTTACTATTAAATTAAATAAAGATGAAGGTGGCAACTGAATGAAGTCTATCAACAAATATTCAAATTATCCTTCAGGTTGTGGAAATGCACCACCTGAAGTTTTCATTTTCTTCCAAGGATTTTGCGTTTCAAAAACCAGACATTGATTACAAACTATTTTAACTATTTTAGAACAGTTATTCCACCAATTGTTTTTTCAATTTGGATCAGCTTGCCCATTCCATGATGAGTTGTGAAGTGCAAGACTTTTAAAAATTATTAAATTGGTTAATTACTTCAATTGATTTTCTAATGACATACCAGTTTTATGTTCCTCAATTAAATCTAACTTGCTGGATTCACTTTGTTATTATTTTATTTAATTATTTTGCCTACAATGCTCATTATCTGGCTGATGGGGTCATTTGTACCCCAAACTTGAGCAATTAGGCAGTGCACTCAGGAAACTAACCTTCATATGCACCCACAAATATAAACGGTAAAAATAAATGGCCTATATATGCATGAATGATATTGGCTAGTACATTTTTTCTTCCATTATTTTTCTCAGGTTTTAGAATCATAGTTACACAAGTGTTATATATTATGAAAAACTTTGGGTCTTATGGTAGTACTGGCTTCACTGAAAGCTCTGTAGAACTTACAAAGTTGATAGACCTCAGATTCGGGAGTGGACGATTTTTGACTTCTCATTCAATTTAATGAAAGTTATACAACTACTCATAAGCTGTGGCTCTTTGTGAGTTAGTTTGGTAAGCTATAGTTTTCAAGGAGTTGTCCATTGTATATGAAGTATCAAAATTTGTTGATGTAATATAGTTAAAAATAAATTGTATTATCTTTACAAGGTCTACAGCATCATATTTAGGTGCCAAATTTTATTACTAGTATTGTTTATGCCTTCACTTTTTTCATCCTAATCATCTTGCCAAAGGCATATCAATTTTTGGCCTGGCATGGTGGCTCACACCTGTAATCCCAGCACTTTTGGAGGCCGAGGCAACTGGGTCACTTGAGGCCAAGAGTTAGAGACTAGCCTGGCCAATATGGTGAAACCCCATCTCTCCTAAAAATTAAAAAATTAGCCAGGTGCAGTGGCACATGCCTGTAATCCAAGCTACTAGGGAGGCTTAGGCATGACAGTCGCTTGAAACTTGGGAGACAGAGGTTCCAGTGAGCCAAGATAGCACCATTACACTCTAGCCTGGGTGACAGAGCGAGATTCTGTCTCCAAAAAAAAAAAAAAAAAAAAAAGCATATCAATTTTATCAATCTTTGCTAATAATAAATGTTTGGTTTAGCTGAGACTGTGTATTGCATTTCTTTCTATTTTATTAATTTCTACTGTAGTCTTTCTATTTTTCTTCCACATCCTAGATTTATTTTTTATTTTAAAATATTTTTTATTTATTTTTATTTCCAACTTTCATTCAAGATTCAGGGATTATATGAGATGGCCAGACACATGTAAACTTAGAGTCATGGGGGCTTGGTGGGCAGATTATTTCACCATCCAGGCAATAAGCATCATACCTGATAGGTAGTTTTTTAGATCCTCACCATCCTCCCACACCCCATGCTGAAGGAGGCCCAGGTGTCTTGTTCTCTTCTTTGTGTCCATGTGCACTCAGTGTTTAGCTCTCACTTATAAGTGAGAAGACGGGATATTTGGTTTTCTGTTTTTGCATTAATATTCTTAAGATAATGACCTCCAGCTCCATCCATGTTGCTGCAAAGGACATTATCTCATTTGTGTTCTGACAGTGTGGTATTCCGTGGGGCATATGTACCACATTTTCTTTAGTCCAATATTGATGGGCATTTAGGTTGATTCCATGTTTTTTCTATTGTTAATAGTGCTGCAAATGAACCTATGTGTGCATCTGTCTTTATGGTAGAACAATTTATATTCCTTTGGATATATACCCCAAAATAGGATTGCTGGGTAGAATGGTAGTTTTTTTGTATGTTCCTTGAAAAATCTTCAAACTTCTTTCCATAGTATATGAACTAATTTACATTCCCATTTGCGGTGTATAAGTAGTCTGTTTTCTCTGAAACCTCAGCAGCATCTGTTATATTTTAACTTTTTAATAATATCCATTCTGAGTGGTGTGAGATGGTATCTCACTGTGGTTTTTATTTGCATTTATTTTATAATCAGTGATGTTTACTTTTACATATGTCTTCTTTTAAGAAGTGTCTATTCATGTCATTTGCCCATTTTTAATGACTTTTTTTTCGTTTTTTGCCTGTTAATTTGTTTAGGTTCCTTATAGATTTGGGATAGCAGACCTTTGTCAGATGCATAGTCTGAAAAAATTTTCTCCTATTCTTTAGGTTGTCTGTTTATTACTCTATTGATAGTTTATTTTGCAGTGCAGAAACTGTTTAATTTAATTAGGAACGATTTGTCAATTTTTGTCTTGTTACAATTGCTTTTGGAGGCTTTGTGATAAAATCTTTGCCATGACTTATATCCAGAATGGTATTTCCTAGGACTTCTTTTAGGGTTTTTATCGGTTTGGGTTTTATATTTAATTCTTTAATTCATTTTGAGTTGATTTTTGAATATTAGGGAAAGGGAGGGAGTCTAGTTTCAGTCTTCTGCATATGACTAGCCAGATATGCCAGTACCATTTCTTCTATAGGCAGTCTTTTCCCCATTGCTGGCATTTGGAGACTTTGTCAAAGATTAGGTGGTTATAGGTGTGTGGCTTTATTTCTGGGTTCATTAACCTGTTCCATTATTCTAAGTGTCTGTTTTTTGTACCAGTACCATGGTTTTTTTGCTTTGCGTAGCCTTGTAGTATAGTTTTAAGTCAGGTAATGTGATGCCTTCTGGTTTGTTATTTTGGCTTAAGATTGCTTTAGCTGTTCAGGCTCTTTATTTATTCCATATAAAATTTAAAATAGATTTCTCCACTTCTGTTAAAAATGCCATCGGTAGCTTTAAAGGAATAACATTTCTGTAAATTGCTTTGAGCAGTATGTCCGTTTTAACAATATTGATTCTTCCCATCCATGAGCATGGAATGTTTTCCACTTGTGTCATCTCTGATTTGTTTCAGAAGTGTTTGGCTATTTTCATTGTGGATGTCATTCACCTCCCTGGTTAGATCTATTCCAGGGTGTTTTATTTTGTTGCCACTCTTGTGAATGGGATTGTGTTCTTGATTTAGATCTCAGCTTGACTATTGTTGATGTATAGAAATGCAACTGATATTTGTACATTGATTTTGTATACTACAAGTTTACTGAAGTTGTTTATCACTTCTAGAGGCTTTTGGGCAGAGACTATAGGGTTTTCTATGTATAAAATCATGTTATCTGTGAAGAGAGATAGTTTGTCTTTTCTTCCTATTTGGATGTATTTTATTTTTTTTCTCTTGCCTAACTGCTCTGGGTAGGACTTTCAGAACTATGTTGAACAGGAGTGGTGAGAGTGGGCATCCATGTCTTGTGCCAGTTTTCCAGGGGAACGCTTCTAGTTTTTGCCCACTCAGGATGATACTGGATGTGGGATTTTCGTAATTGACTCACTATTTTGAGGTATTGTCCCTCAGTGCCTAGTTTGTTGAGGGTTTTTAACATGAAAAGATGTTGACATCTATCTAAAATCTTTTCTCTGTCTATTGAGATGATCATGTGATTTTGGTTTTTAGTTCAGTTTATTTGATGAATCACATTTATTGATCTGCGTATATTTAACCAGCCTTGTATCCCAGAAATAAAGCCTACTTGATCATGGGGGATTAGCTTTTCAATGTGCTGCTGAATTCTTTCTGCTTTTATTTTCATGAGGATTTTTGATGTATGTTCATCAGGGATATTGGCCTGAAGTGTTCTTTTTTTGTTTTGTCTTTGCCAGGTATTGGCATCAGCATGATGCTGGCCTTGTAGAATGAGTTAGGGTGAAGTCTGTCCTCCTCAATTTGTTGTAGTAGTTTTCATACGATAGGCTCCAGCTGTTCTTTACATGTCTGGCAGAATTCAGCTATGAATTCATCTGACCAGGGCTTTTCCTGATTGATAGGCTTTTTATTAGTGATTCAATTTTGGAAATTATTGCTCTGTTTAGGGTTCAGTTTCTTCCTGGTTCAATCTTGGGAGGCTGTATGTTTCCAGGAATGTATGCATTTCTTCTTGGTTTTCTACTTTGGGTACATAGAGGTGTTCATAATAGTCTCTGAGGGTTTTCTGTATTTCTGTGAGGTCAGTGGTAATGTCCTCTTTGTTATTTCTGATTGCGTTTATTTCAGACTTCTCTTTCTTTTTCTCTATTAGGCTAGCTAGTGGTCTATTAATATTGTTTATTTTTAATAGAACCAATTTATGGTTTCATTGACCTTTTGTATTTTTTTTTTTTTTTTTTTTTTTTGCATCCTAGTTTTCTTCAGCTTAGCTCTGATTTGCTTATTTCTTCTCTTCTGCTTGTTTTGGTATTGATTTGCTCTTGATTTTTTAGTTACCCTAGGTGTGATATTAGATTGTTAATTTGAAGTCTTTCTAATTTTTGATATGGGCATTTAGTACTATATGCTTTCCTGTTAAATCTGCTTTAGTTGTGTCCCAGAGATTCTGGTATGTTTTTATCTGTTTTTCAATAATTTCACTAATTTCAAATAACACTTGATTTCTTCTTGAATTTTATTTTTTACCCAAAACTCATTCAGAAGCAGGTAAATTTCTATGTAACTGTATGGTTTTGAGAGATCTTCTTAGTATTTATTTCTATTTTTATTGCACTGTTTTCAAAGAGTGTTGTTGGTATGATTTTACGTTCTTTCAATTTGTTGAGAATTGTTTTATTCTTCAGTGTGTGGTCAAATTTGAAGTATGTGCCATGTGCAGATGAAAATGTATATCCTTTTTTTTTTTTTTTTTTTTTTTCTTTTTACGAATTTCGACTTTTATTCTAGATACAGGGGATACATGTGTAGGTTTGTTACATGGGTATATTGTACCCAGGGAATAAGCATGGTACCCAATTTGTAGTTTTGTACCTATGACCCCTCTTTCCCTCTCCCCTCTAGTAGTACACAGTGTCTATTGTTCCCACGTTTGTGACCATGTGTGCTCTATGTTTAGCTCCCACTTATGAATTAGAACGTGCAGTATTTTGGTTTTCTGTTCCTGCATTAATTCATTTAGGATGGCCTCCAGTTCCATCCGTGTTGCTACAAAGGACATGACTCCATTCATTTTTATTGCTGAATAGGATTCATGATGTATATATATATGTATCACATTTTCTTTACCCAGTCCACCTTTGATAGGCACCTTACTTGATTTCATTTCATTGCTATTGTGAACAGTGTGGTGATGAACATCGAGTGCATGTGTCTTTTTGGTATAATGATATATTTTCCTTTGAGTATATACCCAGCAATGGGATAGCTGAGCCAAATTGTAGTTCCATTTTAAGTTATTTGAGAAATCTCCAAACTGGTTTCCACAGTGCCTGAACTCATTTACATTCCAAACCAACAGTGTATATAGTTGTACCCTTTTCTCCACAGCCTTGCCGGAATCTGTTGTTTTGACTTTTCAACAATAGCTGTTCTGACAGGTGAGAGATGGTATCTCATTGCAATTTTGATTTGCATTTCTCTGATGACTAGCAATGTTGAGCATCTTTTATATACTTGTTGGCTGTGTGTATCACTTATTTGTGTGTGTGTGTGTTTAACTCATTCATTTATTCAACAAATGTATATATATTTTTTTAATTTTCCATATGTTATTGGGAGAACAGATGGTGTTTGGTTACATGAGTAAGTTCTTTGGTGGTGGTCTGTGAGATTTTGTTGCACCCATCACCAGAGCAGTATACAGTGCACCCAATTTGTGGTCTTTATCCCTCACTCCCTTCCCTTCCTTTGCCCCTGAATCCCCAAGGTCCATTGTGTTTTTCTTATGCCTTTGCATCCTCATAGCTTAGCTCCCACATATGAGTGACAACATACAATATTTGGTTTTCATTCCTGAGTTACTTCACTTAGAATAATGTTCTCCAATCTCATCCAGTGGCTGTGAATGCCATTAATTCATTCCTTTTTATGGCTGAGTAGTATTCCATCTTATACCACAGTTTCTTTTTCCACTTGTTGATTGATAGGAACTTGGGTTGGTTCCATGTTTTTGCAATTGCAAATTGTGCTGCTATAAACATGCCTGTGCAAGTATATTTTACATATAGTGACTTCTTTTCCTCACGATACATACCTAGTAGTGGGATTTCTGGATCAAACGGTAGTTCTACTTTTAGTTCTTTAAGGAACATCCACACTGTTTTCCATAGTGGTTGTACTAGTTTACATTCCCACCAGCAGTGTTAGAAGTGTTCCCTGTTTACTGCATCCACGCCGACACCTATCATTTTTTCATTTTTTGATTATGGCCATTCTTGTAGGAGTAAGGTGGTATCTCATTGTGGTTTTGATTTGCATTTTCCTGATCATTCGTGATGTTGAGCATTTTTTCATATGTTTGTGGGCCATTTGTGTATCCTCTTTTGAGAATGGTCTAATCGTATTCTTAGCTCACATTTTGATGGGATTTTTTTTTTCTTGCTAATTTGTTTGAGTTCTTTGTAGATTCTGGATAGTCTTTTGTCAGATGTATAGACTGTGAAGATTTTGTCCCGCTCTGTGTTTTGTGTGTTTACTCTGCTGACTGTTCTTTTGGCTGTGCAAATGCTCTTTAGTTGGCCAGGCGCGGTGGCTCACGCCTGTAATCCCAGCACTTTGGGAGGCCGAGGTGGGTGGATCACAAGGTCAGGAGATCGAGACCACGGTGAAACCTCGTCTCTACCAAAAATACAAAAAAAATTAGCCGGGTGCGGTGGCGGGCGCCTGTAGTCCCAGCTACTCAGGAGGCTGAGGCAGGAGAATGGCATGATCCCGGGAGGCGGAGCTTGCAGTGAGCTGAGATCGGGCCACTGCACTCCAGCCTGGGGAACAGAGCAAGACTCCGTCACACACACACACACACACACACACACACACACACACACACACACACAAAATGCTCTTTAGTTTAATTAAGTCCCAGCTATTTATATTTGTTTTTATTGCATTTGCTTTTGGGTTCTTGGTCATGAAATTCTTGCCTAAGCCAATATCTAGGAGGGTTTATCCAATGTTGTCTTCTAGAACTTTTACAGTTTCAGGTCTTAGATTTAAGTCCTTGATCCATCTTGAGTTGATTTTTGTATAAAGTGAGAGATGAGGATCTAGTTTCATTTTCTTACATGTGGCTTGCCAATTATTCCAGTACCATTTGTTGAATAGAGTGTCTTTTCCCCACTTTATGTTTTTGTTTGCTCTGTTGAAGATCAGTTGGCTGTAAGTATTAGGGTTTATTTCTGGGTTCTCTGTTCTGTTTTATTGGTCTATGCGCCTAATTTTATACCAGTACCATGCTGTTTTGGTGACTATGGCCTTATAGTATAGTTTGAAATCAGGTAATGTGATTCATCCAGATTTGTTATTTTTGCTTAGTCTTGCTTTGTCTATGCAGGACCTTTTTTGGTTCCATATGAATTTGAGGATTGTTTATTCTAATTCTGTGAAGAATGATGGTGGCATTTTGATGGGAATTGCATTGAATTTGTAGATTGCTTTTGGCAGTATGATCGTTTTCACAATATTGAGTCTACCTATCCATGAGCATGGGATGTGTTTCCATTTGTTTGTGTTATTTATGATTTCTTTCAGCAGTGTTTTGTAATTTACCTTGCAGAAGTATTTCACCTCCTTCTTTAGATGTATTCTTAGGTATTTTATTTTATTTTTTGCAGCTATTGTAAAAGGGGTTGAGTTCTTGATTTGCTTCTTAGCTTGGTTTCTGTTGGTGTATAGAAGAGCTATAGATTTGTGTACATTGATTTTGTAACGGAAAACTTTGCTGAATTCTTTTATCAGTTCTATGAGCTTTCTGGAGAAGTCTTTAGGGTTTTCTAGGGAAACAATCATTATCAGTAAAGAGCGACAGATTGACTTCCCCTTTAGCAATTTGGATGCCCTTTATTTCTTTCTCTTGTCTGATTGCTCTGGCTAGGACTTTCAGTACTATGTTGAAGAGGAGTGGTAAGAGTGGCCATCCTTGTCTTGTTCTAATTGTCAGAGGGAATGCTTTCAACTTTTTTCCCATTCAGTATCATGTTAGCTGTGGGTTTGTCATAGATGGTTTTAATTACATTGTACTACATTTTATTATATTATATCCCTTGTATGTTGGTTTTGCTGAGAGTTTTAATCATAAAGGATGCTGGATTTTGTTGAATGCTTTTTCTGTGTCTATTGAGGTGATCATGTGATTTTTTTTTTTTTTTTTTGATTCTGTTCATGTGGTGTATAATGTTAATTGACTTACGGATGTTAAACCATCCCTGCATCCCTGGTATGAAACCCACTTGATCATGGTAGATTATTTTTTTTTTTATATGTTGTTGGATTCAGTTAGCTAGTATTTTGTTAAGGATTTTAGCATCTATATTCATCAGGGATGTCGGTTTGTAGTTTTTTTTCTTTTTTTGTTTATGTCCTTTCCTAGTTTTGGTGTTAGGATGATACTAACTTTGTAGAATGATTTAGGGAGGGTCCCCTCTTTCTCTATCTTGTGGAATAGTGTCAGTAGGATTGGTCTCAATTCTTCTTTGAATGTCAGTAGATTTCTGCTGTGAATCCATCTGATCCTGGACATTTTTTTGTTGGTAATTTTTTTTATTACCATTTCAATCTTGCTGGTTGTTGTTGGTCTGTTCAGAGTATCTAATTCTTCCAGATTTAAGCCAGGAAGGTCATATCTTTCCAGGAATTTACCCAACTCCTCTAGGTTTTCTAGTTTATGCACATAAAGGTGTTCATAGTAGCCTTGAATGATCTTTTGTATTTCAGTGGTGTCAGTTGTAATATATCCTATTTCATTTCTAATTGAGCTTATTTGGATTTTCTGTCTTTTTGGTTAATCTTGATAATTGTTTATCAATTTATCTTTTCAAAGAACCAGTTTTTTGTTTCATTTATCTTTTGTATTTTTTTGTTCGTTTGTTTGTTTCAATTTCATTTAGTTTTGCTCTGATCTTGGTTACTTACTTTCTTCTGCTGGGTTTGCGTTTGGTTTGTTCTTATTTCTATAGTTCCCTGAAGTGTTACCTTAGATTGTCTGTTTGTGCTTTTTCAGACTTTTTGATGTAGGCATTTAGGGCTAGGAACTTTGCTCTTAGCACCACCTTTGCTGTATCCCCTTGGTTTTGATAGGTTGTGCCACTATTGCCAATCAGTTCTAAGAATTTTTTAATATCTATCTTAATTTCATTGTTGAGCCAGTGATCATTGAGGAGCAGGTTATTTAATTTTCATGTATTTGCATGGTTGTGAAAGTTTTTTTGGAGTTGATTTCCAGTTTTTTTCCACTGTGGTCTGAGAGGGTGCTTGATATAATTTCAATTTTCTTAAATTTATCAAGGTTCATTTTGTGAGGTATCATATGGTCTATCTTGGAGAAAGTTTCATGCACTGTTGAATATAATGTATATTATGCAGTTGTTGGGTAGAATTTTCAGTAAATACCTGTTAAGTCCATTTGCGCCAGGATGTAGTTTAAATACATTGTTTCTTTGTTGACTTTCTGTCTTGATGACGTGTCAGTGCTGTCAGTGGAGTATTCAAGTTCCCCACTATAATTGTGTTGCTTTCTATCTCATTTCTTAGGTCTATTAGTAATTATTTTATAAATTTGGGAGCTCCAGTGTTAGGTGCGTATATATTTAGGATTGTGATATTTTCCTGTTGGGCAAAGTCTTTTATCATTATATAATGCCCCCTTTGTCTTTTTTAACTGCTGTTGCTTTAAAGTTTCTTTTGTGATATAAGAATAGCTACCCCTAGCCGGATGTGGTGGCTCACACCTGTAATCTCAGCACTTTGGGAGGCTAAGGCGGGTGAATCATGAGGTCAAGAGATCGAGACCATCCTGACCAACATGGTAAAGCCCGGTCTCTACTAAAAATACAAAAATTAGCTGGGCGTGGTGCTGTGTACCTGTAGTCCCAGGTACTTGGGAGACCGAGTCAGGAGAATCACTTGAACCTGGGAGGCAGAAGTTGCAGTGACCCAAGTGCCACTGCACTCCAGCTTGGTGACAGAGCAAGATGCCATCTAAACAAACAAATACAAACAAAAAAACTCTGGTCACTTATGGTGTCCTTTTGTTTGCATAGGACGTCTTTTTCCATCCCTTTACCTTAAGTTTATGTGAGTCCTTATGTGTTAGGTGTGCCTCTTGAAGGCAGCAGATGGTTGGTTGGTGAATTATTATCCATTCTGCAATGCTGTATCTTGTAAGTCGAGCATTTAGGTCATTTACATTCAATGCTAGCATTGAGATGTGAGGTACCATTCCATTCATCATGTTATTTGTTGCATGTGTACCATGGCTTTTTTTGGGTTTTTTTGCATTTTTGTTTTGTAAGTCTTGTGAGATTTATACTTTAAAGAGGTTCTGTTTTGATATGTTTCCAGGATTTGTTTCAAAATTTAGAGCTCCTTTTAGCAGTTCTTGTAATGTTGGCTTTCTGGTGTCAAATTCTCTCAGCATGTTTGTCTGAAAAAGACTGTGTCTTTCCTTCACTTATGAAGCTTAGTTTCACTGGGTACAAAATTTTGGGCTGATAACTGTTTTGTTTGAGGAAGCTGAAGATAGGGCCCTGATCCATTCTAGCTTGCAGGGTTTCTGCTGAGAAATATGCTGCTAATTTGATTTATTTTCCTATATAGGTTGCCTGACGTTTTTGCCTCACAGCTCTTAAGATCCTTCCCTTCATCTTAACTTTAGATAACCTGATGACAATGTGCCTAGGTAATGATCTTTTTGCTATGAATTTCCCAGGTGTTCTTTGAGTTTCTTGCATTTGAATGTCTAGGTCTCTAGCAAGGCCAGGGAAGTTTTGATTATTCCCTCAAATATATTTTCCAAACTATTAAATATCTCTTCTTCCTCAGGAACACCAATTATTCTTAGGTTTTGTCATTTAATATAATCCCAGACTTCTTGGATGCTTTGTTCATATTTTCTCAACTTTTTTTCTTTGTCTTTGTTGGATTGGGTTAATTTTAAAACCTTGTCTTTGAGCTCTGAAGTTGTTTGTTCTGCTTGTTTTATTCTGTTGTTGAGTTTTTCCAGAGCATTTGGCATTTCTATAGGTGTATCCATTGTTTCCTGAAGTTTTGATTGCTTCTTATTCACGCTATCTATTTCATTGAATATTTCTCCTTTCACTTCTTGTATCATTTTTCTTTTTATTTCCTTACATTGGGCTTCCCCTTTTTCTGGTGCCTCTCTGATTAGCTTAATAACTAAACTTCTGAGTTCTTTTTCAGGTAGATCAGAGATTTATTCTTGGTTTGGATCCATTGCTGGAGAGCTAGTGTGATTTTTTGGGGGTGTTAAAGAACCTGGTTTTGTCATATGACCAGAGTTGGTTTTCTGGTTTCTTATCATTTGTGTAGGCTCTGTCAGAGAGAAGGTCTAGGGTTCAAGGCTGTGGTTCAGTTCCTTTTGTCCCACTGGGTATTTCCTTGATGTAGTACTCTTCCCCTTTTCCTAGGGATGTGGCTCCCTGAGAGCTGTGCTGTAGTGATTGTTCTCTCTCTTCTGGATGTAGCCACCAAGCAATTCTACCAGGTTGCGGGCTGGCACTGGAGGTTGCCTGCACAGAGTCGTGTGGTGTGAACCATCTGTGGGTCTCTCAGGTGTGGATACCGGCACCTGCTCAGGTGGAGGTGCCGGGGGGGGGGGGTGAAATGGACTCTGTGGGGGTCCTTAGCTTTGGTTGATTAATGCACTGTTTTTGTGCTGGTTGGCCCCCTGCCTGGAGGTGGCACTTTCAAGAGGGCATCAGCTGTGGTAGTAGGCAGAGGAAGAGATGGTGGGTGGGGCCCTAGTACTCCCAAGAGTGTATGCTCTGTCTTCAGTTACCAGGGTGGGTAGGGAAAGACCAATAGGTGGGCGCAGTGCTAGGCATGTCTGAGCTCAAATGCTACTTGGGCTGGTCTTGCTGCAGCTGCTGTGTGTGATGGAGGTGAGGTTCCCACATCAATGGAGTTATATTCCTAAGAGGATTATGGCTGCCTTTGCTGTGTCATGCAGGTTGTCAGGGAAGTGGGGGAAAGCCGGCAGTCACAGGCCTCACCTAGCTCCCACACAACCCAAAGGGCCAGTCTCACTCCCACTGTGCCCCACCCAACAGCATCAAGTTTGTTTTCAGGCAGTGAGCAAGCAGGGCTGAGAACTTGTGCCAGGCTACCCTAGCCTTCCAGCTGTGAAGATAAGTAGGGTTTTCTTTCTTCCCCTGCCTGTGGAGTCTGCATACCAGATTCATGCCCTCCCACAAGTTCTGGCCAGGAGACTTCTCTATCAGTTCAAATTGTTACAATGTTCAGCTGGAGGTTTCTTCCTCCTCCTGGCCTTTTCCCAGTGCCTCTGACAGCCCTCCTCAAGGACCCCTGTGACGCAAGGGAGAAATGGCTTGGTAGGGGACCCAGCGAGCCCACAGGGATTTTTCTGCTGCTTCCTCTACCCTTCTATTTCACTCTGCTCTCTAGTTCAACTCAGCTCTAGGTAAGGTCAAAGTCTTCTCCTGTGATCTAGACCTTCAGGTTCCCTAGTGGGGGTGTGTGTTACAGGGTAGATGATCTCCTTTTCCCACTTCCACAGTTTGGGCACTGACTTTATTTGGGGTGTCTCCTGGGTCCTGCAGGGAGCAATCTGCTTCCTTCAGAGGGTGTCTGGGTTCTCTTGGCTTTCCTAATGTATTCCTGAAGCTGGTGTGGAGCAAAAGTTCACGATGTGGGCCTTCACAAGGTGTTCTGTCTGTCCAAATCGGAGCTGCCATCTAGTCTTGCCTCCCGTCCACCACGATATCGAGAATGTATTTTCTGTTTTTGTTGGGTGGAGTGTTCTGTAGATGGCTGTTAGGTCCATTTGGTCAAGTGTTTAGTTTTAGTCATTAATATCTTTGTTAGTTTTCTGCCTGAGGGATCTGTCTAATACTGTCAATGGATTGTTGAAATCTCCAACTAGAATTGTGTGGTTATCTCAGCTTCTTCATTGGTCTCTAAGAACTTGTTTTATGAATCTTAGTGTTACAGTGTTGGGTGCGTATATATTTAGGATAGTTAAGTCTTCTTATTGAACTGAATCCTTTATCATTATGTAATGCCTTTCTTTGTCTCTTTTCATCAGTGTTGGTTTAAAGTCTGTTTTGTCTGAAATTTGAATAGCAACCTTTGCTCCTTTTTGGTTTCCATTTTCTTGGTAGGTTTTTCTCTATCCCTTTACTTTGAGTTTGTGAGTGTCATTGCATAGAGTTGAGCCTCTTGATTACAGTACAGAGTTGGGTCTTGCTCTTTTATCCAATTTGTGTCTCTGTGCCTTTTAAATGGTGTGTTTAATTCATGTTCATTGATGATTAACATCGATATGTGTAGATTTGATCCTGATATTATGTTGTTAGCTGCTTGTTATGCGGATTGATTGTGTAGTTGCTATATTGTATCAATTATCTTTGTACTTACATGTGTTCTCGTGGTGGTTGGTAACAGTATTTCATTTCCATGTTTAGCACTCCCTTATGGACCTCACTTAAGGCAAGTCTAGTGGTAATGAATTCCCTAAGCATTTGCTTATCTTAAAAGGATCTTATTTCTCCTTTGCTTATGAAGCTTAGTTTGGCTGGATATGAAATTATTGGAATTTATTTTCTTTAACACTGCTTAATTGTTAAAGCCGCCTAATCTCTTCTGGCTTGTAGGGTTTCTGCTGAGAGATCTGATATTATCCTGATGGGGTTCCCTTTTAGGTGACCTGCAATATCTCTCTAGATGTTTTTAATATTTTTTTCTTTCATCTTGACCTTGGAGAATCTGACGAATATGTATCTTGGGTATGTTCACTTTTTTGTAGTATCTCTCAGCAGTTGTCTGCATTTTTTGAATTTGAATGTCAACCTTTCTAGCTAGGTTGGGAAAATTTTCATGGACAATATCCTTAAATATGTTTTTCATGGTGCTTGCTCTCACTGCTTGCCTTTCTGGGACACCAATGAGTCATAGCTTTGGTCTCTGTAAAGAGATAATCTCATGTCTTTTAGAGGTTTTGTTTGTTACTTTTTATTTTTTGTCTGATTGAGTTGATTCAAAGAACCAGTATTTGAGCTCTGAAGTTCTTTCCTCAGCTTTGTCTATTCTACTGTTAATACTCCTGATTGTATTATAAAATTCTTGTAGTGAGTTTTTGAGCTCTATCAGATCAGTTTGGTGCTTTCTTAAAATTGTTCTTTTGGCTTTCATCTCTTGTATTGTTTTCTTGGATTCCTTGGATTGGGTTGAGACTTTTTCCTGAATCTCAATGATTTTCATTTCTATCCAGATTCTGAATTCTATGTCCATCATTTCAGCCAATGTAACCTGGTTAAGAACCATTGCTGGGGTGCTAGTGTGATCATTTGGAGATAAGAAGACACTGTGACTTTTTGAGTTGCCGCAGTTCTTAGGCTGTTTTTTTTTTTTTTTTCATTGAGGTGGTCTGATATTCCTTTAATTTCTGAAGTTGCTATATTTTCAATGGATTATTTTGTTTTTATATTATTTCATGCCCTTGAAGATTTGACTGTGGTTTAAGTTGGGTTGAGTAGACTATCTTTACTTCTGGAAGGTTTTAGTGAGCCAAACCTCAGCTTAACACCCCTGGGCTACATGCTCTAATCATGGTGGGGCTGAACCAGGCTCACAGCTTTGTTATCTGGCCTTTCAATATTAAGCACCTGCTGCAATTGAGGAACCAAGGTGTTTCTGATATCCTGGCAACAACACCTTGGTGAGGGTAATCGCCAAAGTGCTGCTTCACAGTTGTGGCAGCGGAGATCACACTCGTGTGCATGCCAGTGGTGGCAGTGGCACAGCTTCTGTGCTTTTAAAAATGGAGGCTTTAGAGTCTTGAGGATGTCCTGGCAGCTGTCATGCCCCCTTATGAATCTACACTTAGGTTTGAATTTACATGCTTTTAGATATCACTTTTATTTTTTCTAATCATGTGCATTGCACTGTTTATTAAATATATCACAATAGGAAAGTTGACTTGGACCAATCTTATAGAGTTCATTCCAATTACATATCTCACAAATTTCAATACAGGTTGGCTTAGCATAAAAACCTGCATTTCCTTGGTAATCAGTTTATTCTTGTTCTGCTTTGTGCTGTGTTAGCAGTTTTATGGAAGCAATCAATTAGAGTTCTGAGAACTTCATTCGAGTTCTGAGAACTCCCACCTAGTCCAATGGTATGATGGGATTTCTAGAAATTGTATTATTAGTATATTTTTGATACCAATACTGATTTTCTTAGGAATATTTATAAATAATGTCCTTCTAACCTTAGCCAGCTTGATTATACATAAAGTTCCTTTCACAAGATTAATCTTCCACACACCTACAACTCTCATATCCATTCACTTTTGTCCTTCTCCTATTCTGGAACAATCCAGTAACTTCTTTAGGAAAAGATTTTCTCTCTTCTTTCCCTCAATAAAACAAAATAGAACATCCTCACACTGTTAGCCTTTCCTTATCAAAGACACATCGTACTTTCTCTGTATACTTGTATATATAGTTTTTTTCTTATGCATTTTACTCATTTTAATTACACATATTAATTAAAATTATTAATACACAGTGACCTTAATTTTTAGTGAACATCAGAAGCAAGCAACTGTGTTTGATGTTTGCTGTCACACTGTGTGATGCCATCACACCAGCAATCTGTAAATTGGCAATCGATAATCATAATTTCTAGAAGCGTGTGCTTTCCCATAGTACAGTTTGTTAATCAGAGCATGTTAAGATGTGAGTCCTAATTATATGATTATAGAATGCTTCCCCTTCCTAATACATCAACTGAGCTGATGTATAATAATAGATTACACATGCAAGAACTACCTGGCTCTGAAACTATTTAATAAAAAGTTTCTAGGGAAACTGAAAGAGAGCAAGGGAGGCAAAACAAAGACAAAAGAGGAAATTGTTGCCTCACACACATATAGCTACAGAAAACAATAAACTCAACCTAACTCATAGCCAGATAAATATAAAATTTTACACTAAAGATCTGTTTACTTCAGATCCTGTTAAACAATACACAGTGTTTGACTTTTACCAAATGATTACAAGAAATACTAAAGGTAAGAAGAAGAAGTGATTGAAGAGACAAAGGAAACATTAAAACAGAACTAGATATGACACAGATTTGGGGATTATCTGATAAAGAATTTAATTATCTCTATTCTGATTATTTGACATTATCAAACAATCTGATTATCTGATATGTTAAGGGCTCTAGTGAAAAAAGCAGACAACATGTGAGAACAGATGGGTAATGTAAGCAGAGAGAATTGAAACTATAATACAGAATCAAAGTAAAATGCTAGAAATCAAAACCACTCCAATAAAAATAATATCTTTAATGGGATCACCAGTAGATTGGATACAGCCAATAAAATAATCAGTGAGTTGAAAATATGTCAATATAAACTTTCTAAACTGAAATGCAAATAGAAATAATACTCAAAAAAATATACACAAAATATTCACGAACTGTAGGACAATTCAAGTAGCATAACGTATTTGTATTGGAAATACCATAAAAAGAGATAGAAAAGTATTTAAAGCAATTATGGCTGAGAAGTTTTAATAAGCAATGACAAACCACAACGATCAGGAAAGCCACAGATTCAGGAAACTTAGAGAAGACCAACAAGATAAATACTAAAAGTGTACAATTAGGCATATTATATTTGAATGGCAGAAAGTCAAAGACAAGTAAAAAAATCTTGAAAGAAATCAGGTGCTATGATCTGAGTATTTGTGTACCCCTCCCAAAATTCATATGTTGAAACTTAACCACCAACATGATAGTGTTATGAGGTGAGACTGTAGATGATTAGGTCATAAGGGTAGAGACCCCATGGATTAAGAAACTTATAAAACAGACCCAGAAAGACCATTTTTTACCCTTCTACCATCTGAGAACGTAGCAAGAAGTTGCCATCTGTGAACCAGAAAGTAGGCTCTCACCAAACACTGAATCTGATGGCTCCTTTGATATGGGGATTCCCAGGCCTCAGAACTATAAAAAATATTCTCTTGTTTGTAAGTCACTCAGTATTTTATAATTCCAGCATGAACAAACTAAGGCACTGGAAATGGGAACTTTGCCTACAGATGAACAAAAATGTTTAAAGAAGTTTTTCATAAAGAAAAAATATAGTAAGGTCCAAAACTCACATCTTTGTTTAAAAAGAACATTAGAAAAGGAATAAAGGAAAGTAAATTAATCCTAATGGATGTAATAGAAAATCATTTGTCAAAATAATAGCAAGAATTAGGTTATTATAACTCATGGATAAATGAAATAAATGACAGCAATATGATAAGGGACAGGTTGGAGGGAGAAATTTAAATACTCTGTTATAAGGAACTTGCACTACTCATGAAGTGGTATGTTATATGAAAGTAGACTTGGATTAGTTGTAAATGTATATTGCAAACTATAGGGCAAATAATAAAAATAAATGAGGAAGTACAATCAGTATACTAATACAGGAGAAAAAAAATGAAATCAGCTAAGTATATAGTTGAACTGAACAGTGCCATTTTATGAGTCAGAGTTCTCTAGAGAAACAACAAATATATGTATATACGTACACACACAAAATCATGTGCTGTATAATGACATTTTGGTCAATGACAGATAACAGATCACACACATATATGACAGTGATCCTATAAGATTATAATGGAGCTGAAAAATTCCTGTCACCTCACGTCCTCATATTCATTGTAATGAAGTAGTGAAATACATAACATAACTCACATGTTCGTGATGATGCTGGCGTAAACAAACCTAATGTGCCGCCAGTTATATCATATAAAAGTATAACACATACAATTATGTGTAGTATGGTAATATTAATAATAATACATGAATATGTTACTAGTTTATGTACAGTTGACCCTTGAACAATATGAGGATCAGGGACTCCAGCCTCTCTTTTTCATAGTTGAAAATGTATGTATAAATTTGACTACCCCCAGACTTAATGACTAATAGCTTGCTGTTCACCACAAGCCTGCTGATAATGTAAGCAATTGATTAGCAAATATTTTTGTTATATGTATTATATGCTATATTCTTAAGATCAGCTGGAGAAAAAAATGTTATTAAGGAAATAATGTACATTTGGAATCTTCACAGAAAAATTCATAAAGGAAGAGAAAATATATTTAATATTCATTAAGTGGAAGTAGATCATCACAAACACTTCTCATTGACCTCAAGTTTTGTAAGTTGAGGAGGAGGAGGAGGAGGTCTCGCTCTCTCACCGGTAGCAAAGATTAAGGTGGGAGAGATAGAAGAGGCTGAAGGGGAGGCAGGAGAGGCAGGTGCGCTCTGTGTAATTTCATGCAAATACATTGTAAATTCTGATTTTTTTGTTTTTCAATTGTTTAAAAATATTTCTATATAGTGCCAACCCTTCTTCCACCATCAGATTCGGTGGCAGTATCCATAAAAGTGTTCATGTTATTTAAAAAAGGCAAAAAGAATCTTGAATAATCAGGACCTTCATGCCAGATTGTCTCATGTCAGTTTGTTTTCTGGCACTGCTTCTCCTGTGTTTTTCCCTCCTCATCCAGCACTGGCTCAGAAGCATTCATCTCTTTGAAGTTGTCTTCTGTTTTTTATCTTCTGATCTACTAGCTTCTGATTTTCTGCAAGATCTGTATGTTGAAACCCTTCACATAACCCCTCACATAGTTTGTTTGACCATATCCACAAACTCTTTTAAAATTTCCTTGATTGGCCCTGTTGTAATGCACAATGTTTGGATACAGTTTTCTCCAGCAGGAATTTGTTGTTTGGAGCTTGATGGCTTTCATGGCTGTTTCTACAACAATGATGGCATCTTCAATAGTGTAATCCTATTAGACTTGCTTGATTCTGTCTCTATTGGGGTCATTTTTCATAGAAATGTCAATTTTTTTTTCATAGAGTATCATGTGTAATGAGCCTTAAAGCCTTGTTATCCTTATTATCTCATTATCTAGAGACTGAATTAGAGATGTTGTGTTTGGCAGCAAGCAGACCATGTTGACATCCACTCAAAGGCTTATGGTGGCTAGGGCCGTTTTCCAATATCAAAAGAACTTAAAAGACAGTTTCTTACTGGAAAGATGCTTCTTGGCTACAGGGACAAAGCATCAATTGAACTAATCCAGAAAAAGGATTATTGCCCAGACATTCTTGGTATACAACCAAGAGAGTGTCAGCCGGTATTTATGTTTTCCGTTTAAGTCTCTGAGGCTAGCAGCTTTATAGATAAGAGCGGTCTTGGTTATAAATCTGACTATCTGCACAAGATAGGAGTTGGCTTATCTCTTCCTGCCTTAAATCTTTGTGCTTGCCTCTTCTCCTTATAAATATGTGTCTTTTCCAGCCTTCCCCTCCCCCCAGAATAGGGGACTTTCGTTTATAGACAAATATCCTTTCTCCTCAATGATTTTCTCAATGGCATCGGAGAACTTATCTGCTGCCTCTTAGTCAGCAGAATCTGCTTCTCCTGTTATCTTGACATTTTTTAAAGCCAACTCTCTTTTCAAAATTATCAAACCATCCTTTGCTAATATTAAATTCTCCCAGATTCGATCTTTCACCATCTTTTTGCTTTATGTTGTCATATAATGACGTTGCTTTTTCTCAAAATTATGAGTTGATAGGCACATCTTTCTTACATCTATCCTGCAACCACATAAAAATTACATTTGTAATACAAGATTAAGATATTTTGCAAAAACTACAAGATATTTAATACTTATGCCTGCTGGCATATCTGCAGCTACAGATGTGTGAATTTCCTTTTTATTTTTTGCAATGGTCCTTATGCTGGATTTATTTACCTTGAAATGGTAGGCAGTTGCAACTGCAGATCTCAATCTACAGTACATATTAAGGAATTAAACTTATTCTTGTCATGTTATGACTTTTCTTTGCTTCTTAGGAGCACTTCCAGCATCATTAATGCCACTTCATATGGGTCCTATGGTGTTATTGAAGGTTTACGGTATTGTACTAAGTATGATGAGAAATAGGCAAGAGCTGCTAGAAATCAATTATTTTACTGCAATACAGAACTTACTGAGGAGACGAGCTGTTCATTTGGAGATGATAAGCATCATAGGGCATTTTAATTGAATGTTGGCAACACTTGAGCTCACTGCAATAGCATCAAGAGGTAGTTATGAAATGTTTACTGTAGTATACTACAGACTAGAGTTAATGTTACCCAGTTACGATTTAATACTGCATCTTTATGTTTGTTTACATTTTTCTTGACTGTGAATGGAACATTTCTCTTGATTGTGAATGGCAGTATGTATATCTGTGCACAGTATTTTTTTTTTGTTGTTGTTGTTGTTGTTTTGTTTTTTTGAGACAGGATCTTGCTCTGTCACCCAGGCTGGAGTGCAGTGTCAAAATTTTGGCTCACTGCAAACTTTGCCTGCCTGGTTCAAGTGTTTCTCTCACCCTAGCCTCCCGACTATAGGACGTGTAGGTGTGCTGAGACAACAGGTGTGCACTACCATGCCTGGCTAATTTTTGTATTTTTTTTTTTTTTTTTTTTTTTTTTTTTTTTTTGTAGAGACAGGGTTTCACCAAGTTGGGCAGGCTGGTCTTGGACTCCTAACCTCAGGTGATCCACCCAACTCGGCCTCCCAAAGTGCTGGGATTATAGGTGTGAGCCACCATGCCCGGCCGTAAGTTTTGATAAATTTTAACTTTGATATATTTGTGTACATTTTATGGTAACAAAAAATAAAATAGAGTAATATCTACTTATATTTTATGCATTTATAGCATATTAAACTTTTTTAAAATTTTTGATATATCTAGGCCGTGCCTTAAAAATTTTTGCCTTAAAATTTTTTCAATATATTTACTACAAATGTTTGTGTATAAACAAACCTGCACAGTTTAAACCTATGCTATGCAAGGGTCAACTGTATTTACTACAATCTACTTTTAAAAATTGTATAAGCATATCCTCCTTCTACTTTAAAATAGTAGTTAGCTGTAAAATAGCCACAGGCAGATCCTTCAGAAGGTATTCCAGAAGAAGGTATTGTTATCATAGGTTTTAACAGCTCCATGCTTGTTACCGCCCTTAAAGACCTTCCAGTGGGACAGGATGTGGAAGAGGCAGACAGTGATTTCGACAGGTTTTACCTTATGTTGGCCTATATTAATATGTGTGTTTGTACCTTAGTTTATAACTACAATTTCAAAAATTAAAAGACTAATTGTAAAAATAGAAAAAAGCTTATACAATAAGAATATAAAGAAAGAAAATAATTGATTTATTTTTTAAAATTTTTATGAGCACATAGTAGGTGTATATATTTATGGGTTACGTGAAATATTTTGATACAGGCATGCAATTCGTATTAATTTCACCAGAGTAAGTAGAGTATTCATTACTTCAAGTATTTATCCCTCATGTTTAAAACAATCTTATTATAGTCTTTTAATTATTTTAAAATGTACAGTTGGATTATCTTTTTACCATAGTCACCCAGGTTGTGCTATCAAATACTAGGCATTTATTCTTTCTATTCATGGTACCCATTCACAATCCTTCCTTCACCCCCACCCCTCCAGATACCCTTCTAAGCCCCTGATAACCATCCTATTCTGTCTCCATGAGTTCAATTCTTTTTATTTTTACCTGGCACAGGTAACGTGAGAAAATGTGATGTTTAGCTTTATGTGCCTGGCTGATTTCACTTAACATAATGACCTCCATTTCTATTCATGTTGTTGAAAACGTCAGGAAAATCTCATTCTTTTTTTATGGCTGAATAGTACTCCATTGTATATATGTACCATATTTTCTTCATCCATTTGTCTGTTGATTTATAAGCACTTAGGTTGCTTATGAATCTTGACTGTTGTGAATAGTGCTGTAAAAATAAAGGAGTAGAAATATCTCTGTAATATACTAATTTTCTTTATTTTGGGTATATACATAGAATTGGGATTGCTGGATCCTATGGTAGCTGTAGTTTTAATCTTTTTTTTTTTTTTTTTTTTTTTTTGAGACAGAGTCTCGCTGTGTCTCCCAGACTGGAGTGCAGTGGCGCGATCTCAGCTCACTGCAAGCTCCACCTCCCGGGTTCACGCCATTCTCCTGCCTCAGCCTCCCGAGTAGCTGGGACTACAGACGCCCGCCACCACGCCCGGTTACTTTTTTGTGTTTTTAGTAGAGACGGGGTTTCACCGTGTTAGCCAGGATGGTCTCGATCTCCTGACCTCGTGATCCACCCGCCTCAGCCTCCCAAAGTGCTGGGATTACAGGCGTGAGCCACCACGTCCGGCCTGTAGTTTTAATCTTTTGAGGAATCTTCAAATTGTTTTATATAGTGGTTGTACTAATTTACATTCCTACCAACAATGCATTAGGGTTCCCTTTTCTCCACATCCTCACCAGGATTTGTTATTATGTGTCTTTTGGATAAAACCCACTTTAACTGGCGTAAAATGATACCTCAGTTTAGTTTGTGATTTACATTTTTCTGATGATCAATGATGTTGGGCACCTTTTCATATACCTGTTTGTCATTGATATGTCTCCTTTTGAGGTATGTCTATTCAGATTGTTTATCTATTTTTAAATTAGATTATTAGATTTTTTCTTATAGAGTTGTTTGACCTACTTATATATTCTGGTTATAAGCCCCTTGTCAGATGGGTAGTTTGCAAATATTTTCTCTTTCTGTGGGTTGTCCCTTCACTTTGTTGATTGTTTCATTTGCTGTGCAGAAGCTCTTTAACTTGAGGTGATCTCATTTGTCTATTCTTGCTTTGGTTTCCTGTGCCTGTGGGGTATTGCTCCAGAAATCTTTGCCCAGTCTAATGTCCAGGAGAATTTCCCTAATATTTTATTTTAGTTTTTTTATAATTTGAGGTCTTAGGTTTATGTCTTAAATTCATTTAGATTTTGTTTTTTGTATATGGTGAGAGATAGGGGTCTAGTTTCATTCTTCTGCATACGGATATCCAGTTTTCCCAGCACCACTTATTGAAGAGACTGTCCTTTTCCCAATGAATGTTCTTGAAACTGTTGTTGAAAATGAGTTTACTGTAGATGGATGGATTTATTACTGGGTTCTCTGTTCTGTTTCACTGGTATTTGTGTCTGTTATTATGCCAGATCCATGCCATTTGGTTTACTAAAGTTCTGTAGTATAATTTGAACTCAGGTAATGTGATTCCTCGAGTTTTTCTTTTTGTTTAGGATAGTTTTGGCTATCCAGGGTGTTTTGTGGTTCCGTATGAATTTTAGGATAGTTTTTTTCTATTTTTGTGAAGAATGTCATTAATATTTTTATAGAAATCGCATTGAATCTATAGATTGCTTTGGATAGTAGGAAAATTTTAACAATATTGATTCTTCCAATCTGTAAGCATGGAATATCCTTTTTTTTGGTATCCTTTTCAACTTATTTCATCAATAATTTATAGTTTTCTTTGTAGAGATCTTTCACTTATTTGGTTAATTCCTAGGTATTTTATTTATTTCTAGCCACTAGAAATGGATTAATTTTTTTTTTTCAGATTGTGTGATGTTGGCATATACAAATGCTACCAGTTTTTCTATGTTGATATTTTATATTGCAACTTTACTGAATGTATCAGTTCTAATAGTTTTTTGGTGGAATCTTTAGGTTTTTCCAAATTTAAGATCATATCATCTGCAAACAATTTGGCTTCTTCCTTTCCAGTTTGGACATCCTTTATTTCTTTCTCTTTTCTGATTGCTCTAGCTAGGACTTTCACTAATATACTGAATAACAAAAGTGAAAGCGGGCATCCTTGTTGTGTTCCAGATCTCAGAGGAAAGGCTTTCAGTTTTCCCCCATTCGGTATGATACTAGCTGTAGGTCTGTCATATATGGCTTTTATTACATAAAGGCATGTTCGTTTTATCTCAAGTTTTTAAGTGTTTTTATTATGAAGGGACATTGGATTTTATCAAATGCATTTTCAGCATCAATTGAAATGATCGTATGATTTTTGTCCTTCCTTCTGTTGATATAATGCACAATGTATCATATTAACTGATTAGTGTACTTTGAACCATCCTTGCATCCCTGAGATAAGTTCCACTTGGTCATGTTGAATGATCTTTTTAATGTGTTACTGAATTTGGTTTGTCAGGTTTTTCGCTGAGAATTTTTTATTAATATTTATTGGAAATATTGTCCTGTGGTTTTCTTTTGTTCATGTGTCTTTGTCTGGTTTTGTAATTGGAGTAGTAGAATTAGTTTGGAAGTATTTTGTGCTCATATATTTTATGGAATATTTTCAGTTGGATTGGCACTACTTCTTTAAATGTTTGACCAAATTCAGTAGTGAAGTCATTGAGTCCTTGGCTTTTGTTTTTCTAGAAGACTTCTTATTTTGGCTTCAACCTTATTACTTGTTATTAGTGTCTTCCTTATGTTTTGGAGTTCTCCATGGTTCAATGTTGGTAGACTGTATGTGTCTAGGAACTTGTACCTGCCTTCTAAATTTTCTAGTTTGTTGGCATGTAGTTGCTCATAGTAGCCTCTAGTGATCCTTCGAATATCTGTGGTATCAGTTATGATATCTTTTTTCTTCTCTAATTTTATTTATATCTTCTCTCTGTGTTTCTCAGTCTGGTTAAAGGTTTGTCAATTACGTTTATCTTTTCAAAAAAAAAAAAAAAAAACAAGCTTGCTGTTTCATTGATCTTTTGTATTTTTATTTCATTTCAATTGCATTTATTTCCACTCCAATCTTTATTATTTCTTTTCTTCTATTCATTTTCAGTTTGGTTTGCTTTTGCTTTTCTAGGTATTTAAGGTGCATCGTTAGGATGAATATTTGAAGTTTTTATTCTTTTTTGATGTAGACACTGATAGCTGTGAACTTCCCACTTAGTATTGCTTTTACTCTATACTATAGCTTTTGGATGTTATGTTTCTATTATCATTTGTTTCAAGAAATTTTGCAATTTTCTTCTTAATATCTTCATTGACCCTCTGGTTATCTAGCAGCATGTTATCTAATTTCTGTTTGTTCATATAGTTTTAAAATTTCCTTTTGCTATTGATTTCTAGCATTATTACATTGTGCTCTGAGATGATCTTTGATATTATTTCAATTTTTTGAATGTTTTAAGACTTCTTATGTGATCTAACATATGGTCTAACCTTGAGCATGGTCTGTTTGCTAAGAAAAAGAATGTGTATTCTGCAGCCATTGTTTGAAATGTTCTGTAAATATGTATTAGGGACATAGTGTGAATTAAGTCTGATGTTCCTTCATTTGTTTTCTGTCTAGAAGATATGTCCAATGCTGCAAATGGGGGTGTTGAAGTCTCTAGCTGTTATTGTATTGAGGGCTATCTCTCTCTTTAGCTCTAATAATATTTGCTTCATATGTCAGGGTGCTCCAATTTTGGGTGTCGATATATTGAAAATTGTTGCATCCTCATCCTGAATTAATGCCTTTATCATTATATAGTGACCTTCTTTGTCTCTTTATATAGTTTTTGTCTTGAAATATATTTTGTCTCATATAAGTATAACTACTTCTGCTCCTTTTTAGTTTCCATTGGCATGGAATATCTTTTTTCCATACATTTAATTTCAGTCTCTGCATGCATTTACAGGTGAAATGTGTTTTTTGTTGGCAACAGGTCTTTTTTTTGTTTTGTTTTGTTTTTGCTATTCAGCCACTCAGTGTCTTTTGATTGGGAAGTTTAGTTCACTTACATTCCATGTTATTGATAAGCAAGGACTTACTTTTACCATTTTGTTATTTGTTTTCTGGTGATTTTGTGGTCTTCACTTTCTTCTTTCTTTCCTTTCTGTCTCTTTTTAGTGAAGGTGGTTTTCTCTGGTGATATGATTTAATTCTTTGACTTTTATTTGTTGTGAATCCATTGTATGTTTTTGATTTGAAGGTACCATGAGACTTGCAAACACTATCTTATAACCCATTATTTTAAGCTGATAACAACTTGACACTGCATAAACAAAGAAACAAGCAAAAAGAAAACTAATAAACACCCTATGTCTTAATTTCATCCCCCGTTTTAACTTTTTGTTGTTTCCAATTATATTTTATTTTACTGTCTTTGTCTTGAAAAGTTATTGAAGTTATTATTTTTTATTATATCATAATTTAGCCTTTCTACTTAAGATAAGAGTGTTTTACACACTACAGTTACAGTGGTATAATATTCTGTATTTTTCTGTGTACTTACTATTACCAGTGAATTTTGTACCTTCAGGTGATTAGTTATTGCTGATTAATTCTCTTTTCTTTCTGATTGAAGTACTTCCTTTGGTGTTTCTTGTAGAATGAGTCTGGTATTGATGATATCCCTCAGCTTTTGTTTGTCTGGGGGATAACTTTATTTTTTATTAATAATAATTTTTAATAGTTGTATTATTTATTTATTTCTGAGTCTTTATTTCTCCTTCATGTTTGAAGGACATTTTCACTGAATAGACTATTCTATGCTAAAGGTTTTTTTTGTTTGTTTGTTTTGTTTTCTTTAGCACTTTAAATATGTCATACTACTCTCCCCTGATCTGTAAGGTTTCCACTGAAAGCCTGCTGCCAGACATATGACAGCTACATTGTGTTATTTATTTCTATTCCCTTTTTGACTTTAGGGCATTTCTTTATCTTTGTCCTTTGAGAGTTTTATTAAATGCCTTGAGGTAGTCTTCTATGGGTTACATCTGCTTGGTGTTCTAAAATCATCCTGTGCTTGGTTGTTGGTATCTTTCTCCAGGTTTGGAATGCTCTCTGTAATTATTTATTTGAATAAACTTTATACCCCCAAACTCCTCTTGAAGGTCAGTAACTCATAGATTTGCCTTTTTGAGGCTGTTTTCTAGATCTCGTAGGTGTGTTTAATTGATTTTTATAATGTTTTTGTCTCCTGTATTAGGTCCTTCTTGCATTGTTATAAAGAAATATCTGAGACTGGGCAATTCATAAAGAAAAGAGGTTTAATTGGCTCATGATTTTGCAGACTCTACAGGAAGCACAGATCTACCATTTGCTCAGCTTCTGAGGAGGTCTCAGGAAGCTTACAATCTCAGTAGGAAGGTAAAGCAGGAGCAGGAACTTTATATGGCAAAATCAGGAGCAAGAGAGAGAGAGAGAGTGAGGTGGGAAGTGCCACACACATTTCTATGACCATATCTCATGAGAACTCCTTACACAAAGACAGCGCCAAGTCATAAGGGATTAGCCCCAATGATCCAAACACCTCTCACCAGCCCCACCTCCAGCATTGGGAATTAAAATTCAACATGAGATTTGGGTGGGAACAAATATCCAAACTATATTATTGGACCCCTACTCCTCCCAAATCTCATTTCCTTCTCATATTGGAAACTACAAGCATGCCTTCCCAACTGTCCTCCAATGTCTTAACTCATTCCAACATTAACTCAAAAGTTCAAAGTCCCATTTGAGACAAGGCAAATCCCTTCTACTTTTTAGCCTATTTAAAAAAAAGAAGTGACTGACTTTCAAGATATGATGGGAATATACACATTGAGTAAACTTTTTCATTCCTAAATGGAGAAATCAGCCAAAAGATGGGGGATACAGGCCCCATGCAAGTTCAAAACCCAGCAGACAAGTTATCTTAAAGCTCTAAATTAATCTCTTTTGACTCCATGTCCCATATCCAAGGCCTATTGCTCGCACCCTTTGAAGCAGCAGCCCGAGCTGTACCTGGGCACTATTGAGCCACAGCTGGAGCCAGAGTAGCTAGTATATGGGAAGCAATGTCTCAAGACCGTACAAGGCCATGGAATCCTGGGTCAGGTCCCCCAAAACCATTCTTTCCTTCTAGGCCTCTGGGCCTGTGATGAAAGGGGCTCTCACAAAGGTCTGTGAAATGCCTTTGAGGTCTTTTTCTCATTGTCTTAGATATTAACACTTGGCTCCCTTTTAGTTGTGCAAATATTTCTAGTAAGTGGTTCCTCCACAGTCCACTTGAGTTTCTTTCCCAAGGAAGCATTCTCTTTCTCTGCCACGTGGCCAGCCTTCAAATTTTTCAAACTTTTATGCTCTACTTCCCTTTTAAATATATATTTTAACTTTAAATCATTTATTTGCTCCTGCATTTGAGTGTAGGTTGTTAGAAGCAGCCAAAGGACATCTTGAATAGTCTGCTGCTTAGAAATTTCTTCCACCATACACCCTGGGTCATCAATCCCAAGTTCAAACTTCCACAGAACCCTAGGGTATGGACACAATTCAGCCAAGTTATTTGTTACGGCATGATACTCATGACCTTTTCTCCAGTTCTCAGCAAGTTCCTCATTTCCATCTGAGACCTCCTTAGCCTGGATTTTGCTGTCCATGTCACTAACAGCATTTTTTGTCAAAAGCATTTATCCAGTCTCCAAGAAATTCCAAAAATTCTCTCATCTTCATTTCTTCTTCTGAGCTTCTGAGACACTTCCGGTCTCTGCCCATTACCCAATTCCAAAGCTGCTTCCACATTTTCAGATATCTTTGTTGCAATGCCTCACTCCTTGGAATGAACTTTCTGTATTAGGCCATTCTTGTTTTTCTATAAAGAAATACCTGAAACTGGATACTTTTGTTCTTAAAAGAGGTTTAATTGGCTCATGATTCTGAAGGCTTTAAAGGAAGAATAGTGCTGGCATCTGTTTGACTCCTAGGTAGGACACAGAAGGCTTACAATCATTACTGAAAGTTATGCAAGAGCAGGCACTTTACATTGTAAAATCAGGAATGAAAGAGAGAGTGGTGGGGTGGGGAGGTGGCACACACTTTTAAATGACCAGATCTCGTGAAAAGTCACCATCACAAAAACAGCACCCAGCCATGAGGGTTTCATGCCCATTATCCAAATACCTCCCACTGGGCCCTGTCTCCAGCACTGGGAACTACAATTCAATATGAGTTTTGGAGTGGGACATATATACAAACGATAACATCTTCTCTGACTGTGTATCTTTCAAATAGATTACCAACAAGCTCACTAATTCTTTCTTCTGCTTGATTAATTCTGCTATTAAGACACTAATGCATTCTTCAGTATGACAATTGCATTTTTGAACTCCAGAATTTAGGCTTGATTTTTAAAAAAAAAATATTGTAATCCCTTTATTGAATGTACCTAAAATAATTTTGAACTCCTTTTCCGTGTTATCTTGAAATTCTCTGAGTTTCCTCAAAACAGCTACTTTGAATTACCTGCCTGAAAGATCACATATATCTATTTTTTTTTCAGTATTGGTCCTTGGTGCTTTATTTAGTTTACTTGGTGAGGTCATATTTTCCTGAATGGTCTTGATACTTGTGGATGTTCATCTGTGTCTAGGTATTGAAAAGTTAGGTATTTATTGCAGTCTCTTCTCAGTCTGGGCTTGTTTGTACCCATCCTTCTTGGAAAGACTTTCCAAATATTCAAAAATACTTGGGTGTTGTGATCTAAGCTCTATCTGCACTAGGGGGAACCCTAAGCTTAGTAACACTGTGGTTCTTGCAGACTAGAGTTACCACCCTAATAGTCTTGGACAAGATCTGGGATAATTCTCTGGATTACCAGGCAGAGATTCTTGTTCTCTTACTTTCTCCCAAACTAATGGAATCTATCTTCGTTCCGAACTGCCTTGGAGCTGGGGATGGAATGACACAAGCACTCCTGTGTCCACCACAACTAGAACTGTGCTGGGTTAGACCTAGAGCTGGCACAGCACCGAGTCTCACCCAAGGCCCATTTTAACCACTCTCTGACTACTGCCTGTGTTCAAGGTCCTGGGGCTCTACAATTATCCTGTTTTGAAGCCAACCAGGATGGTGTCCTTCCCTTCTGGATGGCAAGTTCCCCTAGGCCCAGGGCAGATCCAGAGGTTCCATCAGGGAGCCTGAGACTGGAGACAAAAACCTTAGAAGTCTACCTTCTGTTCTGTTGTACTGTTGTGCTGGCACTCAAACCACCAGATTCAATACTTTTGACTCTTCTCTTTCCAAAGGCAAAGGAGTCTCATCTTTGGCCGCCACCTTATAGCCTAGGTGTGCAATAGGCTATACCATTTGAGTTTATATAAGTACACTCTGTAATATTTTTACAACAAAATCACCTAGCAAGGAAATTTTTAGAATGTATTTTTGTCATTAAATGATGCATGACTCTGTGTGTGTGTGTGTGTGTGTGTGTATGTGTGTCGAGAAAGAGATAAAGAGAGGAAGATAGATTTATTCAAAGGAAGTGATTTACATAATTATGCAAGCTGGCAAGACCTATGATCTGCTATTGGCACGCTGGAGACCCAGGAGAGTCAATGTTATAGTTCCAGTGTGAAGGCTGACAGGCTCCAGACTCCTGAAGTTTCAATATTTCGGTTTGAGTCTAAAAGCAGGAAAAAATGATGTTTCAGGATAAAGACAGTCAGGCAGGAATAATTCTTTCTTTTCAGAGGAAAATCACCTGTTTTATTCCATCCAGGCTTTCAACTGATAGAATGAAGCCCACTCACATTAGGAAGGACAATCTTCTCTACTAAGTCTAAAAATTAAAATATTAATCTTATCCCAAAACATTCTCACAGAAACACCCAGAATGTTTGGCCAAATATCTGAGCACCTCCTGTTCATGTTAAGTTGACACATAAAATTAACCATCACAACTCCACGCCTTGTCAACTTGGCATCTATATGCATCTCCTCAAACCAAACCTAATCTCTAAATGATGATAACAAGGTCATAATTACAGCTAATCTGATATAGTCATCTTGTGTACAACTGAAACTGCACTAACCACTTCCACAAAAAAAGGTAAAATACTGGAGTGATGGTCCTCCTTCTCCTTGATATCTCATAATCCAAGTAGTATGATGTAAAATGAACAATGCTTTAAAACTGTTTTATAAAGTCCATGCATTATATGTTACATGATAGGGGGAAATGAGAGCAGGATGTTATTTACTTAGTATATATTAAACATATATATGTTAATATATAATATATAATTTTTATATATAAATATTTTTATGACAAAATAAAAAGGAAATTCTCATGAAAATTAGAGTCCTTATTTCTTTAACTGGTCACTTGTAATGCTGATACTTATCCTTATCTTCTTCCACTACCCGTTTTACACCCCCTTTGCCTTAAGCAAGCACCTCAGCTCATCCTGGTTCTTAACCTGGTGGTCCAAACCTTCATTCCTGAAGAGTTTGAGCTCTTAAGAATCCTGTCTGGATTGAGGTGTTGTGGTTTTACATTGAACTTAATTACAGGGCATGGTACTGTTGAGATGTCCTGAGGGATCTCCTGTATTATCCTCTACCTCACCTCCACTGTAAAGTAGTCTTTACAATCACTATATACTCTTCCTCATGTCCATTGTAAAGTAGTCTAACTTCCCCCTTAGTATTCAGGATCCGTCCCCCAACCAGCACAGTAACTCCCATATTTGCCTGTCAATTCAGAGGCCTGAGGAGCCCAAGGAGGCTGGTTGGCTGTCTTAGCTTAAGTTCAACAGAATCGTTATTAAGTTTTTAGTGGAAGCATTCTCCTCTCTGGAACTAAGCCCTCTATGCCAGCAGAGTATAAACGTAGGGGAACAGGAATTTAAGAAAAAAAATGTACCGGGTCACTTAGGAGTAATAGTAAGTGGTGCCACACCTACTTTCTCTTTTTAAATTATAACTTTTAGTTTCAGGAGTACATGTGCAATTTTGTTACAAATGTGATGGGGATTCCGTGTACAAATTATTTTGTCACCCAGATAAGAAAAGTAGCCAGTAGATATTTTTTTCTGATCCTCTCCCTCCTCCTACCTTCTCCCTCAAGTAGGCCCTGGTGTCTGTTGTTCCCCTCTCTGGGTTCATGTGCTTTTGTTGTTTAGCTCCCATTATTAAGTTAGAAGATGTAGTATTTCATTATCTCTTCCTGCACTAGTATGCTAATATTAATGACCTCAAACTCCATCTATGTTGCAGCAAAGAATATGATCTTGTTCATTTTCATGGCAGTATAGTATTCCATGTTGTATATGTATCATATGTTCTTTATTGAGTCTACTACTGATGCACATTTAAGTTGATTCCATGTCTTTGCTGTCATGAATAGTGCTGCAATGAACATTCGCATGCTTATGTCTTTATGCTAGAGTCATTTGTATTATTTTTGGTATGTACTCAATAAAGAGATTACTGGGTCAAATGATAATTTTGTTTAAAGTTTTTTGAGGAGTTACCACACTGCTTTGCATAATGACTGAACTAATTTACACTTCCACCAATAGTGTAAAAATGTTTCATTTTCTGTGCAACCTTGCTAGCACGTATTTTTTGACTTTTTAATAACAGCCATTCTGACTGGTGTGAGATGGTAACTCATTGTGGTTTTCATTCGTATTTCTCTAATGATTAGTGATGTTGAGAGTTATTTTCATATGTTTTTTGGCCACATGTATGTCTTTTTTTGTAAAGTGTCTGTTCATGTCCTTTGCCTCCTTCTTAATGACTTTGTTGTTTCTTTTTTGCCTATAAATTTATGTTCCTTAAAGATGCTAGATATTAGACCTTTGTTGGATGCATAGTTTGCAAATATTTTCTTCCATTCTGTAGGTTTTCTGATTACACTGTTGATAGTTCATTTTGCTTTGCAGAAGCACTTTAGTTTAATTATGTCCCATTTGTCAATTTTTGTTTTTGTTACAATTGCTTTCAAAGTCTTTGTCATTAAATCTGCGCCATGTTCTATATCCAGAATGCTATTTCCTAGGTTATTTTTCCAGGGTGTTTGTGGTTTTAGGTTTTACATTTGTCTTTAATCTATCTTCAGTTAATTTTTGTATATGATGTAAGGAAAGGGTCCAGTTTTAATCTTCTGCAGATGGCTAGCCAGGTATCTCAACACCATTTATTGAAGAAGTAGTCCTTTCTCACTTGTTTCTTTTTGTCGTCCTTGTAATAGATCAGATGGTTTGAGGTGTGAAGCATAATTTCTGGGCTCTCTGTTCTGTTCCATTGGTCTATGTGTTTGTTTTTGCACCAGTACCATGCTGTTCTGGTTATTGTGGCCTTGCGATATAGTTAGAAGTCAGGTAATGCGATGCCTCCAGTTTTGTTCTTTTTCATTAGGATTGGTTTGGATATTCAATCCTTTTGAGTTCCACATAAATTTTAAAATAGATTTTCTAATTCTGTGAAGAATGCCATTGCTAGTTTGATAGGCATAGCATTGAATCTGTAAATCACTGTATGCGACATGGCTATTTTTATGATATTGATTCTTCTTGTCCATGAGCCTGGAATGTTTTTCCATTTGTCTGTGTCATCTCTGATTTGAGTAGTGTTTTGTAATTCTCATTGTAGAGATCTTTCACTACCTTGGATAGCTATACTCCTAGTTATTTTATTCTTTGTGTTGCAATTTTGAATGGAATTGCATTCTTGATTTGGTTCTCAGCTTAGATGTTCTTGGTGTGTAGGAACGCTACTGAGTTTTCTACTTTGATTTTGTATCCTGAAAATTTGCTGGTTATTTATCAAATTAAGGAGTTTTGGGACAGACTATGGGGTTTTTGAGATATAATATCATGTCATCTGCAAACAGGGATACTTTGACTTCTCCTCTTCCTATGTTGATGTCTTTTATTAACTCTTTTTCCCTGATTGCCCTGGCCAGAACTTCCAGTACTATATTGACTAGTACTTGTTTTGTTTTGGTTTTCATGGGGAATGCTTTCAGCTTTTGCCCATTCAGTATGATCTTGGCTGTGGGTTTGTCAGAGATTGCTCTTACTAGTTTGAAGCATGCCCTTTCAATTCCTAGTTTATTGAGGTTTCTTGAATGAATAGTCTTTAAGTTTTTTGAAGAATATTTAGATACAGAATTGTATCAATCTATATCTTTTCTAGACAGAGAATTATGTCATCTGCAGAGAGGAATCGCTTGACTTCTTCTCTTTCTATTTGGATGCTCTTTATGTCTTTCTCTTGCCTGACTGCCCTGGCCAGCACTTCCGATGCTAAGCCGAATAGCAATGGTGAGGGAGGGCATCCTTGTCTTGTTCTGGTTTTCAAGGGGAATGCTTCCAGCTTTTAGCTATTCAGTATGATGTTTCTGTGGCTTTGTCATAGATGGCTCTTATTACTTAGAGATATGTTCCTTTAATTCCTAGTTTGTTGAGAGTTGTTGACATGAAAGGATGATGAATTGTATTGAAAGCTTTTTATGCATCTATTGAGACGATCATATGTTTTTTTCCTTAGTTCAGTGTATGTGATGAATCACATTTATTGATTTTCAAATGTTGAAACAACATTGCATTGCAAGAATATAGCCCACTTGATCTTGCAGAGTAGCTTTTTTATGTGCTGCTGGATTCAGTTTGTTAGTATTTTATTGAAGATATTTGCATCTTTGTTCATCAAGGATATTGACCTAAAATTATCTCTTTTCTTTGTCTCTGCCAGGTTTTGGTACCAGAATGATGCTGGCCTGATTGAATAAGCTGTGGAAGAGTCCCTCCTTATCAATTTTTCTGGAATAGTTTTATTAGGAATGTTTTTAGCTCTTCTTTATATATCTGATAGAATTCAGCTGTGAATCCATCTGGTCCTGGGCTTTTTTTGGTTGGTAGTCTTTTTATTACTGATTCAATTTTGGAACTCATTATTTGTCTGTTCAGGGATTTAATTTCTTCCTGATTTAGTCTTGGTAGATTTTATGTGTCTGAGAATTTATCCATGTCTTCTAGATTTTCTAGTTTGTATGCACAGATGCATAGATATATTCACAGTTGTCTCTGAGAGATTTTTGTTGTTGTAATTTTTCTGCGGGGTCAGTGGTAACATTTCCTTTGTCATTTCTAATTGTATTTGTGTAGATCCTCTCTTTTTTATTCGGGTAGTTAGTGGTCTATCTTTCTGTTTATTTTAGTTTTTCAGAAAATACTCTCCTGGAGTTGCTGACCTTTTCTATTGTTTTTCACATCTCAATTTTCTTCGGGTTAGCTCTGATTTGGTTATTTCTTTTCTTCTGCTATCCTTGGGGTTGGTTTGCCTTGTTACTCTCATTCCTCTAGTTGTAATGTTAGGTTGTTAATTTGAGATCTTTCTAACTTTTTAATGTGGACATTTAGTGTTACAAACTTCCTACTTAATGCTGCCTTAGCTACATTTCAGACATTTTGGTATCTGGTATTTTTGTTTTCCTTCATTTCAAAGAAGTTCTTGATTTCTGCCTTAACTTAATTATTTACCCAAAAGTTATTCAAGAACATATTGTTTAGTTTCCATTTAAGTGTATGCTTTTGAGTGATTTTCTTAGTGCTTATTTCTATTTTTATTGCTTTGTCATCGAAGACTGTGGATTGTATGATTTCAGGTTTTTGAATTTGCTGAGGTTTTATTTTATATTTGATTGTGTGGTCGATTTTAGATTATATGTCATGTGGTGATGAGAAGAATGTGTATTCTATTGTTTTGGCATGGATATGTCTATTAGGTCCACTTGTTCGAGTGTTGAGTGCAGGTTCTGACTGCTTTTGTTAATTTTCTGTTTTCTGTCTTGAGGATTTGTCTAATATTGTCTGTCAGGTGTTAAAGTCATTCACTATTATTGTGTGGGAATCTAAGTCTCTTTGTACATCTCTAAGAACTGCTTTATGAATCTGGTTGCTCCTGTGTTGTGTGTATATATATTTAGGATACTTAGGTCTTCTTGTTGAATTGAACCCTTTATGGTTATGTGATGTTCTTCTTTTTTTCTTTTTGTTTTTTGTTGGTTTAAAATTTGTTTTGTCTGAAATTCAGATAGCAACCCCTGCTTTTTGTGTTTTCCATTTACTTGGTAATTTTTTTTCCATTCCTTTATTTTGAGCCTATGGGTGCCAATGCATGTGTGATGGGTCTCTTAAAGACTACATACCCTTAGGTCTTGCTTCTTAATCCAGTTCTCCACTCTTTGCTGTTTAATTGGGCATTTAATTCATTTATATTAGAAGTTAGTATTAATGTGTGCAGATTTGATCCTATCATCATGTTGTTAGCTGGTTATTATGCAGACATGTTTGTGTGGTTGCTTTATAGTGTCACTGGTCTGTGTAATTAAGTGTGTTTTTGTAGTGGATGGTAGTGATATTTCCTTTCCATATTTAGTGCTCCTTTTAGGACCTCTTGCAGTTCAAGTCTGGTAGTAACAAATCTTTTCACCATTTGCTGAAAAGGATCTTATTTTGATCTTATTTCTCCTTCACTTGCGTTGCTTACTTTGGTTGGAAATGACATTCTCGGTTGGAAATTCTTTTCTTTAAGAATGCTGAATATAGGCCTAGAGTCTCTCTTGGCTTACAGAGTTACTATTGAATGGTCCATTGTTAGTCTGGTTAGGTTCCCTTTGTAGGTAATGTGTCCCTTCTCTCTAGTTGCCTTTAACATTTTTTCTTTCATTCCAACCTGGGAGAATCTGATGATTATGTATCTTGGAGATGGTATTCTTGCCTAGTATCTCACAGTCGTTCTCTACATTTCCTAAATTTGAATGTTGGCTTCTCTAGTGAGGTTGGAGAAGAATTCATGGATGATATCCTCAAATATGTTTTCCAAATTGCTTGGTTTCACCTCACCTCTTTCAAGGAAACTAGTGAGTTTTAAATTTGGTCTCCTTGCATAATCCCATATTTCTTGGAGTTGTTCTTCATTCTTTATTTTTCTTTATTTATATCATACTGAGTAATTTCAGAGAGCCAGTCTTGGAGCACTGACCTTCTTTCCTTAGCCTGGTCTATTCAGCTGTTAACACTTGTGATTGCATTATGAAATTGTGTTTTTAAATTTATTTTTGTTTTTATTTTTTGTGGGTACATTGATAGTAGGTATATATATTTATGAGGTACATGAGATGTTTTGGTATAAGCATGCAATGTGAAATAAGCACATCATGAAGAATAAGGTATCCATCACGTCGAGCATTTATCCATTGAATTGCAAACAAATCCCATTACACTCCTTAAGTTATTAAAAAATACAGTTATTATTGGTGATAGTTACCCTGCTGTGCTATCAAATAGTAGGCCTTACTCATTCTTTCAAACTTTATTTTTGTACCCATTAGCCATCTCCACCTCTCCTCAACCCCCCACTACCATCCCTCTATTCTCTATGTCTCTGAGTTCAATTACTTTGATTTTGAGATTCCATAAATAAGTAAAAACATGTGATGTTTGTCTTTATGTGCTGGGCTTATTTCACTTAAGATAGTTATCTCCAGTTCCTCCCATGTTGTTGCATATGACGGCATCTCATTATTTTTTATGGCTGATTAGTACTCGATTGTATATATTACTACTTTTTTAATCCATTCATCTCCTAATGGACTGTTAGGTTGCTTCCAAATTTTACCTATTGTAAACAGTGCTGCAACAAACACAGGAGTGCAGATATCTCTTTGATACACTGATTTCCTTTCTTTTGGTTATATATCCTCCAGTGGGATTGGTGGGTCATATGGTAGCTCCGTTTATAGATATTATTATAGGTATATTATGAAATTCTTAGAGCATGTTTTTCAGCTTTATCAGATAAGTTTAGTTTTTTTTTTTTTTTATAATTGCTATTTTGTCTATCGTTTTATTGTAATCTGTAGGTTCCTTGGATTGGGTGTCAACTTTCTCCTGAATCTCAGTGATTTTTGCTCCTATCCATATTCTGTATTCTAGCTGTATTCTAGTTCTATTTTTTTCTTTTCCTGTCATTTCAGCCCAGTTAAGAACCCTTGCTGGGGAACTAGTGCACTAATTTAGAGGAAAGAAACCACTATGGCTTTTTCAGTTGCCAGATTTCTTTTGATAGTTCTTTGTCATCTATGTAGGCTGTTGTTCTTTTACCTGTGGTGTAATTGGAGTACAGCCAGTAGACTTATTTTCTGGATGTTTTCAGATGGTGAAGGCTTTGTGTAGAGTCTTTAATGTTAGCTAAATTTTTGTCCTTGTTTCACAGGGCCTGTATTAGGAAAGTGTTTTTGGTGTTGAAGTTTTGATCTGTGATCCAATAGTTGGTACTTACATGCAATGGCAAGTAGGTAGCCTCTTGCTCGTCCAGGGAGCTCCTCCGTGTTTCCTCATGATTTCAGCCATTCTCCCTCTCAGTGCTCTGAAAGTGTGGAACCTTCTCCCTCTTGAGTGCTGGCTGCAGATGTTGGCTTGGCATGCCAAGACAGCACACCACAGCTCTGGAAGCAAACTCAGGATTTATGTTTCCTCTTCAGCATGGAGGCAGCAGGGGAAGGGAACTTAGCAATGGGTGTGGCAGTGGGCCTTTCACTTTTCTCTGGAAGCTTCATATGACAAGGATGCAGGGCTGCTATCAGTCAGTGCAATCTGCCTGGAATGGGGCAGCTGTTCTGTGAGCCCAAACCAGGGAGCCCTGACTGGTAATGAGCGGGGGTTTGGGTGGGTCACCAGGGAGACAGATTGGCCTCTTAAGACAATTGCAGCTTTCTGGAGGTCCTGTTAACCTATCCAGGGTCTTTGAGGGTAGCAAGGACAGTACAACTGCAATGGCAATGGGAAAGGGGCTTTCGGTTGCCTCTGGGGGCTCCACCTCAGAGAAACTTGGAGTTGCTGCTACTGCGAATATTCAGTTAAGGGTTATGGTGGCCGCACTGCTGGCCTGAGCTGACAGCTCTGCTTGTTGAGGAGCAGGGGTTCAGTGGCTTACAGGGAGGGGAGACCGAGTTCCTCTCTATATGGTGACTGTAGGTGTGTGGGTGAGGTCTTCAGGATCTTTATTGCCTCGCCTGACCAAGGGCAGCAGGGGCAGAATCACTGCTGTGGAAGTGGCAGAGGGGCTGTCAGTTCCCTGTGGGAGCCCCTTCCCAGGGAAACTCAGAGCCACTACCAGTGGTTGTGCTCAGCCGTGGGTGAGATGGCTGATCTGTATTCCTGAGCCAGGGGCGCTGTCTGTTGATGAGTGGGAAATGGGGGCTCACAGAGAAGAGGGACTGGATTTGTTACTGTGTGGTGACTGTGGTGTGCTGGATTTGTCAAGTTAGTGACTAGTCCCTTTGTTCCTTCCACAGTCCTACGGCATCAGGGTGGCACTACTGCAGTTGCAGTGGTGAAATGGTTGTGGGTTGTCTTTGAGATTTCCTCCTCACAGAACTGCAGAGCCACCTCCAAAGTAAGTGTTCAGGTAGGGGCAAGGTAGTCGTGCTCTTTATTATGGTAAACATGCCTACCTTGCCTTTGGCAGTTGGGTGCTGCCACTTGCCTTCTGCCACATTGCTATCCAATTACTTCCATTGCATCTAAGTTTCCCAATTCGGTTACTGCATTATCCTCTGTAAGGTCTGGCCTACGGAGAAGAGTGATCAAAATTCTTCAGGGATCCTGGGACTTCCTGTAATCAATTTATTTTTCTCAGTTTCGGTGAAAGGTACATCTCCTGGACCCTCCCAGTGTGAATAATTTGGTCTTAATATTAGAGTAGACAAATCTACTCTAATATTCCAGATTCTCTAAGCCTTTAAATACTTTTCTCTACATTGAGCCGAAGCAGGCGGACAATTTCCAATTCACTCACTTTGGACCTCCTTTGGGTTCATATTTTGGGCAACCAACCAAACAAATGCAAATCATATCACAATGGAATTAAACTAGAAAAAGTAACTAAAAGATAGCCAGAAGATTTTTTAGAATTAGAAATTAAACAATAAACTTCTAAATAGCTGATGGGTCAAAGAAGAAGTCTCAAGAGAAATTAAAAAAATATTTTGAACTGAACGAAAATGAAAACACAACTTATTAAAATATATGAGATTCAGTGATAGCAATGATTAACACAAAACTTATAGCATTGAATTTGTATATTAGAAAAAAAGAAAAACCTAAAATGAATGGTATAAGCTTCCTTTTCAGGATACTGTAGAAAGAAAAACAACATAAACTGAAAGCAAAGAGAAGAAAAAAGTAAAATTTAGGGTAGAATTCGATGAAATTGAAATAGGAAAACAATAAAGAAAAATAAAATCAAAAGCTGATTTTTTCAGAAGGTCAATAAAACTGATAAACCTCTAGCTAGGCTAATCAAGAAAAAATAGAGGAAATGCAGATTAATATTAACCTCTGAAATGATAAACGCTCCATCATTACTGACTCCAATGAACATTAAAAGGGTAATAAATGAATATTATTAATAACTGTACACTTAAAGATTTGACGATTTAGATTTAATTTTAAAAATTCCTTGAAAGGTACAATCTGTACAGCTAGCACAAAAGGAAAAAGATAATCTATATATTCCTTCATCTATTAAAGAATATACATCACTAATTAATAACTCTCTAAAACAGAAAGCACCAGACCAGATGAGTTTACTGTAGAATTCTACCAACCATTTAAGGAAGAAATTGTACCAATTCCCTACAATCTTGTCCAGAAGATGGAAACTGAGGGAACACTTCCTAACTCATTGTGAGTTCAGAATAAAACTAGATAAAAGCATTACAAGAGAGAAAAACTACAGATTAGTGTCTCTCATGAACATAGAGAAATCCTCAACATAATATCAGTTAATCAAATTCAGCAATGTATAAAAATGTATATGCTATGCCTCTGTGGGATTTATTCTAGATATTTATGCTAGTTCAACATTTAAATATCACTTATTTGTCGTCCTTCACATAAACATGCTAAAAATACATGATAATATCAATAGATGCAAAAAAAGCATATGATAAAATCTAAAACCCATTAATGATAAAAGCTCTTCAAAAATGAGGAATAGAGGGGAACTTCCATATTAATAAAGGAGATCTACACAAAGCCTACAGTGAACATCACACTTTATGATGATACTGTGAACAAAGCAAGTCTGTCCTCTGTCAGCATTCCTGACAGAGGAATTATATTATAATTATATATTCCTGACAGAGTTCACAATTATACTGGAAGTCCTAGCTAATGCAGTAAATCAAAAAAAGAAAATACGAGGTATACAAATTGGGAAGAAAAATAAATTTGTATTTGTTTACAAATGACATTATTTTTAATATAGAAAGTTTCAAATAATTTGCAAAAGACTCTTGGAATTAGTAAAAGATTATTACAAGGATGCAGCACAGAAAGTTAATATACAAAATGCAATTGCTTTCTTATATTCCAGAAATAAATAATTTGAATGTAAAATTAAAAACACAATACAATTTACATCAGCACCTAAATAGGAAGTAATTGGGGAAAAATTTAATAAAATATGCACAAGATCTTTATGAGGATAACTACAAAACTTATGAAAAAATGTAAGAAAGATCTAAATGCATGGAGACCTTTTATTAACATTTTGTAAATAAGAAGGCTCAATATTGTTAAGAATCTAGTTCTTCCTAACTTGATCTGTAGATTCAATGCAATCCCAATAAAAATCCCAGCAAGTGTCTATGGAATGAGAAAATAATTAGAATAGCCAACCCAATAATGAAGAAGGACAAAGTTGAAGGATGGACTGTACTTAACTTGAAGATAAACTATAAAGTTTTGATAATTAAAACAATGTCATATTGGAAAAATAGTAGATGAAGAGATTTAAATGAACAGTATAAGGAACTAAGGAAGTAGACACACAAATCTAGTCCACTGATTATTCCACAAAGGGGCAAAGGCAATTCAATGGTAGAAATATAGTATTTTCCAGAAATGTCTTGAAAAATTGGTCATCCACATGCCAAAACAATGAATCTAGATACTGATTTTTTATCTTTTACAAAAGTTAATTTAAAAAATGTTATAAATATGAATGTAAAATGCAAAACTATAAAACTTCTAGTAGATGACAAGACAAAACATAGGTGACCTTGAATTTGTTGATGACTTTTTAGATAAAACACCAAAAGCATAGTTTTTGAAAGAAAAATGTGATAATTTGGACTTCATTAAAATTAAAAGCCTTTTTATCTGCTGAATAAATTATTGAGAGATTATAGAGATAATCCCCAGATTTGGAGAAAATATCTGCAAAACACATAACTGGTAAATGACTTGTATCCAAAATATATGAAGAACTCTTAGAAACTCAACATCACAACAACAACAAAAAACAACCCAACTGAAAAATAGGCAATAGATCTAACCAGACCCTTACCAAAAATACACAGATGACAAATAAACATATGAATGCTCAACATCACTTGTCATTTAAAAAGTTGTAAATTAAAGCAATGAGATACCACCACGTGGCTTTTAGAATGGCTACAATCCAAAAACTTGACAATAACAAATGCTGACAAGGATGTGGACGAACAGAAAGTCTCATTCATTGCCAGGGGGAATGCAAAATGCTGTAGTCACTTTAGAAGACAGTTTGGCAGTTTCATATAAAGGTAAATAATCCAGCCACTTTGTTCCTATGTACTGACTCAATTTATTTGAAAGCTTATGTGTATACAAATACCTGAACACAAATATTTATGGCAGTTTTATTTATAATTGCCAAAAACTGGGAGCAACCTCGATGCCTTTGAAAAGGTGAATGAATAAATAAACCTTGGTACATTGATACAATGGGATATTATCCAATAAATAAAAATGCTATTAAGCCTGAAAGACAAAGCAGAACCTTACATGGATGTTACGATTTTTGGCATTCTCCTACCAGTCTCCTCAATTATAGAGGCAGTGGTTTGCTGTAATCCTGCCTCTCTGATGGATCTAAGATTTGTTGATTTTTCAGTTTGTCCATCTTTTTACATATTGTTAGAATGGAGTAATGACTTCCACATTTTTATAGGTCAGACCCAAACCCAGAATTCCAACACTCATTTCCAATAAATAAAATACATTAGCAAAATGTAGTATGAGGAAAACCACTCAATTTGATAACAGAAATCCACACAAAACCTATACCTTAATTACTCCACCAGAGATTTGGAATGAAAAATAGATGGACACTATCTCCACCTTTATTCAATGTTGTACTGGAAAACCTAACTAGTAAAATATGGCAGGAAATAACAGTGCAATAAGTACTGGAAATGAAGAAAGAAAATCTTTGTATTTGTAAATGCATAGAAAGTATGTAACAAGCTACTAAGAGAATATTACAATTAATTAAGGAAATATACATTGTATACAAAGTAAATAGACAAGATGAATTTATTTACATAAAGTAAATAAAATAAAGTTTAAAAATCATAGCAATTACATCATTAAAAATATCAAATACTCTTATAAGTAAAGCTAATGAAGTTTATAATCTCCAAAATAAAGAAAAAACACTGCAAAACATGTTTGTATGCAAATTGTATCTCACTAAAGCTGTTAAAAAACAAATGCAGTGCAGCGAAGATTGTGGGTATAGGTTTATGCTAGAATGTACACATTCAACTAAGAACAGAGGAAATTCCTTTTCCTTGCAACTATTTATCTGGTGTCTTAGTCAGCTCAAGGGGCTGCAACAGAATACCATAGACTGGATGGCTTAAAAAACAAACATTTATTTCTCACAGTTTTTATGTATGAGAAGTCCAAAATCAAGGCACTGGCAGATCTGGTGTGTGATGAGAGCATTCTTCCTGGCTTGCAGATAGTGGTCTCCTCATTGTGTTCTCACATGGCCTAGAGAAAAATAATCTTTCTTGTCTTTCTTTTTATAAAGAGACTACACACATTCATTAGTGCTCCCTCCTCATGATGTAATTATTTCCAAAATGCCATCACATTGGCGGTTAGGATTTTGTTATGGGATGAATGTTTCTGTCTTCCCACCACCATCCCAAATGTATATTTTGAAATCCCAGTCTTAGACATAATGATATTAAGAGAGGAGGCATTTGGGAGATAATTATTTCATGAGGGAAGAGCCTTCAGAAATGGGTTAGTGCATATATAAAAGAACTACAGATCTAATCAGCCATCTCTACAGGAGCCAGGCACTAGCTATTCTTTGAGACCAGGGAGGAATTATTTCTTCAAGGTGATTCAGAGATCATTAGTGCAGACACTCTCACTATAGGCTCAGAGTACATGGTGAGAGGGGGCAGCTAGTTGCTGTCTGTTTCAAGTGGGCCAGGATGCCTCTGCCCAGTGCCTCAAGTATGGGACCCATCAGAGAACTGTAGTGTGGGCTGTATCCAGCGAGCTGTGGGGATGGTGACACTCAGAGCCTCTATCTTCAAGTTGGGCATGGCCAATAAGAGACATCAATAGCTCAAAAAATTGGTAGAGTGCAATGTCAGGGCAACAATTGCTTTTGATCCTTCCTTGTAAGATTATATATTATCAGGAGCCCTGTACCATTATGTAAGGGTCACGTCCAACAACCAGAGTTTGCATTCTCACCAAGTCTCTGTATCTAATACCTCCTGTTATCCCTTCAGTATTAAACGTGGTAATGTCTCTTTGCTGTTGTTAATATCAGTGCACTTTATCATACTGCATTGTTTTCACATTTTGACAAATGGTAATTTTTATTAAACTCTCTTTAACTACACTGATTTAGTGTTGCATCTGTTTTCTGTCAAGAATTACACTAATTTAGGGATTCATCTGCCTTTTATTCCCAAGACTCTGACTGACTCAGTGCTACACAATGCATTTATTGCAAAGTACACTTTGAACACTAAATGTATTCCTAAACAAAGAATATTTGTCCACATATAATAATAGAGAGGTGGCTTGAGATAAAAAATATTTGCAAATATTTAATATTCCTCAAGCATGATGAAATGCCGACATCATTAAAACAATAACTAAACCTTATTTTACATAAAAGAAAATAATTTAGCTCTCACTTCCTATTGAAACTGTCATTTTGTAAAATATACACTTATGAGAATAGATAACTTTGAAATGGATATTTGCTTTTCAATATAGATCATTATGTTCATACATTGAAATACAATAAACCACTGAATGTTACCTCTTGTATATCCATATTAAACAAGGAGAATAATAACATTTTGGGGTTCATTAGGGCATGTATTCCTAAACTAGATTTCTTCATAACTGAAGTGTCTTAGTGAATGGAAAATAATTAATGATGATCTTTCTTCTCTAATTAAAAATAAACTGTGCTCTAACACATTTCAAAATGTATCTGAGGAAATTAATACTATAATCTCTGACTTTAGCAATAAAAGATAAATAAAATAAAATAATTACTCTTTACCACTTGATCGATAAAGTATGTTTTTTAAAAATTTTTGTTGTTGCATCTTTATGAATATTTTACTCTCTGGCAAAATTACATAAGCATTTGATTATTCCTGTAGGTTTCTATACACTACCAATAGTCAAGATCAAAGATGGTGAGAAGCAAGCAAAACTTGGAATGATCTTAAAAAGTTAAGCTTGAATTCCTCGAATCCTTGTATTAATAAGTATTTGCATTTGTACAAAGCCAATTGAAAGTCATTTCCCCTAACTGTTGTAGTTGTTATTTAAAATATAATTTAATTTTCTTTACATAAACTTCTTGCTCACAAAGAGGATTTCTGAAAATATGGGTAGCATAGTGTTAAAATTATGAATAATCTAAGATTTTACTCTATTTACAAGATGGCAAATTAATCTGCCACAGTTTCATTGATGCTGGCAGAAGGCATGAGACTCTTCAATCAGAGACAAAGTATAGTTTACTGCTTGCAATAATGCAGTAGTCAAAATACTAGAAATTTTGCAAGCTTCCTGGGCCCCAGTTTACACAGGGCGCTGAGAGGAGGGTACGATGATACCCGAACAAGAAATAGGTTTTATTACTGGAGAGGAACCTCAAGCACAGGGAATCCAAACCTTTATAATAATAAGATCACCTGATATTTTCCCTGGAGAAAGGATTTTTTTAAACTTTTATTTTAGGTTCAAGTATACATGTGCAGGTTTGTTATACAGGTACATTGCATATCACAGGGGCTTGGTGTACAGGTTATTTCATCACCTAGTACATAAGCATATTACCTGATAAGTCGTATTTTTTGTTGTTTGTTTGTTTGTGTTTTTTTTTTTGAGATGGAGTCTCGCACTGTTGCCCCGGCTGGAGTGAAGTGGTGCTATCTCGGCTCAATGCAACCTCTGCTGCCCAGGTTCAAGTGATTCTCCTGCCTCAGCCTCCCAAGTAGCTGGGATTACAGGTGCTTGCCACCATGCCCAGATAATTTTTTGTATTTTTAGTAGAGATGGGGTTTCACTATGTTGGCCAGGCTGGTCTGAAACTCCTGATCTTGTGATCCGCCTGCCTCAACCTCCCGAAGTGCTGGGATTACAGGTATAAGCCACCGCACCCAGCCGATAAGTCATTTTTTGATCCTCTCCCTGCTCACTCCCTCCACCCTCAAGTAGGCCCTGGTGTCTTTTGCTCACTTGTGTCCATGTGTTCTCAGTGTTTAGCTCCCACTTATAAGTGAGAACACGCAGTATTTGTTTTTCTGTTCCCGCGTTAGTTCTTGTAGGATAATGGGAGAGAGGCCTTTTTATTATACTTAAAGAAACAAATGTGCCCTTGATTTCAGTGATATCAGGCTCATGTTTCCAGTTGCATGTTTTATGCCCCACTTGTCATGGAGCTAAGTCTGGGTATGTAACTGGTTAAATGAGCTTTAAAACACCAACCTACACATTCCTAAACAATGTAAACAAGTTGTTTCTGGCTATTGCCAAATGAATTTCAAACTTTAAAGGCCACATTACAAATTAATACCTAGCTTATATGGGCCCTGTCTTAATAGAGAGCCAATCCTAGCTTTCTGTTATCTACTCTCTATTTGATGTTGTGCATGGTGCTCTAGCAATGGAATAAGAGTAAGAAAACAAGGTGTAGGGGGAAGAACTAGAATGAAAAATATAAAACTATCCTTGTCAGGAGCATTTATAGTGTGTAATGGGTACAAATATACAGTTAGATAGGAGCAATAAGATCTAGTGTGAGGAAGCACAGTAGAGGAACATTAGTTAACAGAAATTTATCATATATTTAAAAATAACTAAAAGAGTGGAACTGGGATGTACCTAACACAAAAATGATAAATGCTTGTGGTGATGGATGCACCAATTACCATTATTCGACATTACACGTTGTATGCTTGTATTAAAATGTATCCCATATGTATCCCATAAATATGTACAACTATTATGTATCCATAATAATTAAAAATAAAAAGTAAAGAGAAAATCTAAAATATCCTACAACAAATAATTAAGATTAATATGTAAATTTAGCAAGGTCACTCTATATTAGATCAATAGTTAAAAATGAACTTTATTTCTATATACAAACAAAAACAAAACTGAAAAATAAAGAATAATGATTTATAACAGCAAAACCCATAAAATATAAATAAAACTACAAGACACATACAACCCTTTTATTCTGAAAATGACAAACATTAATGAGATAAATTAAAGAATACATACATAAATTGAAAGATTTACTGTATTCATGGATTTAACACAAATATGTTTACGATGTCAACTCTCCCAAAATTGATCTGTAGATTAAATGGAAATTATACTCAAAATCCCACATGATTATGTTATTAAAACTGAAGAGATAATTTCAAAATTGAAATGAAATTACTAAGGCCAAGATTAGACAAGGCAATCTGAAACAAGAAATAACAAAGTTGCAAAACTTATACTACAAGGTATCAAAATTTATTATAAAGCTATAGCTGATTTTTAAAAAAATATATGTTTGCTGGCAGTTCATGGAAAAATTAAGCAGAAAATATAGAGAATTCCCATATCCCTTCTGACATCCATCCCCAAGAAGACTTCCCCATTATCAACATCTTACCTCAGAGTGGTATATTTGTTACAATCAATAAATCTGCATTGACACATCATTATCATCCAAAATCCATAGTTGCTTGTATTAGGGTTCAGCCTTAGTATTATATATTTTATTGGTTTTTTTGAAAGGAAAATAAATCTCCCCAAAATCACTAAGTCAAAGGGAAAAGTCAAGCTGTTAACTGCGTTAGGCAAGCCTACCTCCCATTCTATTCCTAAATAAGATAGCATAAAGATTGAAAAAATCTACATACCTCCCTCGCAATTTCCCCACAAGGAAATTTCGTGGGCAAACGTGAAAAATGGACAGGCAGAACTCAGTGTCATCCCTCTGCTCACATGAGACAACTGCATATCTGATTGTTTCCGTGGCCCTGTTGCTTCACTAAGCCAGACTAATGCATAATTGACTATTCCTGTAAATTGCACATTCAGTGAAAGCCTAATCAGGAGCTCAAAAGAATGCAACCATTTTTCTCTCATCTACCTATAACATGGAAGCACCCTCCCCTCTTTGAGTTGTCGCGCCTTTCCAGACTGAATCATTGTACATATTACATATATGGATTGATGTCTCATGTCTCCCTAAAATGTATAAAGCCAAGCTGTGCCTCTACCACCTTGGAAGCATGGCATCAGGACCTCCTGAGGCTGTGCCATGCGGGTATTCTTAACCTTGGCAAAATAAACTTTCTAAATTGAGACCTGTCTCTGATATTTGGGGTTCACTTTTAATGATCATGAGTGGACACTGAGTGGAGGTGGCCTTGACCTTTGACAAATCTTCTATCAGGGCTTGCTAGCAGCTTGAGCTATCTTCATGGCTCAAACCCAATAGGACAATTTTCTAAGGCCTGGGAGCTCCTCTCCCTCCAGATAATCCCTGATCTTCCAAAATTTGGTTGAGATCTAAAATTATTTTGCTGTACAACTCCTTTTCTGGAGTTGTACTTGCTTCCAACTAGGAAGGCAAGTTTTCCTGCTTCCATGACAATGGAAGGCAAATAACACTTTTCTATAGTTTGAGCTCACTTCCAACAGGTAAGGAAGGTGAGTTTGAGTTTTTTCCTGCTTCTAGAATGGTAGAAAGCAGTCTTCAGCCTAAGACACACTCCTAGGTAAGTAGTTGAACTGGGGTTTCATACTGGCTAAAGTTAAAATTATTAGTCATCTTATTAGAGTAGATAGCTACTCGGGTATGAGTAGGGCAGAGGAGAACTACCCCCACACACACCAGGAGTGTTGGGCGACCATCAGGTGACGGTCAGGTGGTTTTTAACTGTTTCTCTAAAGTAATAATTGGTCGCAGCCAGTGCCAGGGAAAGGCAGTCTCCTAGCAGATAGAACACACCTGAAACACACCTGAAACTGATCAGAAGCTTCCCAATAAGATCGCAGGAGTGCGGAGAAGAAATCTAAGATCCCAGATGTATGACAATGTATAAAACCCCAAGTGAAGAGGTCAGGCTGAGCACCTGGTTTCTCAATTCAGCCACTTCAAAGTTATACTTTTCTTTTTTTCTTTCCTTTTTTTCCTTTAATAAACTTCTACTCCTGCTCTGAAACTTGTCTAGGTCTCTTCTTCTGCCTTATACCCCTCAGTCATATTCTTTCTTCTGAGGAGGCAAGAATTGAGGCTGCAGCCGATCTATACGGATTCACCCCTGATAACACGGATTTCTTCCACTGGTAATGTAGCTTACTTTCTCCTTACCACTAGAGTGCTTGTAATCATATTGTTGTTTTTTGTTGTTGTTGTTGCTTTTTCAGGTCTTTCTCACATCAGATTTGACCAACTCTACTTGAATTGGTCAAATCCGAATGATAACTCAAAATGGTGGGAAACAAGGCCTTTCTGAATTGGCTAAAATTCCTTCAGCTGCAAAAGGGAAAAAAGAAAACAAAAACAAAATAACAAAACCATGTGTGTGGCTTCTGTGTTTGCTTCCCATCTTTAAAGACATAATCTTTCATTTACTTTTCTTCCACCCTATTCCTCCTTCCCCCTTCACCATCTTCGGTACCAAGAAAAACCTAGAGAAGATTTCAAATGACTAAACCCCCTTAAAGAACTCAGGGCAAATATGCCACTCACTCCGTTTTGGGGGGTTTCTGTTTTCTTTATCTAAATTGACTACCCAGAGAGACCAGCAGTTACACCGTAGAAGGTCTTTTCTTTTGCCTTTGAGTAATTGTCCTAATAAAGAGATTTTTCATTTTACCGAAATAATTCCTATGTCATTAATACTAAGTTTGGGTTTGCTTAGAAAAAAAAGATTTAAAAACTTTAAGGTTATTACATCTGTGTAACTTTGTGTATATGGTTTCAAAATCCTCATGCCATTGATACAGGGCTTTGAATCCTGAGTCTGAAAAGGACCCCAAGTCCTACTGAATCTTAAACACTGATAGCAGTTCAAACTTCATCTTAGTACTGGGTAGAAAATGCCAATCAAGATAGACTGAATTCGTGAGACACAGGGCCAGAAATTAAAACTATAGGCCCAGGAACTATTGCAGAAGTGGTGGGCACGTGAGATTGTAAGGGCCAATTTTGAGAGACAAAGTAAGTTTGGTTTCTCTACAAATTAATCATTAACCTCAAATGCACACTGATGTAAGTCCAGTATATGGGCCCCATGTGTCAAATTAACATGGTTTTCTTATAGCATTAACCCGCTCCTTAATGAAAGGTTATAAAGGTTACAAAAAGGCTTTTGGAAACTATATCTTATGGTTAAGATGATTAAAATTTGATAGATTGCTTATAAAATTTTGAAAAATAAATTTAAATGGCCTCATGCTATCTTTATTAGGGCTTATTGTTTGGGAAATTAACTCTCTCTCAAAGAATAAAGGTTTTTGCCTTTTTTTTTTTTAAATAATCTTTGAGTTATCACTTTGGCTGAATGAATGACTTATTTTACAATGACCTGTGATCCTACTTTGTGTTATCTTGTGTTTTAAACTTTTTATATTTGACAAACTTTCCAAAGTCAAATACTAACTTTGGTCCTCATTATTATTATTATTTTTTGATATTAGTTCCCTGAAGTTCAAAAGAGACATATTCAGCTTATTTGATATAATAAAATCATACAGGAAGTATTGTCAAATATGAAAAGTGTTTAAACTTCTTTGGCTTGTATTTATATAAATGTGTTATTAGTACGTGTTCCAGAATTATATGAGATTCCTGTGATTCTGATATATCTTAGCATATGTTATCAGTAGAAATTATGGTTATTATGTAAAATTGTTTTATGCCACAGAAGTAACCAACCTTCCTTGTCAATTGTGTCTTTAACTGTGACTGTTCTAAGTCTTATCATCTGCAGTTGTTTTACTTTTATCCCTTTGAAAAAGTGGTTTTATAATCAGCACAGGACTCTGACAGGTGCTCTTAAATGCAGGTTTCTGATAACTTTGGAGATGTGCAGTTTTTGATAACATGAGAATAGAGGAAGAACTTCCAAGTCTCCCATGGAGAGCTATAATGTTCATGAATATCAAGCATAACAGGAGTTAACTGCATGGACTAAACTAATAGAAGACTGAAATAAATCCTTTTATGATGTTTTGCTTAAAATGTTGCTGATCTTTTTTTGTCAGAGCCAAGAACACTTTACTTTTGAGCTATTTATAGCTTTTAACAATTAAGTAAAATATACTCCTATTAATAAAATATGGAGCATATTTATCTCTACCTGATTTCTCCAACATTTGGAAACTAGCGTGTGTTCTTATGGCAACAAAGTTATTTGCGTAAGTGCAGTAAGAATCTGTTTTATAACAGGACACAATTGGAGACACTGGTTATTTTATCAAGGTTTTGACTGGAATGGCATGCTTTCAGATACAGACTCCTTTAAGGAATCAAAGTTATTTATAGAGCCAATAAAAGTCCATTGGGAAAACTGGCGCCATACCTTGTCTACACAGTTCCTGTACAGGTTCCTGACCTGTGGTAAGTAAAGAATGCCACTTTCTGACAGGTCCAGGAGCCCCAAGTTTTCTTGGGATACAAAGGTGAGCAATTCACCCAAATGTATAATGACGTATATTCACCATTATGAGCTACAGAATTCTGTCATTGCCCTAAAAACCCTCTGTGCTTCATTATTATCCCTCCGTCCCCGTAACTCTGGAAAACCACTGATCTTTTTAGTGTCTTCACAGTTATGCCTTTTTCAAAATGTCATTTGTCTGGAATAATGCAGTATATAGACTTCACAGATTGACTACTTTTACTTAGCAATATTAATTTGTTTTCTCCCTGTTTTTTCATGGAGATAACTCATTTCGTTTTATTACTGAATAACACTTCATTGTCTGGACATACTATAGTTTACCTGTCCATTCACCTACTGAAAGACATCTTAGTTGCTTCCAAGTTTTGGCAATTATGAACAAACTGCTATAAACATTAATGTGCAGGTTCTTCCGTGGACATAAGTTTTCAACTCACTTGAGTCAATACCAGGGAGTCTGGTTGCTGGATGATATGGCAAGAGTATGTTTTGTTTTGAAAGAAACTGCCAAACAGTCGTCCAAAGTGGTTGCAATATTTTGCATTCGCATCAGCAATGAATGAGAGTTCTTGTTGCTCAACATCCCAGACAACATTTGGTGTTCGAATTTGGTTATTCCACAGATGTATAGTGGTATCTTATTGTAATTTTAACATGTCATTCCTTAATGACATATAATGTTGAACATCTTGGCATATGCTAATTTGACATCTGTATGTTGTTTTTTAGTGAGATCTCTCTTCAGATATTTTGCCTATCTTTTAAATCAAGTTGTTCTCTTTAAATAGTTGTTTTAAGTATTATTTGCGTATTTTGGATGACATCTCCTTATCAGATTTTTTTTTGCAAATATTTTCTGTCAGTCTGATTTGTCTTCTCATTCTCTTTCTTTTCAGAGCAGAAGTTTTAAATTTTTATGAAGTTCAACTTACCAATTTTTTTCATAGATTACACCTTCATCTAAAAATATTTGCAAATGCAAGGACATCTGGATTTTCTTCTATGCTATCTTCTGGGAGTTTTATAATTGTGTGTTTTAAATTTAGGTCTGTGATTGATTTTGAGTTAATTTTTATGAAGGGTGTATTGTCTATGTGTTCTTTTTTTTTTTTTTTTTGGATGTGGATATCCAGTTGATCCAACATGATTTATTGAAACCACTATCTTTTCTCCATTGCATTGCTTTTTCTCATTTGTCAAAGATCATTGACAATTTCTTTGGGTTTATTTGTGGGCTTTATTCTGTTTTATTAATCTGTCTCTTTTTTAACAATACCACACTGACTTAATTTGCATGTGGATGTTCAATAATTCTAGCACCATGTGTTCAAAAGTCTATCTTTGGTCTATTTTATTATTTTTTCTTCTTTGTCAAATATTAGTTGGCTGTATGCAGTTTTATTAGTGGGCTAAGTATTCTGCTCCATAGACTTGTTTGTCTATTCTTTTGCCAGTACCACGTTGTCTTGATTATTGTTGCTTTATAGTAAATCTTGAAGTCAGGTAGTGTCACTATTCCAAATTTGTTCTTCTTCGATATTTTATTGGCTATTCTGTATCATTTGCCTCTACATACAAACCTTAGAATCAATTTATCAATACCTACAAAAGAAGTGAAATAACTTGCTAACAATTTGTCTCAGATTGCATTGAATCTGCAGACAAAGTTGGCAAGAAGTGACAACTTGACAGTATTGAGTCTTTCTATTCATGGACTGTCTCTCCATTTATTCAGTTTATTTTTTGTCTTCATTCATCAGAATTTCATTGTTTTCCTCCTTCAGGTATTGGATATATGTTGTTAAGTTCATTTCTGGGGGATCTAATGTAAATGGTGTTTTTGTTTTAATTTCAAATTCAAAGTTTTCATTGCTGCTACGTAGGACAAAATGCTTTGGTTTGGTGCAAAGTTAAAAAAGTAGACAATTGGAACAGAATAGAATTCAGAAATTGACTCACTTGATTTATGATGAAGGTGATACTGAAGGGCCCTGGTAAAAGATGATCCTTTTAATTAAATAGGGCTCCATCAGTTGAAATAAAAGGAATCTTGACCTTTACTTCACACCACACACAAGTATCAATTCCTAATGGATTGTTAATCTAAATTCAAAAGTATAACAGTAAAGTTTTTATATGAAATAATATTGGAATATCCTCATGAACTAGAGACTGGCAAATATATATTTAATGAGGAACATAAAGTACTAACCATAAAGGAATAAAGATGTATTGGATTACATTAAATTGAGAACCTGTTTATCAAAATTATTATTATGAAAATAAGGCAAGGCATAGACAAAAGATGATATTTGCAATTAATATATTTGACAAATGCCCTATATCCATAACATATGAAGTGCTACAATTCATTTAATTGTAAATGAATACTCAGTGTTTAAGAAAAGATACTCAAATAATAAAAGAGCAAAATACTCAAGAGGACAGGGCAAAAGAGAATTTCCTATGATTAATAAACATATGAAACCATATTAGCTGTATTAGTCTTTAGGGAAATGGAAAATAGAACTTCACACTCACTGGAACTTCCAGAATGGAAAAAAAAAGACAATACCAATTGTTAGTGTTGATGTACATCAACTAGAACCATCACACATTGCTAATGGGGTTTAAATTTATGTACTCAATTTGGAAGGCTATTTGATAGTATCTAATAAATCTAAATATATGCATATTCTATGAACCTGCAATTCTATTTATAGGTATATACTAAAAAATGCATACTTACGTTTACAAAAAGATATTTACAGTAATGCTCATCATAGCACTATTCTTACAGCCTAAAACGGAATACATGTCAAATTTCCATCAAGAGTAGAATAGGAAAAAACATATTCTGGCATATTAATCAAATTAAAATTGCATACATGAACTTGAATGGACTACATCTATACACGATAATGATGAATCTCACAAATTTAATGCTGAGTTAAAGAGAGCAGATTTTATGCACACATATATACACACACACATACACACATATGTTATATATGTGAATACATTTATATAAACTTCAACACTGGCAAAATTATTGCATGTGGAGAGAAGTCAGTATGTTTAGCCTTGCGTGGCATGGGGGAAAAGACAGCAATTTCCAGGGAGTATGAACAAAACTCCTGGGTGCTGCTAATGTTCTGTTTTGGGTTTAGGTTGTGGTTAAACAGTTTTTACTTTTTGAAATTCAATTATACAATTATTGTTTGTCCACTTTTCTGAATGGATACTATATGTTAATTAAAATTAACAAAAGGAGAAAAAATAAAAGCCCCAAACATACATGGCTGAAATATTGTTGGCATTTTTCCTATTTTAAATAAATAGATTCTAAAGTAAAGAGCATGCCTATTTTCAGTGTCCAATTTTTATAGCTCTGTTTTTTTTTCCTGAATAGTTAAATATGTCTTTTAACTAAATATTGATTATAATTAACATTGTTGATAGCTTTAAAAGTTTAAATTTTTTATAACAACTTTTCAAAAATGTCTGATATGTTATCTTTTGTGGATTAGTACAGCCTAACATTTTATTTTTGAATTCAACTTTTATTTTAGATACAGGGTGTACATGTCCAGATTTGTTACATCAGTATATTTCATCCAGGTACTGAGCATAATACCCAAAAGGTAGTTTTTCAACACAAGCTCTCTTTACTCCCTCCCCTCTCTAGTAGTTTGCAGTGTCTGTTGTTTCCATGTTTATGTCCATGTGTGCTCAATGTTGAGCTCCCACTTATAAGTGAGAACATGTGGTATTCGGTTTTCTGTTCCTGCATTAATTCACTTACGGTTATGGACTCCAGCTCCATCCATGGTGCTGCAAAGGACATGATCTCATTCTTTTTTGATGACTATGTAGTATTCCATGGTATACATGTACCAAATTTTCTTTATCCAATCCACTGCTGATGGGCACCTAAGTTGATTCCATGTTTTTGCTATTCTAAATAGTGCAATGATGAACATAGAAGCAAACGTGTATTTTTTTTTTTGGTACGATGATCTCTTTTCCCTAGGGTATGTAGCCAGTAATGGGATTTCTGGGTTGAATGGTAGCTTTAAGTTCTTTGAGAAATAGCCAAGCTGCTTTCCACAGTGGCTGAACTCATTTACCTTCCCACCAGTGGTGTATACGTGTTCCCTTTTCTCTGCAGCTTCACTAGCATCTGTCTTTTTTGACTTTTTAATAGTAACCATTCTGACTAATCACAGATGGTATCTCATTGTGGTTTTGATTTTCATTTATTTGATGATTAGTGAGTCTAAGTAGTTTTTAATATATTTATTGGCTACTTATATGTCTTATTTGAAGAATTTTTGTCTTGGTTGAAATTACTTTTAGCCAAAATTATTGTGAAGTCCAATGCTTAGAAGGGTATTTTCTAGTTTTTTTTTCTAGGATTTTTATAGTTTGAGGTCTTACATTCAAATATTTAATCCATCTTGAGTTAATTTTTGTATATGATGTATGGCAGGGGTCCAAATTCGATCTTCTGCATATGGCTAGCCAGTTATCCCAGCACCATTTATTGAATAGGGACTTCTTTCCCCATTGCTTGTTTTAGCCAACTTAGTTAAAGATCAGATTATTATAAGCAGTATGGTTTTATTTCTTAGTTCTTTATTCTGTTGAATTGATCTATGTGTCTATTTTTGTACCAGTACAATGCTGGTTTTGTTACTGTTCTGTTGCCTTATTGTGTAGTTTGAAGTCAGATAATGTGATACTCTGGATGCTCGGTCTCTTTTTTCAGTTTCATATGAATTTTAGAATAATGTTTTTCTAATTATATGAAGAAACTCCTTGTAGAGACCTTTCTCCTCTTTTCTTAGCTTCATTCCTAGGTATTTCATTTGCCTTTGGCTATTGTAAATGGAATTGTGTTATTGATTTGACTCTCAGCATGGACATTATTGGTGTATAGAAATGCTACTGTAGGCTGGGGGCGATGGCTCATGCCTGTAATTCCAGCACTTTGGGAGGCCGAGGCGGGTGGTTCATGAGGTCAGGAGATCGAAACCATCCTGACTAACACGGTGAAACCCCGTCTCTACTAAAAATACAAAAAATTAGCCGGGCGTGGTGGCAGGCGCCTGTACTCCCAGCTACTCGGGAGGCTGAGGCAGGAGAATGGTGTGAACCCAGGAGGCAGATGTTGCAGTGAGCCGAGATCATGCCACTGTACTCCAGCCTGGCCAACAGAGTGAGACTCTGTCTTAAAAACAAAAAGAAAGAAAGAAAGAAAGAAAGAAATGCTACTGAAGCTTTCTTTAATTCATTTTTCAGTTCTAGTAACCTTTTGACAGAATCTTTAGGATTCATATCGTCAGCAAAGGGAGATAGTTTGAATTCTTCTCTTCCTATTTGAATATCTTTTATTTCTTTCTCTTGCTTGCTTGTGTTGGATAGTACCTCTGAGCCTGAAATTTACTTTATTTATTTATTTTATTTATTTATTTTGAGGGAAGGTCTCACTGTTTTCTTCCAGGTGTGAGGGCCGTGCATGATCACCGAAGCCTTGACCTCCTGGGCTCAAGAAGTCCTCTTACCCCAGTCTCCCAAGTAGCTGTGACTACAGGCACTTGTCACCATGTCTGGTTAATTTTTAAATTTTTTGTAGAGATGGGATTTTGTTATGTTTCCCAGATTCATCTCAATCTCTTGGGTTCAAGTGATTCTCGTGCCTTGACCTCCCAAATTGCTGTGATTACAAGTTTGCACAACTATACACAGCCCCAGCCTGACATTTTAATGGCAAATGTTAGCAAATTGTACAGCATTATCCTGATATCAGACTAAAATTTTCAATAGGTAACTCTATATTATGGCAGTCTAAATGCAGGCTGGGCGTGGTGGCTCATGCCTGTAATCCTAGCACTTTGGGAGGCCGAGGCGGGTGGATCACTTGACAGGAGTTCATAACCAGCCTAGCCAACATGGTGACACCTCATCTCTACTAAAAATACAAAAAATTAGCCAGGCGTGGTGGCGAGTGCCTGTAATCCCAGCTACTTGGGAGGCTGAGGCAGGAGAGTTGCTTGAACCCAAGAGGCTGAGGTTGCAGTGAGCCAAGATCGTGCCACTCTACTCCAGCCTGGGCAACAGAATGAGACTCCATCGCAAAAAAAATATAAATAAATAAATACATAGATAAATACATGTGCATGTATGTGTACACTAAATGAATAGCATATTCAAAATTATTTTATAATGCAGAGTATTCATAGTCTGTGGTTCTTAATTTCAGATAGTTCGTTACATAGGGGGATGCTTAGTTACTGTTTCAAAGCATGACATAATAATATTCCTTTGAAACCAGAATAAGCTTTCATTTTAATGAATAGATGCTGGTGTAATTTAAAAACTAAATTTTGGGGTGCTAATAAGATAATTTCAGGGTTTCTTTTATGCATATTATTAGCAAAAGAGAATGTCTAATGTAAAACATATTGGTTTGGGTTCAGATGGGATTTAGTACATCTAATCATTACACTGATTTTACATAATTCAAACCCCTTTATCTTACAAGTTTCATCTCCTTAAGATCTTTGCATGTGCTAAAGAGAAAGGAAAACCCACTGGCAAAATTTCACAAAATGTAAAAATAGAAGTCAGTGCAATGTCTTACTCTATTGCATATGCTAATAAACCAGAATGCAGATGGTAGCATGGCTTAATGAAAATGCTCTACTCACGGTGCTTCAGCACTCAAATGAATGATACCAAGTTGGACAAGCTAGCACAATTTAAAAATAATTTTAGGAAAAATATTTGGGATCAATTTTTAAAGAGAAAAATACTTGGGACAATCTAAACAAAGAAGTAAAAACAAACAAACATAAAAAGCTTCTAGTAGAAAAATAGAGAGCGTAAGCAAAATATGCTAGGCAAAAGACCTTACAAATAATAGGAGATCAAGAAAAATTAATAAAAGAAAACATTCTGAATTGAGAATGGAATTATCCTATATATTCTAGAAAATAAAAGTTAATATAAATACCAAAATAATTGAGTAATGTTAAGCTTGTGGAAAATTAAATTTTGTTTTTTACTGTATGGAACTGGAATTTTCAATAATTGTTACAAAACACATTCATGGATATCAGCAAGATGGTGGACTAGAGACCCCTGGCATATTTCTCCCCCACATGAAAAAAAAGTCAAAGCAATAAATAAACAGCTAACATTTGACTGGAGTGTTGAAGGGAGAGCACCAGAGTGCAGTGGGAAAGTGGAGACACTCCTGTGGTAACTGGAAGTCAAGGAGGACAGCATGGTGGCATCCAGCCACTGCAACCTTTTCTCCTTGACCAAGGTTGGATCTGCCTGAAGTTAGGAGGAACTTCCTGCTGTGAAGGAAATATCAAAAGATCCTGTATTAGTCAGTGTTCTCTAAAGGGACAGACTAATAGTGTATATGTATATATGAAGGGGAGTTTATTAGGAGAATTGACTCATAGGATCACAAGGTGAAGTTCCACAATAGGTCCTCTGCTAACTGAGGAGCAAGAAAGCCAGTCCCAGTCCTAAAACCTCAAAAGTATGGAAGCTGACAGTGCAGTCTTCAGTCTGTGTTCAAAGGCCTGAGAGCCTCTGACAAATCACTGGTGTAAGTTCAAGGGTCCAAAAGCTGAAGAACCTGGAGTCTTATGTTTGAGGGCAGGAAGCATCCAGCATGGGAGAAAGATGAAGGTTGGACGACTCAGGAAGTCTCCTCATTACATTTTCTTCTGCCTGCATTATTCTAGTCACACTGGCAGCTGATTAGATGGTCCCCACCTAGATTGAGGGTGGGTCTGCCTCTCCCAGTCCACTGACTCAAATGTTAATGTCCTTTTGCAGCACCCTCACAGACACGCCCAGGAACAATCCTTTGTATCCTTCAATCTAATCAAGTTGACACCCAATATTAATGATCACAAGTTCACCCCTTGTCAACTTGAACCAAAACAAAAAACCTTTGGTCTTTGATGATGGTGACGTACAGATGGAGTTTTGGTGTGGATGCCCTTTCTGTTTGTTAGTTTTCCTTCTAATAGTCAGGACCCTCAGCTGCAGGTCTGTTGGAGTTTGCTGGAGGTCTACTCTAGACCCTGTTTGCCTGGGTATCAGCAGTGGAGGCTGCAGAAGAGTGAATATTGCTGAACAGCAAATGTTGCTGCCTGATCGTTCCTCTGGGAGCTTCATCTCACAGGGGTACCCAGCTGTGTGAGGTATCAGTCTACCCCTACTGGGGGGTGCCTCCCAGTTAGGCTACTCGGGTGTCAGGGACCCACTTGAGGCAGTCTGTCCATTCTCAGATCTCAAACTCTGTGCTGGGAGAACCACTACTCTCTTCAAAGCTGTCAGACAGGGACATTTAAATCCGCAGAGGTTTCTGCTGCCTTTTGTTTGGCTATGCCCTGTCCCCAGAGGTGGAGTCTACAGAGGCAGGTAGGCCTCCATGAGCTGCAGTGGGCTCCACCCAGTTCGAGCTTCCCAACCACTTTGTTTACCTACTCAAGCCTCAGCAATGGTGGGCGCCCCTCCCCCAGCCTCACTGCCACCTTGCAGTTAGATCTCAGACTGCTGTGCTAGCAGTGAGGGAGGCTCCATGGGTGCAGGACCCTTCAAGCCAGGAGTGGGATATAATCTCCTGGTGTGCCGTTTGCTAAGACCCTTGGAAAAGTGCAGTATTAGGGTGGGAGGGACCTGATTTTCCAGATGCTGTGTGTCATGGTTTCCCTTGGCTAAGAAAGGGAATTCCCTTACCCTTTGTGCTTCCTGGGTGAGACAATGCCTTGCCCTGCTTTGGCTCTCACTCAGTGGGCTGCACCCAATATCCTGCACCCACTGTCCGACACACCCCAGTGAGATGAACCCAGTACCTCAGTTGAAAATGTAGAAATCACCCATCTTCTATGTTGCTCATGCTGAGAGCTGTAGCCTGGAGCTGTTCCTATTTGACCATCTTGGAACCTGATAGCTCCTGCACTTCTTTAGCTGTAAAGTGAGTGCCTTGGTCAGAAGCAATGCTGTGTGGAATACCATGATGGTGAATAAGGCATTTCATGGGTTTATGGATGGTAGTCTGGCAGAAGCATTGAATGCAGGATATTCAAACCCATATCCAGAGTAAATGTCTATTTTATTGAGGACAAACCACTGCCCTTTCCATGATGGAAGAGGTTCAATATAATCAACCTGCCACCAAGTAGCTGGCTGATCAACCTGAGGAATGGTACCATATTGAGGGCTCAGTGTTGGTCTCTGCTCCTGACAAATGGTACTCAGTGGTGGCTGTAGCCAGGTCCACCTTGGTTAATTGAAGTTCATGTTGTTGAGCCAATGTGTAACCTCCATTCCAGCCACCATGGCCACTGTGTTCATGGGCCCATTGGGCAATGACAGACATGGCTAAGGAAAGAGGCTGAGTGGTGTCCAAGAATGATTCATTCTGTCAACTTGATGACTAAAATTCTCTTCTGCTGAGGTCAGCTTTTGTTGAGGACTCACATGGGATGCAAATATCTTCACAGTTTTTGACTACTCAGAAAGGTCCGTCTACATACCTCTTCCCCAAATTTTTTGTTAGCAAATTTTCAATAATGCTTTTATACAAATCCCTGATCATCCAGCCAAATCATTGGCTACAGCCCATGAGTCAGTATATAATCACACATCTGGTCATTCCTCCTTCCAAGCAACGTGCACAACCAGGTGCACTTCTTGAAGTTCTGCCCACTGGGATAATTTCCCTTCGCCACTGTGCTTCAGGGATGTCCTAGCAAGTGGCTATTGTGCTGTAGCTTTCCACTTTCAAAGTGGTGCCTGCATATCATTCAGAACCATCTGTAAACCAGGCCCTGGTCTTCTCTTTCTCTGTCAGTTGATCCTAGGGAACTCCCCATGAGACCATTGGTGCAGGCTGGGTGAGAGAAGGCAGGGTGGCAGGAATGGAGACCCATAGGCAGTTGCGCCACTTCCTCATGTAACTTGCTTGTGCCTTCAGGACCTGCTTGAGCCCAGTTATGTATATACCACTTCCATTTGATGATGAAATGCTGCTGTAAATGCCCTACTTTATGGCTAGATGGGTCAGAACGAACCCAGTTCATGATAGGGAGATAAAGTTGCATGGTGACTTGATGACCCATAGTCAAAGTCTAGTTTCTACGAAATCCCAGTAACAGGCCAAGAACTGTCTCTCAAAAGTAGAGTAGTTATCTGCAAAAGATGGCAGGAACTTGCTTCAAAATCCTAAAGGCCTCCACTGTGATTCACCTATGGGGGCCTGTGAAAGGCTCCAAACAGCATCCCTATCTGCCACTGACACCTCAAGCACCATTGGATCTGCCGGGTTCCATTGCCCAAGTGGCAGAGCAGCTTGCACAGCAGTGCAGACCTGTTGTAGAGCCTCCTCCTGTCCAGACACCACTCAAAACTGACAGTTTCTGAGCAGCTTATATACCTCTGGGCCAGAGGAGTGGCTACACGCTTATGCTCAGGGCCTGAGAAATAACCCTGCATTGTCATCGACCCCTGCAGACATGTACCTTGAGAAATAGTCTCACAGGCTTCCCCTGGTGAGCACATGCTCAGGGCAGCCAAGCACCCAAGAGCTGATGTCTCAGACCTATAAACCATCCCCATGGGCCACCCCTAGCTGATAAGCCCTAGGGTAGTCAAGCAGCCATGCGCTTGCAGACTGGACCTGAGAAACAGCCCCATGGGTTGTCCCAGGTAGGCATGCCCCTGAACCAGTCAAGCAGTAATGCACCAGTGTCCCAGACCTGAGAAACATCCCCTTGGGCCACACCCAGACAAGCCAAGCAGCTATGCACCCATGTCCCAGGCCTACACAATAGCCCTATGGGCCATCTCCTGCAGACATGCCTCCCAGGCTAGTTGAGCAGTCTTACATCCATGTCCTGAACCTGAGAAATCACCTCATGGACCACCCCTAGCAGATTCCCCCAGGTCAGCCAAGCAATTGTGCTCTTGTGGCCCAAGCTGGGGAAACAGCTCATGTAAGGCCTGAGAAACAGCCCTGCATGCTACCTCAGGTGGGCATAACATCAGGCTGTTCATGCAGTGTTACACCCAAATCTAAGGCTGGAGAAACAGCCCCGTGGGGCCACCCATGGAAAATATGCCCCAGACAAGCCAAGGAGCCTTGCATTTATATCCTGGGCCTAAGAAACAGCCCTATGGGCCACTTCTGGCAGGCATCCCCCCAGGCTGGCTGAGCAACCTTGTTCCCATGCTCTAAACCAGCATAACAGCACTGTGGCTCCAGTCCTAGTGAGTCAGACCTCAAGTTGGCCAAACCACCTGGTATGCTTTGGTTCTGTGTCCTCAACCAAATCTCATCTTGTAGCTCCCATGATCCCCACGTGTTGTGGGAGGGACCTGGTGAAAGAGAACTGAATCATGGGACGGGTCTCTCCCATGCTGTTCTTGTGAGAGTGAGTGGGTCTCATGAGATCTGATGGTTTTAAAAACAGGAGTCTTGGCTGGGAGTGGTGGCTCATGCTTGTAATCCCAGCACTTTGGGAGGCTGAGGCAGGCAGATCACTTAAGGTTAGAAGTTTGAGACCAGCTTGGCCAACATAATGAAACCCCGTCTCCACTAAAAATACAAAAATTAGCCAGGCCTGGTGGCATGGGCCTGTAATCCCAGCTGCTTGGGAGTCTGAGGCAGGAGAATTGCTTGAACACGGGAAGCAGAGGTTGCAGTGAGCTGAGATCGCACCACTGCACTCCAGCCTGGGTGACAAAGCAAGACTCTGTCTCAACAAACAAACAAACAAACCAGGAGTCACTTTTTTGCCTGCCACCCTCCACGTAAGATGTGACTTGCTCCTCCTTGTCTTCTGCCATGATTGTGAGGCTTCCCAGTCATGTGGAAATGTAAGTCTGATTAAACCTCTTTCTTTTGTAAATTGCCCAGTATCAGGTATGTATTTATCAGCAGTGTGAAAACAGATGAATACAGTATATGGGTACCAGTAGAGTGGGGCACTGCTGAAAAGATACCCCAAAATGTGGAAGCGACTTTGGAACTGGGTAACATGAAGAGGTTGGAAGAGCTTGGACACTCAGGAGAAAACAGGAAAATGTGGGAAGGTTTGGAACTTCCTAGAGACTTGTTGAATGGCTTTGCCCAAAATACTGATAGTGACATGGACAATAAAGTCCAGGCTGCGGTGGTCTCAAATGAAGATGAGGAACTTTTTGGGAACTGGAGTAAAGGTGACTCTTGCTATGTTATAGTAAGGAGACTGGTGGCATTTTGCCCCTGCCGTAGAAATCTGTGGAACTTTGAACTACAGAGAGAGGATTTAGGTTATGTGGCAGAAGAAATTTCTAAGCAGCAAAATTCTCAAGAAGTGACTTGGGTGTGGTTAAAGACATTCAGTTTTATAAAGGAAGCAGAGAATAAAAGTTTGGAAAATTTGCAGCCTGACAACACGATAGAAAAGAAAATTCCACTTTCTGAGGAGGAATCCAAGTCAGCTGCAAAAATTTTTATAAGTAATGAGGAGCTGAATGTTAATCCCCAAGACGATGGAAAAAATGTCTCCAGGGCATGTCAGAGGTTTTTAAGGCAGCCCTTCCTATCACAGGCCTGGAGAGCAGGAGGAAAAAGTGGTTTCACGGACCAGGCCCTGCATCCCTGTGCTGTGTGCAGTCTAGGGACTTGGTGCTCTGCATCCCAGCTGATCCAGCCTTGGCTGAAAGGGGCCAACATAGAGCTTGGGCTATGGCTTCAGAGGGTACAAGCTGCAAGCCTTGTGAACTTCCACATGGTATTGAGCCTGCCAATGCACAGAAGTAAAGAATTGGGGTTTGGGAACCTCCATGTAGATTTTGAAACATATATGGAAATGCGTGGGTGCCCAGGCAGAAGACTGCTGCAGAGGTGGGGCCCTAATGGAGAACCTCTGCTGGAGCAGTGCAGAAGGGAAATGTGGAGTCGGAGCCCCTACACAGAGTCCCTACTGGGACACCACCTAGTGGAGCTGTGACAAGAGGACCACCATTCTCCAGACCCCAGAATGATAGACCCACTGACAGCAAGTACTGTGCACCTGGAAAAGCCATAGACATTCAATGCCAGCCCATGAAAGCAGCCAGGAGGGAGGCTGTACCCTGCAAAGCAAACACAGGGGTAGAGCTGCCCAAGACCATGGGGACCCTCATCTTGCATCAGTGTGACTTGTATGTGAGACATGAAGTCAAAGGAGATCATTTTGGAACTTTAAGATTCGACTGCCCTCATGGATTTCAGACTTGGATGGGACCTGTAGCCCCTCTGTTTTGGCCAATTTCTCCTTTTCAGAACAGCTGTATTTACCCAATTCCTGTAACCCCCTTGTATCTAGGAAGTAACTAACTTGCTTTTGATTTTACAGGCTCATTGGTAGAAGAGACTTGCCTTGTCTCAGATAAGACTTTTGAGTTAATGCTGAAATGAGTTGAGACTTTGAGGGACTGTTAGGAAGGCATGATTGGTTTTGAAACGTGAAAATATGATATTTTGGAGGGTCCCAGGGTGGAATAATATGGTTTGGCTCTGTGTCCCCACCAAAATCTCATCATGTAGCTCCAATACTTTCCATGTGTTGCTGGAGGGACCTGGTGGGAGATTATTAAATCATGGGGATGGGTCTTTCCCATGCTGTTCTCATGAGAGTGAGTGGGTCTCAAAAGATGTGTTGGTTTTAAAAACAGGAGTTTCTCTGCATAAGGTTTTTTTTTTTTTTTTTTTTTTTTTTTTGCCTGCCACCATCCACGTAAGATGTGACTTGCTCCTCCTTGCCTTCCACCATGATTGTGAGTCCTCCCCATTCATATGGAACTATAAGTCCAATGAAACCTCATTCTTTTGTAAATTGTCCAGTATCAGGTATGTCTTTATCAGCAATGTGAAAACGGATGAATACTCGACCGTTTGCCCACATGCACACTCTTGAGATGAGAAACAGCCTGGTGAACCAACCGCTAGCAAAGCCACAACACTGATACCACAAATTCTCAGTCTAAACCACTGAGAAACTCACAAATGTCAGTAATGCAGATTCCAGCTGAAGAAACTAAATAGAGATTTAAGTATTGTATGTGCTTAAAACCAAGTCCAATGCACTCCACTGAATTGCCACTCTGAGATTTATGACTTATTACAAATAATTTCTTCCCTATAAAAATAATTTGTATTCTGGACTATTTCTCAGGCAATTATTATTACAAATAATTCCTTTCCTATGGTACCTACTAGATCAAATTGGAAGAGGAAATTTTTTACCAGATGCATAGAAATCAACATAAAAACAGGACAACCAGGAAAAAGCAAGCGAAAAATGTCACCTCAGAAGGAACACAATTATTCTTCAGTAACAGAACCCAATCATCTAAAAATGCCAAAAAAAATCAAAATAAAAATCTTAAGGACAATTAATATCAATACCCCACTCTCAGCATTGGACAGATCATCTAGACGGAAAATCAAGAAAGAAAGTTCAGAGTTAAACTACGCCATGGACCAAGTAGACCTAACTGACTTTTATAGAACATTTTACCCAACAGCAACAGAACACACATTCTTTTCATCATCAGATAAAATATTCTGCAGAATGGTTCATATATTAGGACTCAAAATAACTCAAAAAGTTTTTGAAACACAAAATCAAAGGAAGTATTTTATCTGACCAAAATAGAATAAAATTAGACATTAATAAGAAGAGAAACATTAAAACTACAGATAAATAGAAGTTAAACAACAATATGCTCTTGAATAACCAATGGCTGATAAAAGAAGTTAAGAATTAAATTTAAAAACGTTTTGAAACAAATGAAAATGGAAACATAAGCTACCAAAACGTATGGGACACAGCAAAAACAGAATTAAAAGACTAGTTTATAGCAAGAAATACTTAGACCAAAAAAATTAGAAAGATTTCAAATAAGCAATTTAATGACACATCTTAAGGAACCAGAAAGCAATAGCAAACCAAACCCAAAATTAGTAGAAGAAAAAAAATAATGAAGATCACAACAGAAATAAACAAATTTGGAACTAAAAAGTCACACCAGAGCATGAAACAAAAAGTTGTTTCTTAAATAAATAAACAAAGTCAACAAACCATTAGCTAGACTAAGATAAGAAATGCCCTTGTAAATAAAATTAGAAACGAAAAAGGAGACATCGAAATGGATACCTCAGAAATACAAAGGATCATTGCAGACTACTATGAAGAACTTTACACCAGTGCATTCAAAACCAGAGTACATTGATAAATTCCTGGACACATACAACCTATGAAGTTTGATACAAGAAAAATTAAAAAACCTGAACAGACCAATAACAAGCAACAAAATTGAAGCAGCAGTAAGACTTCCAACAAAGGAAAGTGCACTACCTGATGACTTTACCACTGAATTCCATTGATTTTTAAAATTTATTTTTAATTTTTAATTTTGGTGGGTACATAGTTGGTGTATATATGATGTAAGAGTATGATTGGAGTATTTTAATATATTTTAATTATTTTTAAATATAAAATAAATTCTTGTTCCTAGATGTTATTCATTCTAACTTGCCTTTTCAAATAAATACCAATGGTTCTTAAACTATTTATAAAATTGAAGGAAAGGGAATTTTTTTCTAACTCAATCTATGAGGCCAGCGTAACCCTAACACAAAAACCAGACAAGAACATAACATAAAGGAAATCTACAGTTCAAGAACCCTGTTAAATGTACATGCAAAAATCCTCAACAAAATGCTAGCAAACCAAATCCAACAACATAGCAAAAAGATAATACAACATGATCAATTGGGATTTTTCCTAGGGATACACAGATTGTTCAACATAAACATATCAATAAACCTCATACATTACATGAATAGAATGAAGGACAAATAACATGATCATCTCAATAGATGCAGAAAAACTTTTGATAAAATTTAGCATCCCTTCATGATAAAAAAACTCTTAATAAATTAGATACAGAAGGATAGTAATTCAACATAATAAAGGCCACATATGACAGATGCATTGATAATATCGTAGTGAATGAGGAAAATCTTTCAGTAAAGAAAATTGAGGAAAATAATTGAAATAAGACAAGAATAACAACTCCTATCACTCTTACTCAACATAGTATTGAAAGTCTTAGCAAGAGAAATTAGGCAAGAGACGAAATAAGGGGTATCCAAACTGGAAAAGAGGAAATTAAATTGTTCCTGTTTGTGGGTGACATTATCATATATATAAAACAGACTAAATACCAAAAACACTTAGAACTGATATATTAATTCAGTAAAGTTGTAGAATTCAAAATTAATATCCAAAAATTAGTAGAGTTTCTACACACAATTAGTTAGCTGAAAATAAAATCAAGAAGAAAATTCCATTTAAGATAATTTCCAAAAAATACCTAAAAATTATTTTAATCAAAGAGATGAAAGACCTCTGCAAGGAAAACTACAAAATACTGATGAAAGAAATTGAAGAGGACACGAACAAATTTTTAAAAATCTGATATTCATAGATGAGTGAAATGGTTTGGCTGCGTCCCCACCCAAAGCTCATTGTGAATTGTAGTTTCCATACACCCCACATGTTGTGGGAGGAGGGACCAAGGGGAGAATAATGGTGGTGGATTTTCCCATCCTGTTCTTATGATAGTAAGTTCTCACAAGATCTCATGGTTGTGTAAGGGGCTTCTCCCTTCACTGGGCACTCATTCTCTCTCCTGCCACTGTGTGAAGAGGTTCGTTCCATCATGACTGTAAGTTTCCTGAGGCTTCCCCAGCCATGTGGAATGGTGAGTCTATTAAACTTCTTTTCTCTATAAATTACCCAGTCATGAGTATTCTTTCATAGCAGCATGAGAATGGACCAATACAGTATATTGGTACCACAGACAGTAGGGTGCTGCTATAAAGATACCTGAAAATGTGGAATTGACTTTGGAACTGGGTAACAGGCAGAAGTTGAAACCATTTGGAAGGCTAAGAAGAAGGCAGGGAAATGTGGGAAAGTTTGGAACTTCCTAGAGACTTGTTGAATGGCTTTGAACAAAATGCTGATAGTGATATGGACAATGAAGTCCAGGCTGAGGTGGTCTCAGATGGAGATGAGGAACTTGTGGGGAACTAGAATGAAGGTGATTCTTGCTATACTTTAGCAAATAGACTGGTGGCATTTTCTCCTGCCCCAGAGATCTGTGTAACTTTGATCTTGAGAGAGATGATTTAGGGTATCCAGTGGAGGAACTTTGTAAGCAGCAAGGCATTCAAGAGGAAGCAAAGCATGAAAGTTTAGAAAATTTGTAGCCTGATGATGCAATAGAAAAGAAAATTCCATTTTCTGGGGAGAAATTCAAGCCTGCTATAGAAATGTGCATAAGTAATGAGGAACTGAATGTTAAACACTAAGACAATGAGGAAAATGTCTCTAGGACATGTCAGATACCTTTGTAGCAGTCCCTCCTATCACAGGCCTGAAGGCCTAGGAGGAAAAACTGGTTTTGTGGGCTGAGTCCAGGGCCCCCTGCTCTGTGCAGCCTCAGATATGGTGCCCTGCTTCCCAGCTGCTTCAGATCCACCTGTGGCTAAAAGGGGTCAAAGTACAGTGTAGGCCATTATCTCAGAGGGTGCAAGCCCTATCCCTTGGTGGCTTTTATGTGGTGTTAAGCCTGTTGGTGCACAGAAGTCAAGAACTGAGGTTTGGGAACCTTTGCCTAGATTTTAGAGGATGTATGGATGTGTGCCTGGATGTCCAGACAGAAATTTGCTGCAGGGGCAGAGCCCTCATTGACAACCACTGCAAGGTCAGTGCAAAGGATCTGAACAGACATTTCTCAAAAGAAGACATAGAAATGGTCAACAAATATATGAAAAAATGCTCAACATCACTAATCGGGGAAATGAAATTCAAAACCACAGTGGATTATCATCTCACTTCATATAGAATGGCTATCATCAGGAAAGCAAAACAAGAAATCCTCATGAGGATGCAGAGATAAAGAAACTCATATACACTGTTGGTGGGAATGTAAACTAGCACAGCCTCTATGGAGAAGAATATAGATATTCCTCAATAAACTATAAATATAACTGCATGTGATTTAGCAATCCCACTAATGAGCCTTTATCCAAAAAAGGAAATCATTATACCTAAGAGATATCCGCACCCCTGCGTTTATTGTAGCATTAATAGCCAAGATATAGAATCAACCTAGGTTTCCAAGAACAAATTAATTTATAAATAAAATATGGTATACATACTTTATAAAATATTAGACACAAAATAATAAAAGCCTATAATTTGTATCAACATTGATAGAACTGGAGGACATTATGTTAAGTGAAATAAGTCAGGAGCAGAAAGCACTGCATGTACTCACCCATAAGTGGAACCTAAAACAAAAGTTGATCTCATAGATAGAAAAGAGGATACTGGAGGCTGAGGAGGGTAAAAGAAGGGAGGGATAGAGAGAGATTTGTTAAAGGAAATAAAATTACATCTAGATAGGTGGAATAAGTGCTAGTTATACTGCCATAGGATGACTATAGTTAACAATTTTATAGTTAACTATAAAAATATATAGTTTCAAATGGCAAGAAAGAGTATATTAAATATTTCCAACACAAAGAAATGAGTAATGTTTGACACGATGGATAGGCTAATCACCCTGATTGGATCACTATACATTATACGTATTGAAACAACACTGTGCACCCCATAAATATGTGCAATTATTATTTGTCAATTAAGAAAATAAATTATAAAAAACACATTGATGCTTTACTGTTGAAAAAAAACTATTTTTTTAACCATGTGTGTAAATCCAATCTACTATGAAGAACTTGGAACAACCTTCTCTCACTTTATATGAACTACACTTAATACACAATATTAAATAATGATCATCATCTAACTCATTTTCATTGGTATGGTACCTTGTGTCTAAAGCATACTGGAAATAAAACTCCATGGTAATTTTGCATAATTTTTCAACATTTGGAAGTCTTGTTATGAGCAACATTTAAAAATTGTATACCAGAACTTTTCTAATGTTAGTACCTCTGGCCAAAATTTAAGCTAGGAGAAAAAGGTCACACCTATCAGACTCAAAAGAGCAAAACTTAAAATAATACACAATTAAGCAGTGTAGTTAACTCCTAAACTTATAGAATAGCAAAGAAAGATGAGAGGTAAGCCAACCAGAGGAGGCAGGAGTTACAATTTCTCAAAGTCCATCAAGAAAAGGTAAATGCTAACAATATAGAATGTAGTGGATGGAGTTTTCCTACACTGTATACTGTCTCAGGGAAATTGGATCCTCATTGTGGTCAGAGGAGAAAAGGCATTTCTTCTGTCAGTATTACAACAGCAGTTACATGGACTGCATATGTCATATTTTACCATACATTGTCCCAAAGAGATGGCCATTAGACCCTTTCTTCTATGGAATCAACTAGGTTATAGTTCTGATTTCTTTTCCTATACTGTTAGGCATTTAGGGCCTGGGCTGCTAATCATATCGAGGATGGTCAGATAAGTAGTTGCTAGATTACTTAGGGAAAACATATATACTAAACCTTTTAGAAGATCTAGCTGAAAACCAGTTATTCCATTAAGGTGAAATATAACATTTGTCCCTAAATTCAAATTTGCTGCACTCATAATAGGTTTCATCACCCAGCTTCATATGTAAGGTCTGTAAATTTCTACTATCTAAGTAGGCAGTTGGGTTGCAAAGTACAGTTTCCTGCAAGACACCAGGCCTCACAAAAGGCATGAACTCAAGCAATCCTTATCAAGATAATTTCACCTTCTTCAATTCGTTGATAAAACTCATGCCATTTTGTGTGAGACTTGCTGTCATCTTCTGTTCTCATCTTCTGTCATTTTCATTCATCTTCTGGACTCATCTTCTGTCATTTTCATTGACATCTTCTGTTCACTTCTTGTCATCAATTGAAGAGAATAGGCTATGAGTCCAGGTAAAGGTCAATTCCATTATAACTTTTGATTGTTACCTTTCTCATATTGGGAATCTCATCTAATAAATTATTTCTCTTTCTCTCTCGTGTTTCTTTTTTTTATTTTATCTTCCCTTTCTCCTAAAACTATGCCCAAGTCTTACTCACTTTAAGCAACAACAATAACAACAAATAGGCCTAATTTAAAATGTATCACTCTGATCACTGTTATCTCTGTGTTTGTTTTCTTAAAACATGCATCTTAGTGTTTTCTACATTCACATTCTTTCCTATCTTTCATGCAATTCTCAGTACACTACAGTCTGATTTCTGCCACAACCAGTCCACTAAAACTCTATTTACGAGAATATGATTATTTACATATTGTCAAGTCCATGAATATTCTATAAATTTGCAGCATTTTTTGTTGTACTTCTCTTCCATATTTTACACTAAGGTGATTGATTATTCTTAAAACAACATATTTTTTGTCACACTTCTTTCTTCTGTCTCTTTTTAGTTTTGAACATCTTTTTTTGGTCTCCTTCATTGCCTTTTGAACTGCTTACATCTTAAAATTTAAGGTTTTACTAAAACTTTATACTTGTCCTACCATTCTTCTGTCCCTATAGTCTCCTTGGAAATGTTTGGTCACTTTATTGTTTCAACCAAGACTTTTTTTGTCATATGTAACATATGTATATGTATATGTTATACATATAATCATGTTGGTTTTCTTATTTACACCTACTTATATGTAACATTCCTCATTTAGCCAGAGTGGAAATCTTTCTCAAAATGATACCCACTTAATAGTATCCCAATCCTTCTTTTGTCAATATTTTGATTGTCAAAGAAGGAATGCAAAATGAAAAAGTCAATATTCAGTCTTTGAGTTCCAAAACATCATTTTCTCAGTCCACACCAAGATGATAGGCTCAAAAGTCAATGTTTTTAAAATATGAAAATGTAAGCACCAAAAGTTTTCCTTTTCATTAAAAAATACTTTTACTGTAGAGTACAGGGTGGAAAAAGGATGAAATATATGATATAAATGAAATTCCCTTCAAAAACAAAAAGGAAATATGTAGGCTTCTCCAATACAGGAGGAGGTTTATTCAGATTCCTGCAACTGGGATTAAAAAACTGACAGGATCTCAAAACCCAGTTTCAAAACCTCCTTGGTCTTGGCCAAAGAGATTCAGTGTAGTACAAACACTCATAAATCACAGATATATTGAAGAATAATGTAAGACTATCCAGGTTGTTATTGATGTTTGTTTTGTTGTTTTGGTTGTTCTCTTCCTATCAGTATGGCATATATCAAGAAAGGTAAAAGTGTTGCTGAAAAAAGGGGGTCTCAATTCAGACCCAATAGAGGAATTCAAGGAAAGTGACAGAGTGCAGTAAAAAAGAGATATTTTATTGAAAGCTACTCAGTTACAGAGTAGGGATTCTCCATAAAGCAAGACGAGAAATGTGCCAGCTTTGTTTTAAACATTTTTTTATATAAGGGTCTTGTCCATGTAAGCTAAGCTAAGTTATGTCTGTGTGTAAGTTAGCTGACAGTATGACAAAATTTAGTACTTTGCTGAGTTAAAGAAAGTCTTCTTTGGCCTTGTAGTGTATGAATACATCAAAGCATGACTGTAACTATAGCATATATTGTTATACAGTATCAGAACATCTAGACATTCTGCTTTTTTAGGAGTTCACCCTCACAGGCATTTCCAAACTACTTTGTTAGCTATCAGCATCTTATGACCCATGGGTCATGACTGGCAAGGAAATGTACCTTGCTAGTTTTAAGATGGAGTTCATTTTTAAATAGTGTCACCCTGGCTCCCCAATGCTCCTGTTTTCCTAACATAATCCCCTCTCTACTTATGAGAGAACTCTTAATCTTAGGGAGAGATGAAGGACCAAGGTCATTCTGTACCTTCTTTCTGCTGACAGTGTACGTTGATCTTTGGGATAGGATTCTCTCATAAGGGTTTGCAATTAACCTCGGGGAGCCAGGGGAAGTCCTTGTGCATATGATGTCCTGATGATTCAATAGACATAGGCCCTGCCTAGTAATGGAAGATTAAAAAATATCTAGTTGCCTGCTCTAAGCGACCTAAAGGCAGGATAGCTTTATTTTCTGTGTCCGATGATGGGATGGATTGGAAGCTTTGTGCTGGCATTATCTTTATATATAATTGTTGTATTCTAGAAGACACAAACTTTACCAAGAGGTAAAGTAAGAGCCAAATATTAGTAATAACAAGATAGCTATTAATGGTCCTAGGAAGGGCAAAGACCAACTGAGACTTGGGAGGGTTCGTTTAATGGTTGATAAGATATAGTTGAGATTGGTGCTTTGGTTATGTATGTATACAACCAGGCAATTTGTTCATCTATTTTCTGTATATCTTCTTCTATTTGACCCGAGGTGTTTTTAGAAGTGCAGCAGGTTTTGAAGATTATAGTGTATACTCCCCCTTTTTCAACCAATGAGAAATCTAGTGCTAATGTATTATTCGTTGCTGTATCTGCTAAGGAATCATGGGAAAGTTTTAATTTATCTAAAGTATCCCCATTTTTTGAGACATTGTGTAGGATGAAGAAATAAAGTTTTGAAGAGTTGCCTCATCATAGGCAAATTTTACCCATGGGCCCAATAAACAAATGGCAGCCTCAATCCCAGGCAATATAAGGCTGATTGCCTACTTAACACCCAGATAAGTGATGTTATATAATTGTATATTGGAGGGCTTTGCTTGTTTTATTGTACATTAACCCCTGAACCAAATGTTATCAATACACTGGTAACCAGTGTTTTAATAATCCCAAATGAGAAACAAGTTATAGGCTGATTGAATAGGTGACAACATTGCCATAGGTATCCATTGGGGGTGCAAACCTATATGGGATGGGAGTTGTCAAGACAGTTGAGTACATGTAAGAGGGATTAAGGGTGTTACTTATCTGTTTATTTACAAAACAACAGATTTAGGTCTTTTAGCGGTTCACAAGTGTAAGTCGTGGTGTCTTTCTCAGGTACCTGTGGGGACTCATAAGAAACAGGCTTAATCTTGGGCAAGTATACTCAGCTAGTGGTTCCTCAAAGTTTAATAGCAGTGGAGGGGCTCTTCCATTTTGATTGATCTTCAGAGTATCCTTCTTTTCAAGATTTTTATAAGACTAAGTCTTCTGGTTGAACAGAGGAGCTGTGAATATTTATGGAGTTGGCCCTTATATATATTGAACAAACGTGCATGTAATATATTACTGTTTACCTTGGGGTGGAGATTTAACTTTGCCTGGCATGGTCTTGGATCCTGTTTGTAATCTGATATTTTGTTGAGATTGTCTGTTCTGTCAGTCTTATAATTTCTGTTTTGATGTTAATGCTGGTCAGTTGTCCTTGAATTCCATGGTGGGGGAAAGGTATAGTGAGGCATGTCTGACATCCAGCTTCCTGTTATGGCCAGAACTAGTCTTTTAGGTGTTTTTTGGGGATTTCCTTTGGCCAAGAGGAGGGTTTATTCTGTTGGGGGGGCAGAATTAGTATTTTTTAAAATTGTTTTTATTTCAATAGGTTTTTGAGGGAACAGGGGGTGTTCAGTGACATTAATAATTTTTTTATTGGTGATTTCTGAGATTTTGATGCACCCATTACCCAAGCAATGTCAACTGTATCCAATGTGTAGTCTTTTATCCTTTGCCATCCCCTACCCACTGAGTCCCCAAAGTCCAATGTATTATTATAATGCCTTTGTGTCCTCATAGCTTAGCTCCTACATAAGAATGAGAACATAAAATGTTTCGTTTTCTATTCCTGAGTTACTTTACTCAGAATAATAGTTTCCAATTCCATCCCAGTTGCTGCAAATGCCATTATTCCATTCCTTTTTATGGCTGAGTAGTATCCCATGGTATGTATGTACCTTATTTTCTTTATCCACTGATTGATTTGTGGGCATTTGGGCTGGTTCTATATTTTTGCAATTGCAAATTGTGCCACTGTAAACATTTGTGTGTAAATATATTTTTCGTATAATGATTTCTTCTTTTCGTCTGGGTGGTTACCTAGTAGTGAAATTGCCATCTTTGATAAGCCCACAGCCAACATACCATAAGGTATGTCCTTTCTGTACCAATTTTGCTGATGGTTTTAATTATAAAGGGATGCTGGATTTTTTCAAATGCTTTTCTGTGTCTACTGAGATGATCATGTTATTTTTGTTTTTAATTCTGTTTATGTGGTGTATCACATTTATTGACTATGTATGTTAAAACCATCCCTGCATTCCTGGTATGAAACCCACTTGATAATGGTGGATTATCTTTTTGCTATGCTATTGGATTCAGTTTGGTAGCATTTTGTTGAGGAGTTTTGCATCTATGTTCATCAGGAATACTGGTGTGTACTTTTCTTTTTTGGTTATGTCCTTCCCTGGTTTTGGTATTAGGGTAATACTGGCTTTATAGAATGATTTAGGGAGGACTCTCTCTTTATCTTTTGTAATAGTATCAATAGGATTGGTACCATTTCTTTTTTGAATGTTTGATAGAATTCAACTGTGAATCAGTTGTCCTCGACTTTGTGTTGTCAGCAATTTTTAATTGCTATTTAAATCTTACTGCTTGTTATTGGTCTGTTCAGAGATTCTATATATTCCTGGTTTAATCTAGGAGGGTATTATATTTCCAAAAATTTATCTATCTCCTCTAGGTTTTCCAGTTTAAGCATGTAAAGGTGTTCACAGTAGCATTGATTTTTTTTTTTTTTTTTTTTTTTTGTATTTCTGTGGTATTAATACAGGAGCTAGAAAGAAATTATTTAGGGAGATAGTGAAGGTAAGAGAGTCCTCAGTAAGGATTCCTTTTAATAAAAAGCAGCTCCCAAATTATTTCTTTTCTAACACAAAGCAGACTAAAATTCAAGCTTCAAGCATAGATAAACAAGCTAAAAGTTTGCATAGGTAAATACTGGCACCTGTGCCAATAGACAAGGGATACTTGAAACTCAAGTGTATTCAACATGGGGGTTCTCTTTTTTTCTTTGTTGCCACATGTGCAGTAAAAAAGCAGGCAACATGGCACCGGTGAGGTAGAGACCCCATCTGCATAATCAAAGATTACAGTGAGATGGCCAGCTTCTTTGCGTGCTATGCAAATGGAACGTTTAGTCCAACCAATCTCTTGTGCCCTATGTAAATCAGGTACCGCCTCCACACGCTCATTTATAAAACCCCATGCATTTCACCATGGAACCAGAAGACCCACTCAGAAGTCTCTCTCTGCAGGAGAGAGAGCTTTTCTCTTTTCTCTCGTATATTAAACCTTCTGTCTTAAACTCACCTCTTGTGTGTCCATATCCTTGATTTTCTTGGCATGAGACAATGAGCTTTGGATATTTACCTCAGACAATGAAGCCTCTTTAGTATCAGTTGTAACATCTCCCATTTTGTTTCTAATTGAGTTTATTTGGGTCTTCTCTCTTCCTTTCTTCATTAAATTCATTAATGATCTTTCAGTTTTATATATATTTTCAAAGAACCAGATTTTTGTTTCATTTATTTTTTGTATGTTTTTGTTTCAATTTCATTTAGTTTGCTCTGATCTTTGTTATTTCTTTTCTTCTGGTGGGTTTGTGTTTGGATTGTTCTTGTTTTCCCAATTCCATGACGTGTGACCTTAGATTGTCTATTTGTGCTCTTTTAGACTTTTTGATGTAGGCATTTAATGTTATGAATTTTCCTCTTAACACCACTTTTGCTGTATCCCAGAGGTTTTGATAGGTTGTATCAGTATTATCATTAAGTTTGAAGAATTTTTAAATTTCAATCTTGATCTTATTGTTTACCCAATGATCATTCAAGAGCAGATTATTTAATTTCCGTGTATTACCTGGTTTTGAGGGTTCCTTTTGGAGTTGATTTCCAATTTTACTTCACTGTGGTCTGAAAGAGTACTTGATATAATTTTGATTTTCTTAAATTTACTGAGACTTGTTTTGTGGCCTATCATATGGTCTATCTTGGAGAATGTTTCTTGTTCTGATGAAAAGAATGTATATTCTGCAGTTGTTGGGTAGAATGTTCTGTAAATATCTGTTAAGTCGATTTGTTGTAAGGTATATTTTAAGTCCATTGATTCTTTGTTGATTCCTTGTCTGACCTGTCTAGTGTTGTTAGTGGAGTATTAAGGCCCCCCACTATTATTGTGTTGTTTTCTATCTCATTTTTTAGGTATTGTAGTAATTGTTTTATAAATTTTGGAGCTCCAGTGTTAGGTGCATATACATTTAGAATTGTGACATTTTCCTGTTGGACTAGTCCTTTTATCATTTTATAATGTCCCTCTTTGTCTCTTTGTCTTTTTTAACTGTTGTTACTTTAAAGCTTGTTTTTTTTTCTGATATAAGAATAGCTACTTGTGCTTGCTTTTGGTGTCTATTTGTATGGAATATATTTTCCACCCCTTTACCTTAAGTTTATGTGATACCTTATGTGTTAGGTTAGTCTCCTGAAGACAGCTGAACCCTGGTTGGTGTGTTCTTATCCATTCTGCCATTCTGTATATTTTACGTGGAGCATTCAGGTCATGTACATTCAATGTTAGTATTGATATTTGAGATACTATTCTATTCATCATGGTATTTTTTTGCCTGTATACCTGTTTTATTTTTCATTGTGTTATTGTTCCATAGGTGCTGTGAGATTTATGCTTTAAGGAGGTTCTATTTTGGTGTACTTCAAGTATTTGTTTCAAAATTTAGAGCTCCTTTTAGCAGTTCTTATAGTGCTGATTAGGTAGTGACAAATTCTCTCAGTATTTGTTTGTCTGGAAAAGACTGAATCTTTCCTTCATTTATGAAGCTTAGTTTTGCTGGATACAAAAATTTGGGCTGATAATTGTTTTGTTTAAGGAAGCTATGAAGCCAGAAAATCTGAGACAGGTCTCAGTTAACTTAGAAAGTTTACTTTGCCAAGGTTGAGAATGCATCTGTGACACAGCCTCAGTAGGTTCTGACAACATGTGCCCAAGGCGGTTGGTGTACAGCTTGGCTTTATGTATTTTAGGGAGACATGACACGTCAATTAATATATGTAAGCAGCACATTAGTTCTGTCCAGAAAGGTGGGGACAACTCAAAGCAAGCCCCTACCCCTCCCTACCCCAGACACTCAGGTAACAGGTAGATAAGAGAAAATTGGTTCCATTCTTTTGAGTTTCTGTTTGTGGTGCCTTTCCAAAGGAAACAATCAGAATATGCACCTATCTCTGTGAACATAGCAGAGGGATGACTTTGAATAGAATGAGAGGTAGATTTGCCCTGAGCAGTTTTCAGCTTGAAGGTTCCCAAGATATTTTCTTTTTACAAAGCTAAAAATAGAACCCCAATCCCCTCTAGCTTGTAGGGTTTCTGCTGAGAAATCTGCTGTTAATATGATAGGTTTTCCTTTTTAGGTTACCTGATATTTTTGCCTCACATCTCTTAAGATTATTTTATTTGTCTTGACTTTAGATAACTTGATGAATACGTACCTACAAGATGCTCTTTTTTGGATGAATTTCCCAGGTTTTCTTTGAGCTTCTTGTATTTGGATGTATAGATCTCTAGCAAGGCCAGGAAAGTTTTCTTTGATTATTTTTCTCAAATATGTTTTCCAAACTTTTAGATTACTCTTCTTCCTCGAGAACACCAGTTATTCTTAGATTTGGACATTTCACATAGTCTCAAATTTCTTGGAGCCTTTGTTTATTTATTTAATTCTTCTTTGTCTTTGATGGATCGGGTTAATTCAAAACTTTAGTCTTTGAGCTCTTAAGTTCTTTCTTCTGTTTGTTCTATTCTGTTGCTGAGACTTTCCAGTGCATTTTGCATTTCTCTAAGTGTGTCCTTGATTTCCAGAAGTTGTGATTGGTTTTTATTTATGCTGTTTATTTCACTGAAGAATATTCCTTTCATATCCTGTATCATGTCTTTGATTTCTTTAAGTTGGATTTACTTTTCTCTGGAATCTCCTTGATTAACTTAATAGTCAACCTTCTGAATTTTTTTATGGCAATTCAGAGATTTAATCTTGGTTTAAATTCAATGCTGGTGAGCTGGTATGATATTTTGGGGATGTTAAAGAACGTTGTTTTGTCATATTTTGTCCCATGAGGTACTCCCTTGATGTGGTGTTCTCCTGCTTCCCCTAGGAATGGGGCTTCCTTAGAGCCAAACTGTAGTGATTGTTTTTGCTCTTCTGGGTCTAGCCACACAGCAGAGCTACCAGCCTCTAGGTTGGTACTGGGGAGTGTCTGCATAGAGTCCTGTGATGTGATTCATTTTCAGATCTTGCAGCAGTGGATACTGGCACTTGCTCCAGTGGAGGTAGCAGGAGTATGAAGTGGACTCTGTTAGGATCCTTGGTTGTGTTTTTGTTTAGTGCTCTTTTTTCTGTGTTGGTTGACCTCTAGCCAGGAGGTGGCATTTTCAAGAGCGAATAAACTCTGGTCCTATACGGAGGATGCAAACTTGCCCTAGGGACACCTGGTTAAGTTTTCATGTTTCTCAGGCAGTAAGCAGGGCCATAGAGCTCCCAAGAGATTATGACCTTTTTCTTTGGCTACCAGGGCAGATAGAGAAAGACCACCAGGTGAAGACAGGGATAGGCATATCTGAGTTCAGCCTGTTCTTGGGCATGGCTTGCTGTGGCTGCTATGTGAGATTGGGGTGTGGTTCCCAGTTCAATGGAGGTACATTCCCAGGGGGATCATGGCTGCCTCCGCTGAGTCATACAGGCCACCAGGGAAGTGGGGGAAAGTTGGTGGTCACAGGCCTCACCCCACTCCCATGCAGCCCACAGTCATAAAAGCCGGTCTCACTCCCACTGTACCTCCCAACAGCACTGAGTCTATTTCCAGGCAGCCAGTGACCAAGGCTTAGAACCGGCCTCAGAACACAAGCCTCCCCATTACAAATACAAGCAGACTTACAGTTTTTCAGCATTTCAGGGAGCCTGCAGCCATGATCCAGTTTCTTTAAAGGGTCTGCGGATTCCCCCAGCTTTCCTGGTATATTCCTGCAGTAGTTCTTGGAGTAAAAGTTCACAATGTGATTCTCCACACACTGCCATCCAAGAGGGAGCTGCAAGCTAGTCCTGCCTCCTATCTGGCATCTTAATTATTACTCCTATCTGTTTTACTATTTTTATTTGCTTATATTTACTCCTTTTATTTCAAGGTATTTCAAAGGCAGTAGTGATGGCCAAGCTATTTATTGTCTCATATTGATGCTGGGATGGTGTGCTACTTGTTCTGAGTCCATCAGGTTTTCCAGTGGAACCCCTATGGTTAAGGGACTTAGAGTCAAAAGATTTATAGCCAAGCAAATATTCTAGGCAAGATGGGAAAGAAAGTGGGTAAGCACTCAACTTTAAATGCATAAAAGTTTGGAAAATGTGCAGCCTGACAATGCAATAGAAAAGAAAAATCCCATTTTCTGGGGAGAAATCCAAGCCAGCTGCAGAAATTTGCATAATTAACGAGGAACCAAATGTTAATCCCCAAGACAATGGGGAAAATGTCTCCAGCGCACGTCAGAGGCAGCCCCTCTTATCACAGGCCCAGAGGTCTAGGAGGGAAAAGTAGTTTTTGGGGCTGGGCCCAGGGTCCCTGAGCTTTGTGCTGTACTTGGTGCCCTGTGTCCCAGCCCCTCTAGCCATGGCTAAAAGGAGCCAAGGTACAGTGTAGGCTGTGGCTTCAGAGGGCTCAAGCCCCAAGCCTTGGTAGCTTCCACATGGTGTTGAGCCTTCAGGTGCACAGAAGTCAAGAATTGAGGTTTGGGAACCTCCACCTAGATTTTAGAGGATGTATGGAAGCACATGGATGTCCAGGCAGAAATTTGCTGCATGGGTGGGGCCCTCATGGAGAACTTCTACTGGGGCAGTACAGAAAGGAAATGTGGGGTTGAAGCCTCCACACCGAGTCCCTACTGGGGCACTACCTAGTGGAGCTGTGTGAAGATGGCCACCATCAACCAGACCCCAGAATGGTAGAGCCACTGACAGCTTGCACCATACACCTGAAAGAGCCACAAAGCACTTGATACCAGCCTGTGAAAGCAAGTGGGAGGGAGGCTTTACCCTGCAAAGCCACAGGGGCAGAGCTGCCCAAGATTATGGGAACTCACCTCTTGCATCAAAGTGACCTGGATGTGAGACGTGGAGTGAAAGGAGATCATTTTGAGGCTTTAATATTTGACTGCCCCACTGGATTTTGAACTTGCCTGGGGCCTTTAGCCCCTTCATTTTGGCTAATTTTTCCCATTTGGAATGGATGTATTTTTCCAGTGCCTGTACCCCCATTGTATTTAGGAAGTAAGTAACTTGCTTTTGATTTTACAGGCACATAAGCAGAAGGGATTTGCTTTGTCTTAGATGAGACTTTGGACTGTGGACTTTTGAGTTAATGCTGAAATGAGTTAAGACTTTGGGGGACTGTTTGGAAGGCATGATTGGTTTTGAAATGTGAGGACATGAGATTTGGGAGGGGCCAGGGATGGAAAGATATGGTTTGTCTATATTCCTACCCAAATCTCATCTTGAATTTTAGCTCCCATAATTCCCATGTGTTGTGGGGAAGGACCCAGTGGGAGATAATTGAATCATGGGGCAGTTTCCACCATACTGTTCTCGTGGTAGTGAATGGATCTTATGAGAGCTGATGGTTTTATAAGGGCATTTCCCTTTTGCTTGGTTCTCATTGTCTACCTTTGTCTGCCACCATGTGAGATGTGGCTTTGCTCCTCCTTGCCTCCCACCATGATTGTGAGGCCTTCCCAGCCATGTAGAACTGTGAGTCAATTAAACCTCTTTTTTAATATATGTAAATTAGCTGGTGTTGGATATGTCTTTGTTAGTGTGAAAGTGGACTAATACAGTGTGAAAATGAACTACCACAAGAGCCATCAATTTTTTTTTTTGTTTGCTCTCAGACATCAGTAATTCTGGATCCTGGACCATCAGACTCAGATTTAGACTTACACCAATGGGTTCCCTGGTTCTAAGGCTTTCAGTCTTGGATGGGAATTACACCAGCGGCTTTCCTTGGCATCCAGCTTACAGATGGCACATCATAAGGACTTCCCAGAGTCTATAATGTATAAGCCAATTCCTCATAAAAGAGACTCTTTATATATCCTATTGGTTCTCTTCCAAAATAAATGAATGTTAAAAATCATGATTATCTCAATAGATACAGAAAACGTATTTGACAAAGTTAAAACCTCTCAACAAGTGAGGATAAAAGGAATATACCTCAACATAATTGAGACCATATATGACAAGCTCACAGTTAATATCATACTCAGTGGTGAAAAGCCAAAAGGTTTTCCTCCAAGAATAGGAACATCATATGGATGCCTACTCTTGCTGCTTTTTTCAGTAGGACTAGAAGTCCTAGCCACAACAATTAGGCCAGAAAAATGTATAAAAGGCATCTGAATTAGAAAGGAAGAAGTAAAATTGCGTCTATTTGCAGATGATGTGATCTTATATAAAGACTCTACTAAAAAAAACTGTTAGAACTAGTACAAGAGTTCAGTAAAGTTGTGGATATAAAAATCAACATACAAAAATCAGTTTTGTTTCTATACACTAACAACAAACTATCAGAAAAAATAATTCAAGAAAACAATCCACTTTAACCAAAGAAGTGAAAGATCTATGTACTGAAAACTGTAAAACAATGATATAAAAATTGAAGAAAATACAAATTAATTAAAAGATATTCTATATTCATGGATAGGACAAATTAATATTGTTAAAATGTCCATTCTACCCAAAATGATCTGCACATTCAATACAATCTTTATCAAAATCCCAATGACATTTTTCACAGAAATAGAAAAAAACCCTAAGATATAACAAAAGATCCCAAGTAATCAAAGAAATTTTTAACATGATAACCAAAGCTGAAGACATCACACTACTTGATTGCAAAGCATCCTACAAAGCAATGGCAATTAAAACAGTATTGTATTGGCATAAAACAGGCATATAGTTCAATGGAACAGAAGTGAGCAACTCAGAAACAAATCTATGCCTTTATGGTCAATTGATCTTCAGTGAAGGTGCCAAAAATACACAATATTGAAAGGATAGTCTCTTCAATAAGTGGTATGGGAGAAATGGGCTACCTACATGAGGAAGCATTATATTGGACCCTTATGTTTACTCTCTCGAGTTGATTTTTGTATATTATGTGTTATCTTAAACACAGAAACCAAAACTATAAACACAGTAGAAGAAAACATAGGGAAAAAGCTTCATGGCATTCATCATGACAACTATTTTTTGTTATGACTCCAAAAGCAGAGGTAACAGAATCAATAATAGACAATTGTGATTGCATCAGACTTAAAAGCTTCTGAACAGGAAAGGAAATGATGAACAGAGTAAAGAGATAATTCACGGAATGAAAGAAAACTAAAGCCTTGTTTAATCTGAAAAAAACGTTTGAAAGTTCAGTGTTAATTTGCACAGAGCATTAGACATTGTCTTTAATATGGTAAAATTATTCAGTCCCAGTGATGAATAATGTATTTTTAAAATTATGTATAACAAATTATATTGACTCAGACAATGAAGTATCCATAGTTCAGATGATTGTCATAGAGATATATTTTAATATATTTCCTTTAGTTGAAAAATTGTGTCAGGCTTTCTTCCATAAGAATTAAATCTGGGCCGGGCATGGTGGCTCACACCTGTAATCCCAGCACTTTGGGAGGCTGAGGTGGGTGGATCACGAGGTCAGGAGTTCAAGACCAGCCTGGCCAAGATAGTGAAACCCCATCTCTACTAAAAATACAAAAAAATTAGCCGGGCATGGTGGCAGGCACCTGTAATCCCAGCTACTCAGGAGACTGAGACAGGAGAATCGCTTGAACCTAGGAGGTGGAGGTTGCAGTGAGCCGAGATTGCGCCATGGCAATCTTGCCTGGGCGACAGAGCGAGACCCCATCTAAAAAAAAAAAAAAAAAAAAAAAAATTAAATCTGACAGTTTATTTGCTTAACAGTGAGAAGTTGATTTGTATGATGGACATTTTCCATAAATTAAATGAGCTAAATGTGTATCTCCAAGGTTTTAACAAATATTTTTTAAAGTAGGTGAAAGATGAAAGCATTTTACCAAACAGTAGTGAATTGGCAAAGGGTTAGAAATTTAAAATATTTTTGGCGAATTTTCTGAGTATATTCGGTTTACAAAGGTGCCTCTAGGTGAAAAAGTTAGCAGTTAAAATTAAGAGACAAGAGAATTCTTTGTAAAGCTTGTTCATGTACTTCCCACAACTGGAGAAAGTGAATGACTTAAAGACTGGGTAATAAATCCTTTTGTAGGTCAGGTCATTTCCAATTATTTGCTTTCCATAAAACTGAAGGAGGACCTAACTAAGATCATTAATAATATTTTTTTTGAAAATTGATTCTAATTTTTTTGAAAATTGATTCTACTCTGCACATATAGTTCTGAAAGATTTTAAAGAATCCAGTGGCTTTGCTATAGCAACATTACTATTCACATCTAATTTTATGTGAATGATTTTTTTCCAGTTCTTACAGTAATAAAAATGAAATATATGAATGGAATGGATGTTCAACCTTGGTATTCTTTTTTTAAATTATTATACTTTAAGTTCTAGGGTACATGTGCACAACGTGCAGGTTTGTTACATATGTATACATGTGCCATGTTGGTGTACTGCACCCATTAACTCGTCATTTACATTAGGTATATCTCCTAATGCTATCCCTTCCCCATCCCCACTCCCCACAATAGGACGCAGTGTGTGATGCTCCCCTTCCTGTGTCCAAGTGATCTCATTGTTCAGTTCTCACCTATAAGTGAGAACATGCGGTATTTGGTTTTCTGTTCTTGCGATAGTTTGCTGAGAATGATGGTTTCCAGCTGCATCCATGTCCCTACAAAGGACATGAACTCATCCTTTTTTATGGATGCATAGTATTCCATGGTGTATATGTGCCGCATTTTCTTAATCCAGTCTGTCACTGATGGACATTTGGGTTGATTCCAACTCTTTGCTATTGCGAATAGTGCCACAATAAACATACATGTGCATGTGTCTTTATAGCAGCATAACTTATAATCCTTTGGGTATATCCCCAGTAATGGGATGGCTGGGTCAAATGGTATTTCTAGTTCTAGATCCTTGAGGAATTGCCACACTGTTTTCCACAATGTCAACCTTGGTATTCTATCAGTAAATGCTATTTACTCATGATGATGTGGACCAAATAAAAAATAAGTCTTTAATTTCCTTATTTAAGAGCTAATTATCAAATTAATATTTTTATGTTGTTTTGTTCAATCATACACTACTAATTTTAATGCTAGAGAGGACATTTCAAACACATAGTGCCTTATGGCAAAAGTAAATTAAAAAAAATTCAATCTCTATATTTTTGATAGAAGAAACTGTAGTAAATTATTTCAAGCATAAAATAGATTACATCAGAATCGAATTGTGTGGTGATACTGGAATGCAACATGGAAGTTTAGAGAGCAAAAAAACGATGTAAAACCTTTGATTTAAAGAAAGGGAGTTATTAATTCCAAAGCCCTCTTCCCTCAAAAAAACAGAGAAAATAATAGAAAAGACCCCTAACGAAGGAACAGACTTTATGTTTTTAGACTATGATTATCAACAGCTGCAAAACTTTCAAGTAAAAAGATTATAAAAATTTTTGGATGAAAAATGATGATCTGCAGTAATAAGAAATAATAATAATACTGTAATAATAATGATTTAAAAAGAAAAACAAGTGAAATTAAGTATCTCATGATGTAATGCATTAACTGAGACCACATACTATCAATGATGTGCTGTTTCCAGAAAATTAAACTGAATCTGTAAAGCTCCTAAATATCAACACCAGTTTACAAGAAATGGAAAAGAGAAAACAATACCTTAAACTGCACCACAGGGATAAAATCTGCAAAAAATCTAGAATGTGAAAAACTCAATAAAAAACATCCATGCTCTTCAACAGCTAAATTTCAAAGAAAAAAAAGGAAAAGATGTTTATAGATTAAAAAAGACATATTAACCAATGGTAAAATGTGGAAATTGAATGGATTCTCATCCAAACAAACTAAATTTAACAATAAAACAACAATATATGCACAAATGTATGAGATAAATGAGGAACTTTGAACATTATACAAAAGATCATTGACAATTTTTAGGGGTGTTAATGGTGTGACAGTTTTGTTTTTCAAAGATGGTACTAAAGTATTAGAGATACATACCATACACTAAATATTATGGATTAAGTAGTTTTATGTCTGGGATTTTCTATAAAATAATCCAGTGTGTATGAGTTGGGGAGAGTGGATAGAGGGATCGAGAAAATAACATGGACTATGTGTCAATAATTTTTTAGCTGTGTAATGGGTACATAGATATTCATTGGACCATTTTTATATACCTTGAAAAGAGCTAATTTGTGTATGGTGGGGTAACACATTTCCATTCCTTTTAGATTTTGTTGTGTATATTTAAAAGATCCATTTAACAGTTTTGCTTTTAATGTTCTTATTTATAATATCCTTAAAATGGCATTCTTTTCCATTTTTAAACATGGTAAAAACGTTTAAATATCTACTTTAAAATGTATGCAAGGATGAATGATTTTTCAAAATCCTTTTGAGGAGTATATAAGCAAACATATTGAAGATACTTTCCCAGTAGACCAATTAAATAGGCAGAAACCTATCATCTTATATCTTAGCTAGGCCAGAAATTTAAGCACAGTCTTAAGATCTCTTGGTTTTCTTAATTTCCTTCAACCAGTTACAAATTTTCACTACTGTTACTTCTGAAATGGGACTGTTTGTGGTTCTTTCTCTTCATTTCTACAACCACTTCTCTAACAACCTTTCTCACCTCTTTTCCAAATTGCACATCTTCTAATTCTACTCCTGACTACAGTTTTCTTTAGGTTATCCTCTATATTTCAGTTGCAAAGGATCTATCTAAAATGCATATTTGTCTATATTAGTCTCCTCTAATAGCACTTTCATAGTGATCTACCACATTTGAAATAAAATCCAAACTTCTTATCATTGTATATAATGTTCTCTATCTTACGTCCTTTCTCTAACTCATAAACCTTATATCATGTGATCTCTCTGACTTCAGAGGACCCTGAATACTCAGGTCCCTTTTTTCTCAGGTATTTTTTTCAGTTTAGTTCTTTAAATGAACTCTTTGGTTTTTAGCTTGGCAAATGGACAACACAAAAAAACTTGCATACCCCAGTCCCATTTACAGCTAGATATGCTCATGTAAATAGGTTATGAAAAATGGTATGTAGCAGAAATGGTGCTTGCAATGTGAATAAATGGGATATGCCCTTCTCCAGGTCTTAATACGACTAAATAAAATGCAGGAGTAGTAGCAAAGACCTTGTAAGTGTCCTCTACCATTGTTGGAAAACAACAAAATAGAAGGTACATGGTGATGCATCATATAAGCTCTCATTCAGCTATCATTAGGCTGTGTTTGAAAGAAAAAAAAAACTTAAACGTTGTTTTACTACTGTTATTGGGTTTACTGCTTCATACATCGGTATTTAATTCAACTTAATTCTAATAAATGCAGCCCTTTATTTAAGAGCGAAACGGTTGTGCTCTCATTATTCATTACTTACACACAAATGCCATAAAGCTTTATATCTCTGAAATTTTGCTTTTCATGTTTCTTTTATTAAGAGCACTTTCTCCATCTTATTTATTTATGCATCAAACCTCAGTTCAAGTGTCATGTTTTACTAACAATAAAGCATTCTGTTAATTCCCGCATTGGGATGAGGTGCTCTATGCTCCCATAATGCCCTGTGCATATTTATATCATGGCAATCTCAACATTTTACTGAAAGTATTCATTTGTGTATCCATTCCATCCATTAGATTGAAGGCTTCTTTCAAAAAGTGACTTTGGCATTTGTGTTTAATTCCAAATACCTAACACAGCATCTAGTATGTAGTAAAAACATTAATGTTTCTAAAATAAACATATATGTCTGAGATTATAGCATTTATGTTGACTTCATTGCATTTTGAATATATCTGTTTTCTGCTGAAATCAATTTTAAGAAGAAAATGCATATAAAATGTATTTTTAAAATTCCTAAATCATTTTCCAAAAGACGTAATAAAAAAGTGACTTCTTTGTGGGGAAAAAAAAATCTGAATAATGTGATCATCACTTTATTTTCTACTTAATATAACATTAAGTAATATTTGGTTTGGGATCACCCTGGTTATCTGGATACTTGCTGGTCAGTTTTTTTTTTTTTTCATTTAATTGTATCAACAACCTATTATTTAATTTCATGCCTGGAAAAGAGATGGGATTCTCCTTAGATGTTTGGCTAAATGTTTTTCATGAAACACCCATGTATCAATCCCTAAAATACAGATGCTGTGTTTTACGCTGCATATAGATTTCCCTTTAACACCGTAGCATTAAATACAGTGCTAAGTAAATAGTGTATACTCACTTTTTTCTTATTTAAATGTTTTTTTTTTTTTTGCTTTGCTTCAGTTTCTTTATTTGCAAAATTGAAAAAGTAATAGTATTATATTTTAAGGTGATACCTAATAACAAGGTAATATCTATTAATAGGACAATATCTAATAATCAGTTTATACATGCTATTAGTATCAAAAATCCACTTATTAAGCACATAATACATATTAGCTATTATTATTGTTGTTATCCTGTTGATAGCCAGAGAATGGTAGGGAATTACTAAATCACTTTTACTTTTCTATAAATATCTTGGTCTTCCCCTAACTGGAACAGATACAGATGAAGGTCCTTTTAGCCATCATGGTCTATTAGTTTTGCCTCTCCTACACTTTCAATGGCTTTTTCTCATCTTCTGTAAGTGTAATTAGGTGTCTTCTACCCATTTCTAAAATAAAGAAAGAAACCTTTCTCTGATTCTTTTTCTCTCTAAGTATGAATATATCCTTATCTCTTACTCCAGCTTCAGTGTTATGACATTCTCCATCTTCTCTCTCTCTCTTTCTTTTTTTTTTTTTTTTTAAGATCATTCCTTGGTTTCTAATTAATTTTATCCTGATAAATACTCATTGGGCATACATACATGCTGGGTACTATGCTTGGAAATTAAAATACACTGGTGAATAAGATACACCCAGATTCTGCCTGCATAAAAATTCTTGTCTCTATTCTGTTGAAACTTCTCTTTATAAAAGTTATGAAAGATCTCCTAATTAAAAAAGTTTATGACTTACTCTTTATGTTTTATATAACATCTCTAGGGCATTTGTGATGAACATTGCTGAAACTGCTCTCACTTGGCCTTCATGCCACCACTGTCTCTGGGTCTTTTTCTACCTCTCAGGACCTCCAGATTAGTTTCCCTAGGTTTTTCTTTTTAATTATATTTTTAATATTCCCTAGAGTTTCATCTTTGGTTCTTTTTACTTGGGATTTCAAAGTAGCATTTTCAGTTGTTTACAAAATATTCTGAACTATTAAATTCCAAAGATAACTCAAAGTCACCATATTAAAACTCACTCAGCATCTCCCTCTCTCTCTCTCTCAAATATGATCCTGTCTGACATTTGTTACTTCACTTAAAAGCATCACCGCTGATTTTAATTGAATTGAATTTTAAAAATAGATAACATTTTGGTTGATGAGAATTACAGTAGCAGCATATGTTAATGAAAGAAAGCATTGAATCAGGAACCAGCTCAATGATTGTTTAATATGTTTCTTCTTTTGAGTAACAACTTTCCTCATCTTACAGAGATTTTCTGGGCTGTATTTAACTTTATTCCTCCTGTAAAGAAAAATACTTTTTTTTTTCTTGGTAAGGTGTATTAACCTGCTGTATTTCCTAGGCCATCCCATTTTGCATTTGATGTAATTTAATAATGAAAATATATATTTATTGATGAGAAGTTTGAGATAATCACTTTTATGCAATATTGAAAAGTACATAAAATATAATCATATCTCAGCATAATAAATTGGATCACAGAGAAATGTAGTTACATTAAGTAATATTTAGGGGGATAAGTTTAATAAAATAGCCACAATTCTCCAACAAAGTTAAAAGCATTGTCATTAAGGAACCTTTGAAATGTTAGCAAATAGACACAAGAAAGCTGAAGAATAAAATAAAATCATGTAAAAGAAGTTTTCACTAAACTTGAAAATAAGTATTTAAAGAGGACTTAAACGTAGCACTAACACTTTTAGTTCACTATAATGTACTTGAAAAGAATTAGGAGTTCTCTTGTATACAGGTACGTATTAAAATGTTAGAATGATTGAGGAATCTACTTTTCTAGATTTAAGAGCCATTATGGCCACACTGTTGCATAAACTGTGAAGCTAAAATATTTTGATAATTACCTGAAATATTAGAATGTGAAGATTTTACAAATAACATATAACAGTGTGGACTAAAATAAACAAGAATGATTTTTAAAGAGAATCTTCAGGGACACAAATCTATGTAGTATATCTGCATTTAAATCTATACACTTTTAACCAGAAGAAAGCTTTGACTATAGCTACGTGATGCTAACACAATTCTCTAAAAGAAAATTCATCAATAAATGGAAGTAGTATTTGGAGTGGTACGAGCTACATGTAATACATGTTTAAGTAGCTTGGCCCTTTGTAGCACTAAACATATATGTGTTTTACAGCATAATTTAGGACTGGTATGATTTTATATAATTCTTGAAAATGTTTGCCAAAACATTTTAACTTAGCCTGCATATTTCTGAAAAAGGATACTGTTGACATTTGAGGCAGGGCAATGATTTGTTCTGTCATACTATTCCACATATTGGATAATATTTGCATCCTTGGCCCCAGGGTACTAAGTGCCAGGAACTGGTAATTGTAATGACATGAAATGCCTTCATACATTTCCAAATGCACTCTAAGAGAGGAGAACAACCCTAGGTTAATAACAGCTGACAATATGTTTTGAAGATAACATGTAAATTTCTTTGATTTCATAATTTGCTTATTTCACAACTGCCTCATTTTTTTATGCATGCAATCATGAAGTATCCTGAGTTCTGTTCTTTCCAAGAAAGATAGAATTAGGTAGAGTTTTCTTTACTATTTCATTTAATTAGATATAACACCCATGAATATACATGTGCAAAACTAAAATGTGCAGTCCATAGATTTTTCACAAAGCAAAAGTTCATGTGCCTACTACTCAGTTCAAGAAATAGGACAATGCCAGAATTCTAAAGCTTATTTTTGCCCCTTCCAAATCACTATGCTCATTTTATGTATAAAAGAAATTACAATGTTGACTTTAATGGTAATCTTGTAATAATTTTTTATGGGATTTCTCCATAAACCTGCGATCGATTAAAAGTAGATTTGAGCTTTGCTTGTTAACCTATTACAGATATCTGAATAAAATCACACACAAATAGTCTCCCAACTTAAAATGATTCAACTTATGATTTTGGGACCTTAAAATGGTGTGAAGCCATACTACAGCTACCCATACAACCATTCTGTTTCACTTTCAGCACATTATTCAATAAATTACATGAGATATTCAACACTTTACTATTGCCCAAGTATAGACTAATAGAAATATTCTGAGCATTTTTATGGTAGGCTAGGCTAAGCTATGATGTTCAGTAGGTTAGGTGTATTAAATGCATTTTTGTCTTAAAATACCCTGAACCTATTATGGGTTTATCAGGCTCTAACCTCACTGTAAGACAAGGAACATCTGTATTACTTTTCCTATTGTGTCTGGATACTTTCACTCACACTTAGGTTTATGAGATCCATTTATATCAATATGTAGGTGTAATTGTGTTTTGTTCATGTTCATTGCTATGTGTCTTCCACTGTATGAATATAACACAATATATTTATCCATTATATTATTGATAGACATTTCCGTGCTTTCAAGTATTTTATATCATGAATAATGTTTCCACAAACATTTCTTCAAATTTACTCTGGTATAAATGTTCATGCATTTTTTGTGGTAAGTGAATTGCTAGATATGCATGTATTCATTTGTTCAACTTAGAAGGATGATATAAAACTTTTCTGCAAAGTGATTTAATAGCACCAGTGTTGAGAATGACCTTTACATTTTCACCATCATATAATATTTTCTATTATCTTTTTTATGAATACATCATGATTTTACATATTTCTGGGTCACACATGATATTTTGATGTATACATACAATGTGCAATGATCAAACTAGATAAATTGTGATACACACGATCTCAAACTTTATCATTTCTTTGTATTGGCAACATTCCAAATCTTCTCTTTTCATGATTTTGCAATACGCAATAAATTAGTGTTAACTGGAGTCACCCTACTGGCTATCAAATACAAGAACTTATTCCTTCTATCCAAATGTATTGTGTACCCATTAACCAACTTTTCTTAACCAACTTTTCTGTGCTTTCCTCTTCCCAGCCTCTTGTAAGCACCATTTTACTTTCTACCTCTTTGCTGTTTTATTGGGTTATATAGCTATATAACATTGTGGGTTCAATTTGCGTTTCCTTGAGCATTTTCATTTGTCCATTTTCCCTTTGGCTATGACTTTTTATGCAGTACTAGTTGAGGTCCCATAGCCATTTTTCTATTGGGCTTTTTGTGGTACGTAGTTATACATTCTATATTAAATAATTTTGTACATTACATTTATTACAAACATCTCCAGCTGTATGACTTTACTTTTCACTTCCTTAATGATGTCTTTTATTGAACAGTTTTTATTTTAATGTTGTCAAATGTTCAACTTTTTGTTTATGCTTAATATACCTCATTTCCAGTTTATCTGAATAAAATTAAAATATTTTTTTCTATATCTTTTTTTACGACTTTTGTTGTAAGCTTTTTTACCATTAGATTTTTTTTATTATTATACTTTAAGTTTGGGGATACATGTGCAGAATGTGCAGATTTGTTACATAGGTATACACATGCCATGGTGGTTTGCTGTACTCATCAACCCATCATTTACATTAGGTATTTCTTCTAATGCTCTCCCTCCCCTAGACCCCCACCCCCCAACAGGCTCCAGTGTGTGATGTTCCCCTACCTGTGTCCATGTGTTCTCATTGTTCAGCTCCCACTTATGAGTGAGAACATGCGGTGTTTGGTTTTCTCTTCCTGTGTCAATTTGCTGAGAACGATGGTTTCCAGCTTCATCTATGATGCTGCAAAGGGCATGAACTCATCCTTTTTTATGGCTGCATAGTATTCCATGGTGTATATGTGCTACATTTGCTTTCTCCAATCTATCATTGATGGGCATTTGGGTTGGTTCCGAGTCTTTGCTATTGTGAATAGTACTACAATAAACATACATGTGCATGTGTCTTTATAGCAGAATGATTTATAATCCTTTGTGTATATACCCAGTAATGGGATTGCTGGGTCAAATGGTATTTCTGTTTATAGATCCTTGAGGAATTGCCACACTGTCTTACACAATGGTTGAACTAATTTGCATTCCCACCAACAGTGTAAAAGTGTTCCCATTTCTCCACATCCTCTCCAGAATCTGCTTCTTCCTGACTTTTTAATGGTTACCATTCTAACTGGCATGAGATGGTATCTCATTGTGCTTTTGAATTGCATTTCTCTGATTACCTGTGATGATGAGCTTTTTTCATATGTTTGTTGGCCACCTGAAAGTCTTCTTTTGAGAACTGTCTGTTCATATTCTTCACCCACTTTTTTGACGGGGTTGTTTTATTCTTATAAATTTTTTTAAGTTCCTTGTAGCTTCTGGATATTAGCCCTTTGTCAGACGGATAGATTGAAAAAAAATTGTCCCACTCTATAGGTTGTCTGTTCACTATGATGATAGTTTCTTTTGCTGTGAAGAAGCTCTTTAGTTTAATTAGATCCCACTTGTCGATTTTGGCTTTTGTTGCCATTTCTTTTGGTGTTTTAGTTATGAAATTTTCGCCCATGCCTATGTCCTGAATGGTATTGCCTAGGTTTTCTTCTAGGGTTTTTATGGTTTTAGGTCTTACATTTAAGTCTTTAATCCATCTTGAGTTAATTTTTCTATAAGGTATAAGGAAACAGTACAGTTTCAGTTTTCTGCATGTGTTTAGCCAGTTTTCCCAACACCATTTATTAAATAGGAAATCCTTTCCCCATTGCTTGTTTTTGTCAGGGTTGTCAGATATCAGACAATTGTAGATGTGTGGCATTATTTCTGAGGCCTCTGTTCTGTTCCATTGGTCTACATATCTGTTTTGATAACAGTACCATGCTATTTTGGTTACTGTAGCCTTGTATATGGTTTGAAGTCAGGTAGCATGATGCCTCCAGCTTTGCTCTTTTTGCTTAGGATTGTCTTGGCTATACGGACCCTTTTTTGGTTCCATATGAAATTTAAAGTAGTTTTTCTAATTCTGAGAAGAAAGTCAATCATTGCTTGGTGGGGATGGCATTGAATCTATAAATTACTTTGGGCAGTATGGTCATTTTCACGATATCATTTCTTCCTATCCATGAGCATGGAATGTTTTTCCATTTGTTTGTGTCCTCCCTTATTTCCTTGAGCAGTGGTTTGTAGTTGATCTTTAAGAGGTCCTTCACATCCCTTGTAAGTTGGATTCCTAGGTATTTTATTCTCTTTGTAGCAATTGTGAATGTGAGTTCAGTCATGATTTGGCTCTCTGTTTGTCTGTTATTGGTATATAGAAATGTTTGTGATTTTTGCAGATTGATTTGGTATCCTGAGACTTTGCTGAAGTTGCTTATTAGCTAAAGGAAGTTCTGCACTGAGACAGCGGGATCTTCTAAATATACAATCATATCATCTGCAAACAGAGACAATTTGACTTTCTCTCTCCCTATTTGAATACCCTTCATTTCTTTCTCTTGCCTGATTGCCCTGGCTAGAACTTCTAATACTATATTGAATAGGAGTGGTGAGAAAAGGCATCCTTGTCTTGTGCCAGTTTTCACAGGGAATGCTTCCAGCTTTTACCCATTCAATATGATAGTGGCTGTGGGTTTATCATACATAGTTCTTATTATTTTGAGATACATTCCATCAATACCTAGTTTATTGAGAGTTTTAGCATGAAAGCTTGTTGAGTTTTATCAAAGTCCTTTTCTGAATCTATTAAGACAATCATGTGGTTTTTGTCATTGCTTTTGCTTATATGATGGATTTTGTTTATTGATTTATGTATGTTGAATCAGCCTTACATCCCAGGGATAAAGCTGAGTTGATTGTGGTGGATAAGCTTTTTGATGTGCTGCTGGATTCAGTTTGAGAGTATTTTATTGAGGATCTTCGCATCAATGTTCATCAGGGATATTGGCATGAAATTTTCTTTTTTTGTCATGTCTCTGCCAGGTTTTGGTATCAGGATGATGCTGGCCTCATAAAATGAGTTAGGGAGGAGTCCCTCTTTTTCCACTGTTTGGAATAGTTTCAGAAGGAAAGGTACCAGCTCCTTTTTGTACCTCTGATAGAATTCGGCTGTGAATCCGTTTGGTCCTGGCCGTTTTTTTTTGTTGTTGTTGTTGGTAGGCTATTAATTACTACCTCAATTTCAGAACTTGTTATTGGTCTATTCAGGGATTCATTTGCTTTCTGGTTTAGTCTTGCAAGGGTGTATATGTCCAGGAATTTGCCAATTTCTTCTAGATTTTCTAGTTTATTTGTATAGAGGTGTTTATAGTATTCTCTGATGGTACTTTGTATTTCTGGGGGATCAGTGGTTACATCCCCTTTATCACTTTTTTGTGTCTATTTGATTCTACTCTCTTTTCTTTATTAGCCTGGCTAGCGATCTGTTTTCTTAATTCTTTCAGAAAACCAGCTCCTGCATTCATTGATTTTTTGAAGGGTTTTTTATGTCCCTATCTCCTTCAGTTCTGCTCTGACCTTTGTTACTTATCATTTCCTGCTATCTTTTGAATGCGTTTGCTCTTGCTTCTCTAGTTATTTTAATTGTGATGTTAGGGTATCGATTTTAGATCTTTCCTGCTTTCTCCTGTGGGTATTTAGTGCTAAAAATTTCCCTCTAAACACTGCTTTAGCTGTGTCCCAGAGATTCTGGTACATTGTGTCTTTGTTCTCATTGGTTTCAAAGAGCTTATTTATTTCTCCCTTAATTTTTCTATGTATCCAGTAGTCATTCAGGAGCAGGTTGTTCAGTTACCATGTAGTTGTGCAGTTTTGAGTGAGTTTTTTAATCCTGAGTTCTAATTTGATTGCACTGTTGTCTGAGAAACTGCTTTTTTATGATTTCTGTTCTTTTGCATTTGCTGAGAACTGTTTTACTTTCAATTATGTGATCAATTTTAGAATAAGTGTGATGTGGTGCTGAGAAGAATGTATGTTCTGTTGATTTGGCATGGAAAATTTTGTAGATGTCTATTAGGTCTCTTTAGTAACAAGTGAAGACAAGATTAGAGAAAAAAGAATGAAAAGGAACAAACAAAGGCTCCAGGAAATATGGGACTATGGGAAAAAACCAAACCTATGTTTGATTGGGGTACCTGAAAGTGACAGGGAGAATGGAAGCAATTGGAAAACACTCTTCAGGATATTATCCAGGAGAACTTCCCCAACCCAGCAAGACAGGCCAACATTCAAATTCAGGAAATACAAACAACACCACAAGTATACTCCTTGAGAAGAGCAACCCAAGACACATAATCATCAGATTCACCAAGGTTGAATTGAAGGAAAAAGTGTTAAGGGCAACCAGAGAAAAAGGTTGGGTTACCCACAAAGGGAAGCCTATCAGACTAACAGCAGATCTCTCTGCAGAAATCCTACAAGCCAGAAGAGAGTGGGGGCCAATATTCAACATTCTTTAAAAACAGAATTTTCAAACCAAAATTTTATATCCAGCCAGACTAAGCTTCATAGGCAAAGGAGAAATAAAATCCTTTACAGGCAAGCAAATGCTGAGAGATTTTGTTACCACCAGGCCTGCCTTACAACAGCTCCTGAAGGAAGCACTAAATATGGAAAGGAAAAAGCGGTACCAGCCACTGCAAAAGCATACCAAATTGTAAAGACTATTGACACTATGAAGAAACTGCATCAACTAACGGGCAAAATAACCAGGTAGCGTCATATTGACAGGATCAAAGTCACACAGAACAATATGAACCTTAAATATAAACGTGCTAAATGCCCCAAATAAAAGACACTGACTAGCAAATTGGATAAAGAGTTAAGACCAATCAGTGTTCTGTATTCAGGAGACCCATCTCACGTGCAAAGACACGCATAGGCTCAAAATAAAGGGATGGAGGAATATTTACCAAGCAATTGGAAAGCAAAAAAAAAAAAAAAAAGAAAAGAAAAAAAAATAACAAAAAAGACAAACAAAAAAAAAAAAAAAAAAAAAAAAAAAAAAAAAAGCAGAGGTTGCAATCCTAGTCTCTGATAAAACAGACTTTAAATCAATAAAGATCAAAAAAGACAAGGGCATTGCATAATGATAAAGAGATCAATGCAACAAGAAGAGCTCACTGTCCTAAATATGTATGCACCCAATACAGGAGCACCCAGATTCATAAAGCAGGTTCTTAGAGACCTACAAAGAGACTTGGACTCCCACACAATACTGGAGGGAGACTTTAACACCCCACTGTCAATATTAGATCAATGAGACAGAAAATTAACAAAGATATTCAGGACTGACCATTAGACTTATAATCCACCTCAAATTAATTTTGGGGTGTTACGTGAGTTTGGGGGTAACAGGTTTTTGTGTTTTTTATTTCAAATGTGGATGTACATTTGTTCTAGTGCCCATGTATTTTAAAGACCATTATTTCCGTTATCTCTGCAGAGCAGACTTTACTGGAAATCAAATATTAATATGCGCTTGAGTCAGTTCCTGGACTTTCTATTCTGTATTAATGATCTGTTTTTTATCCTTTTGTGAATACTATACTGCTTTTCTGGGCGTAGTTTTCAAATAATTCTTGATATCTTTAAAAGCACACCTTTCTATCTTGTTCTTTTTAAGAAACGTTGTGGCTATACTTGCCCTTTGAATTTTCATATAAAGTTTTGAATAAGCTTGTTAAGTTTTAAAAGTGTAATCTGATTAGATCTTAATTGAAATTTTATTGAATATATAAATTAGTTTGGGGAAGAATTAATTCTATGGCATTGACTCATCCAATTTAATACATGAAATTTTCCTCTATTGATTTGTCTTATTAAAGTTCTTTAATCAATGATTTATGATATTCTGGATAGAACTATTTTACACATTTTACTAAATACATTTCTAGTACTTGATATTATTGTTATTATTCTTTTGAGACAGAGTCTGACTCTGTTGCCCAGGCTGGAGTGCAGTGGTGCAATCTCAGCTCACTGTAAGCTCTGGCTCCCAGGTTCATGCCATTCTCCTGCCTCAGCCTCCCAAGTAGCTGGGACTACAGGCGCCCGCCACCATGCCTGGCTAATTTTTTTGTATTTTTAGTAGAGTCAGGGTTTCACCATGTTAGCCAGGATGGTCTCGATCTCCTGACCTCATGATTTGCCTGCCTTGGTCTCCCAAAGTGCTAGGATCACAGGCGTGAGCCACCGTGCCCAGCCTAGTACTTGATGTTATAATACTATTTTTGTGATATCTTAGTTGTAAATTTCCCTTTCAAAATGCTATTTTGCTAATATATGAAAATGTAATTGACCTTTTATTCATCAATCTTACTAAATTCAATTACTAGTCTAACAATATATCTGTAGATACTTTTTGTTTATCTACATATATAATCTCTCATGTTCTAATAAGGACATCATCTATTATCTAATAAGGGTTGTTTTTCAATCCTTATATCCTGTGATTTTTTTTTCTTCATTTATTTCACTAACCAGGCTATCCAGTATAATGGTAAATAGTGTTGATGATATTGGGCATAATTTTCTTTCTATTTTTTAGACGAAGTCTCACTCTGTCATCCAGGCTGGAGTGCAGTGGCGTGATCTTGGCTCACTGCAACCTCTGCCTCCCAAATTCAAGCGATTCTCCTGCCTCAGCCTGCTGAGTAGCTGGGATTACAGGCATCTGCCACCATGCCCATCTAATTTTTGTATTTTTAGTAGAGATGGGGTTTCACCATGTTGGCCAGGCTGATCTTGAACTCCTGACCTCATGATCTGCCCACCTCAGCCTCCCAAAGTGCTGGGATTACAGGCGTGAGCCACCGCACCCAGCCTGGGCATCATTTTCTTATTCCTAAACTTGAAAGGAAATGTTTCTGTATTTTACCATTAAATACAATAGTTGTAGATTTTTGCAAATACTTTTGTAAAAAATTTAATCCCTCTATTTCTAGTTTGCTATTTTTTTTTTACCAAGGAATAGTCCTTCATTTCTAGTTTGCAAAAACCCTCTATTTCTAGTTTGCTATTTTTTTACCAGTGGATAAATGTTAAGTTTTACCAAATTTATTTTGCATCTTTTGAAACGATCATTTTATTTTCCTCCTTTGCTATTGTGGTTAATAACATTGTTTTTTTTTTTTTTTTCCTAATATAAAATCAACCTTGCATTTTTGAAATAAACCCACTTAGTTTCTGATTTACTCAGTTAAAATCTCACACTATGATTTTGGATTTGACCATTTCTCCTCATAGTTCTTTCAATTTTTGCTTTACGTATTTTGAAGCAATAATAGTCCATACTAACTTAGAATATTTCTTTTTGGTTAATTTAACCTTTCTTTTATGAATTATTGCACTTTATTTTTCCTGCTTTATTTTGTTTGGTGCTTATGTGGTATATATTTTCTACTATCTTTTTCAGACTTTTGTTTTATTTATGTTTTAGATATGATGCTGGTAAAAAAAAAAAAAATGCATAACACTGTATTTGGTTTCATACCCAGTCTAATCATCTTTGTTAACTGGGGACATTTAATCCACTTATATTTAACGAAATTACTGTAATATTTTGGTTTAAAACTACCCACTATTATTGGTTCTTTATGTGTATCATCTTCTATATTTTTATCTTTTGCCATATTTCAAAGAGTATTTTTTATCATTTAATTTTCCCTCCATTTGAGGGAAAATGAACTTGCAACTTGGAAGTTATGCAGGCTTTACAAATTCTTTGAGTGGTTAACCTACATATATAAATCTTTATTATAACAATGTATAATATCAGTTGGTACAATAATACTGCTTCTGTACAGCTCCTTAGAACATTTTAGCACCATTTTCCCAATTAATATGTCATTTTTCTTCTATGTTTTAATTACCTCCTTATTTTAAATTAAATAATACATTATTGTTATTGTTTTCTATGATGTTTTGATTACTATTGATACCTAAGAAACTGCCTAAAAACTTACTGACTTTTAAAAAAGTCATTTTATTGGACTCACAACTTCTGTGAGTCAGGAATTCAGGAATTCAGACAAAGGATAGTAGCTCTGGTTTGTCTAGTTCACAATGTCTGGAACCTCAGAAATACATGATGGCTGGGGATGACTCAATGGCTGGAGAATAGCAAATATGTGGAAACTCCTTTACTAATACCTGATGCTTGGTTCGGAAAGACTAAAACACTAAAACTGATGAACAGAACAACAATACATAGTGTCTTGATGTGAATTGATTTCTTCACAGTATGGTGACTTTAGGTTACTCAGATATCTTCATGCCATTTCACAGCTATAAGCAATAGTTTTCCAGTAAATGAGGTAGAAGCCACATCATCTTTCCATCACATTCTATTTGCCAAACCAATCATAAGCGAACTCTCATTCAAGGGAAATGGATATAAATCCTACCACTCTAGCCAAGGACTGTCAAGTAAATCACACAATTTTATGTAAACTGCTATAGTCAATTTTAAGTGAAATTCATCCATGATGAGGGTAAGATTAAATAGACGGCTTTCTCCCTTAAACTCACCTTTTCTCTAATACTTTCCACTGCAGTAAATGGTACTATACTTTATCAAATCACTCAGTCCCAAAATCTAGAAATCATCCTTGGTTTTCTGTTTTCTCTTCACTCCACATTCACTCCATCAGTATTTCCTGGTTGCTTTTCCTGGAAATTATATATAATATTCAAAAATTTCTCGTATCCATCATTATCCCTTTTCTGGGCTACTACAATATCTTCCTTACTGTATTTCTGCTTTTACTTTTAATCTTGCTCCCTTTAAACCACATGACATGTGAAGTAATTTTTAAAAATATAATTAAGGCAAACAATCCTCACCTTTTACTATTCTACTCCTCACTCATTTTTTTTTCTAAACACACTGAAGTTCTTTCAGTCCAACACACTAAGCTTGTTCCTGTCTTCAGAAATTTGTATTCACTTTGTGTACAAACCTTGTCCAGACACTTGTGTGGTTCACTTTCTCCCTTCTTTCAGGTTTCTACTCAAATGATCTCCCTACCAGGAATCTTTCTTGACCATTAAATTTAAATTACCACTTTTCAAGAACTATATGTTTCTTACAATATTTGATTTGTCTTCACAGCACTTAGCACCAGTTAAAATGTTATATATATGTGTGTGTGTGTGTGTGTGTGTGTGTAATATATCAGTCCATGTCCAGACAGAAAATAGATGGAACACTCAAAAGAAGTGATTTGAGGAGGGTTTAATAAAAAGGATTAGTGACAGAGTGTGAGCAGGGGTTAGACAAATTAACAAGAGGTAGTGCAACATCTCAGGGATAGCAACAGTGGAAAGACATTCCATCCCTAGGAGTAAAGAGGCAAGGAGAGAGACAGTTTATGAGAACCTGGATTGGAAAGCTACACGGAGAATGCAACCTTACCTGACTCTTCATAACCTTGTAAAAGGACACAGCTTATCTGCAGTTAATAACTGGCAGAGAAAGAACAGAAGGATATAAGAACATCAACTTAATTTCCCATCTTTACTGTGATCTGTCTATCAACCCACACCCCACGGAACAATCCTAATCAGAAGACACAAGGTAAGGAATCCTGTGGATCTGACTTTAAGGATAAGCCTCCTGGAGCACAGAACAGGGTGGAGAAGGATAGAGAATAGATCTGGACAGGAAAGAGAAAATTGGATCATGTCTCCCGCTCAGTGTAATATGTATTCTAGGAGGGCAAGAACTGTCTTCTTTGTTCACCACTGTATTCCCAGCACCTAGATTAGTGCCTAGCACATGGTAGAAAAAATATTTTAAAATTAATTAGGATAGCATACTTTATTCAATTGAGTACAATACTTTAAAATATCTGAGTAAGATACCAACTGAAAATGCTTCATTTTTATATTATATTTGTAATAATGGAGGTAGGCTACATTATATTGTACAAGGAATGACAAAGTTTCAGTGGCAGAAAGGAATGCATTTTTTATTATTATATATCATATCCAGGGTTGTCCCTGTTCTTCATGGTCACTCAGGTATGAAACTGACAGAGGAGTATCTATCTTAGGCATTGTCTATCATGTACCAGTTGGAAAAGAGAGTGCTGGATTATTGGCAATTAAATACTCAATTTGTAAGTTACATCTGCTCACAATTAATTGACCACAATTAGTCATGTGACTTCATACAACCGCGGGGGACCTAAATGTGCAATCTTGTCATGTATCTGAAACACTGAGAGCCAGGAAATATGATGACCAAACCACTGTGAAGCTAAGGATGCTTTCATTGTTAAAATTGAGCATGGAAGATAGTAGCAGATAGACTCCCATATGTGTCTAACAACAAAGTAAATTAAGTCAGTGGAAAAGAGAAAATATACATTAATAAACATTAATAAATATATTTATTATAGTCTTATTTCCATTTATATTGTGAAAGACTTCTATAGTTTAAGTAACATCCCTTGCCTTTCTATAAATTAGCATATTGTGAAGTTTTTAGTAAAGGTAAATGTCCTTGTAAAGACAAGTGTGCAATTGAACACTCATGAGACTTCTGAGTATACTCCTTTCATAGACTCCATAATATAGAAATTGAAAAGGATATGAAAGGATATGGCTCTCTTACCTTAGAGGTGAAGAAAACAAGGTCCAGATTAAACAAAGTTTTTCCAAGGTGTACATTTACTAGCAGAGTTAGGAGTCAGTTCTAGGCCTAACTGCATCTTGAGTGCTCTTTCCACTGCCCTGCAGCTGCACATTGCCTTTTATTAAGGTTACTATTAGAAATCTGACCCCAATTAATTAACTTGACAATAAAAAGTATTCATGGTTTAGAAATACCAAGTTTAATATGTAGTAATATTAACTATGCAAATATCCACGAACAATACTTTGAAGAAAGGATAGTGTGATGGACGGTTAATATTGAGTGTCAACTTGATTGAATTGAAGGATGCAAAGAATTGTTCCTGGGTGTGTCTGTGAGGGTGCTGCCAAAAGAGATTAGCATTTGAGTAAGTGGACTGGGAGAGGCAGACCCACCCTCAATCTGGGTGTGTACCATGTGATCAGCTGCCAGCATGGCTAGAATAAAGCAGGCAGAAGAAATTGGAAGGAGACGATTTGCTGAGTCTTCTGGCCTTCATCTTTTCCCCATGCTGGATGCTTCCTGCCCTTGAACATCAGACCCCAGGTTCTTCAGTTTTTAGACTTGGAACTTACACAGGTATTTTCCAGGGGCTCCAGGGCCTTTGACCACAGACTGAAGGCTGCCCTGTCAGCTTCCCTACTTTTGAGGTTTTGGGACTCAGACTGATCCACCATTGGCTTCCTTGCTCCTCAACTTGCAGACAGCCTATTGTGAGACTTTACTTAGAGACTGTGAGTCAGTTCTCTTTAAGAAACTCCCTTTCATATATAAATATATCTTCATAGTTCTGTGCCTCTAGAGAACCTTGACTAATACAGATAGATATTCAATAAAGATTTTCTAGTGAGGCTGTAAATTATATGTAAAAACGGTGATTACAACAATTTAATGGAATATTACTTTTTCCTAACTATATTATTTTGCTGGTAAGTAGGAAAAACTTGGCCAAGTATCTAGGCAAACATCCCAAGTTTTAAACAATGTTTTTCTTCTACTTTTTTACTTGCTCACTCTCGGAAGTGTTAAGCCAAACAGATTCTATGACTTCCACACAAATGAGTAAGTGATGAAGTTTATGTACACGAACATTGCTGGTACTGATGATCTTCCAAGAATCTAAGGTAAACCCTGTTGTATAAATAGTCAAATTCCAGTAAATTCCAGTATTCTTCTCTCAAATGAAAATAATGATTGGTTGTCTCATAACATTTATTAGTATAATTTTATGTCCATCAGTTTTATTTAAGTCGCTAGATTTTAAAACAGCTTACTAAATTATACTTTAGTTAAAATTCATTGGCACGAATAAGCATGAGTTATTTTTACTGTTTTTTAAGTTTCTGGGACTGTTGCTAAACAGGTAATAAACAGTTTTCTACCTCATTAAAATTAAAATCTTAGGTCTTATTCAACTCTAGAGTAGTTTTAGGCAAAATAGCATAACATGCTGTTATATGAGTTTTTTTTTCTTTTTAGTTCTGATAGTTAACTAATTGTTTCCCTAGAATATACAATTCATCAAGATTTCAGGAATGCCTAGCTTTAAGGTTTTAATTCCTAGAGTATAAAAATTCAGAACATTATAATTTTTTAATGAGATTTTTACATAATATTATGGACCCTCATCTTGTTTGATATTATTGCTTGTCTTTTGGTTATTTCTTTAAAAAACTGAAAACAGCAAGTAAAATAACCAAATTTGGTATTTGTTAACAACCAGATCATCTAAAACCTGGATTTCTCTACTTAAGTTTTACTAATATTACTGTCAGAGTAAGACGGTTTCTAACTTTGAAGATTCAGATGGTAAACAGGATTTTTTTAAAATGCAAGGACATCAGGCTTATTTCCTAAAAACAGCCATGTGGAATACAATATAAATTCTAGGTTTTGAAGCTGTGTCTATGACACACGTATTACTGATAGCTTTTATTATAATTTATAGCATCACGTTGATGTCACATTTTCTTCTAAACGTCTTGCAAATTCCAATGTATGAGAGACTAATTTGTTAACTGTTCTCTCTTGGGTTGGAGTTGTTGTTTTTTATGAGTTTAAAAAATACCAACCTATGATAGAGCAGAGACTAAAGAAAACAAACAAACAAAAAATATTCAGAGTTTAACTTCTCTATTTCACTTTCAGTCTCTAACCTACAGCATTTTGAAGTTAATGGCAATGATGACTGGGGAAAATGTGCACAGAGAGAATTACCACATAAACCTGTACCTGCTTCAAACTGTAGGCAGTACAACTATACCTTTAAGAGTTCCTTCTTTATGTACTTCCCAGAACACCATTATTGAGCAAATAACATTAGAAAACACAATTAGGAAAGAAATAATATAGATACTAATCATAAAATTAATATTATCTAAGGAGTTTTTAAAAAGTTGATAGAAACTTGGTTTTAATGTTTCAACTTAAAATGGTATATAAAATAGTATCAAACAATATTTTTTCATTTACTCATTTTTCTGACAAGAATTTAAGGAATGCTAATGTCATTAGGGAAATGCAAATCAAAACCATAATTATATACCAATTTACCTCCACTGATGGCTAGAATGAAAAGGATGCATAATAACAAATGTTGACAAGGATGGCAGAAAGTAAAACCTTCATGCACTGATGGTGTAAACATAAAGTTGTGCAGCCAGTCTGAAAACAATTCTGTAAGTTCCTCAAAAATTTAACATAGAGTTATGTTATGACCCAGAAATGAAAATGAAAATATTATGTCCACACCAAAAGTTTTACATGAATGCTTATACCAGTATTACTCATAACAATAAAAGGGAGAAACCACTCAAATATCTATTAATGAATGAATGGATAAACAAAATGTCGTAAAGCCATGGAATACCATATTACTCAGCCACAAAAATGAAATAAATTACTGATATATGCTACAGCATGAATAAACCATGAAAACATTATAATAAGTGAAAGAAACCAGTCAGAAATGCCCACATACTGTAGTTTTCATATATAAGAAATATCCAGAATAGACAAATCTATAAGACAGTAGATTCATGGCTGCCAAGGGCTGGGATGAGGGGTAAATGGAAAATCACTGCTAATGGATATGGGTATGGGTTTTCTTTCCATGGTGATGAAAATATTCTATATTAGATTAAGGTGATTATTACATAAATCCATAAATATGCTGAAATGACTGAATTGTAACTTTAAAGTGTGAGCTTTTGGTATGTGAATTATATCTCAGTAAAGACTTTTTTTTAAAAAAAGATTCTTATTACATGTAGTATAATATATTTCAATGCAAGATAACCAAAACATAAATCAAAAGGAAAAAAATCCCTCACAATCTAGAAAAGAAGTAACTTGGGAAAATATCCCAGTGGTCCTGGTAAGAAGTACAAGAAAATGGTGGGATTAGGCCTAAAGTGAAGATGACGGGGATAAAAAGAAAGCTATAGGTTTGAGAAATTAACTAGAGATATAGAACCAATAGGAATTGGTGGAACATTGGATATAAGGATAAAAGAAGAAAGGGAGAAACAATATTTTAATTTTTTACAAAAAGTATCATTTCATTTACATGACATGTGGAATACAGGAAGAGGAAGCTTCTAGGAAAAGAAAGGCAATTTAATTTTGGACAATGAATTTAAAGATGTCTATAGAATGCCATCCACTACAAGCATTATCCATTTGTTCTTCATCAGTAACCATTTCCAGGATACTGAATAAGATCTTTTTTAGCCATCTAACTATTCGTGCTCTTAGGAAAGATGTAGTTCCTTTTAAAAATGAATCTTAATTTTATTACTTTAAAAAGGATACTTTGGACCTACATATACCTTGAAAGTGTATAATATTTTCCCCAGCTTCTCATATATTTCCCATCAAATTCTGAATCTTTTTTAAAATTAATTTATTATTATTATTATACTTTAAGTTCTAGGGTACATGTGCATAACGTGCAGGTTTGTTACATATGTATACTTGTGCCATGTTGCTGTGCTGCACCCATCAACTCGTCAGCACCCATCAACTCGTCATTTACATCAGGTATAACTCCCAATGCAATCCCTCCCCCCTCCCCCCTCCCCATGATAGGCCCCGGTATGTGATGTTCCCCTTCCCCAGTCCAAGTGATTCACAGGCAAGTTCCCACCTAAGGAGTGAGAGAACACGCGGTGTTTGGTTTTCTGTTCTTGTGATAGTTTGCTAAGAATGATGGTTTTGCGCTGCATCCATGTCCCTACTAAGGACAATTTAACTCATCCTTTTTATGGCTGCATAGTATTCCATGGTGTATATGTGCCACATGTTCTTAATCCAGTCTGTCACTGATGGGACATTTGGGTTGGTTCTAAGTCCACATGCTATTAGAATGAAGTGCCGCTAATAAAACATGCATGTGCATGTGTCTTTATAGCAGCATGATTTATAATCCTTTGGGTATATACCCAGTAATGGGATGGCTGGGTCATATGGTTCTAGATCCTTGAGGAATCGCCATACTGTTTTCCATAATGGTTGAACTAGTTTACCATCCCACCAACAGTGTAAAAGTGTTCCTATTTCTCCACATCCTCTCCAGCACCTGTTGTTTCCTGAAATTCTGAATCTTATGTACATAGCATCTTCACTTTGATTCATATGCACTAACTTTGGTGGTGTTTTAACATTTTTGGTAGTATGTTTTATATCCTTACTACTAAGAAACATCATGAGGTCAGGAGATCAAGACCATTCTGGCTAACACGGTGAAACCCTGTCTGTACTAAACATACAAAAAATTAGCCAAGCATGGTGGTGGCCGCCTGTAGTCCCAGCTTCTTGGAAGGCTGTGGCAGGAGAATGGCGTGAACCCAGGAGGCAGAGCTTGCAGTGAGTTGAGATGGCGCCACTGCACTCCAGCCTGGGTGACAGAGTGAGACTCCATCTCAAAAAAAAAAAAAAAAAAAAAAAAAAAAATGAACTATAGTGACAAACATTGTTTTCAGTTGCTTGTATAAACATTTCTTCTGTGAGCAGAACATTTCTAATGAAGAAGAAGAAAATCAGAAGAGGATTAGAGAAAATAAGGTGATTAAAAACATTTTCTAGATCTCTTCTCCATAAATAAATAATGCCTAGGTATTCATACTATAGAAAGTATTCTTTTCAAATATAAAATAGGTAAGGAATATACAATTATATTTTGAAGGTAGCATATTTTAATAAAATATATTGGTAAATTGCTGTTATAAAATTGCTATTTAAAATATAATCCATCAAAATGAATTTTATATATATATATAATTTTCATACTAATATATAATCAACTTAAACTGTGATGTTTAGTGTCTCTTATCTGCTTATGTCACCCATGGCTAAAACACATAATGTCAGGTGAATCAAGTCTCAACTATCAATACAAATAAAATGGTCAGGGTCAGGGCACAGTAACATGCACCTATAGTCCCAGCTACTCAGCGGGCTAAGGCTGAAAGATGGCTAGAGTCCAGGAATGCAAGGCCAGCTTGGGTAGCAGAATAAGACACCATCTGTAAAATATCATCATCATCATTATTAAAATAACTCAAGGGCAAAGAAAGTTCAAAAATTATTTAAAAGCCCAGTTACTAATTTTCCCATTACCAGCTTCATCAGTGTTGTTTGCTTAGACCTCAAATTGCCAGAACATATCTTTAACTGCTTTAGAGAGATGATAGATATTTTGGGGTTCAATTGTTCTTTCAGTTTGACTGTGTACTGGAGAATCTACATATAGAGAGAATATAGAGAGAATCTACATATAGATATGTATATTTATAAGTTAAAGATATTTTATTACTAATAATTATGTTCAATTTATCAGGTAATGGTCTAATATGGATACAATAATTATTTGTACTTTAGTGCATATAATCGATCTTTTTATTAGATCAAGTCAAGAAACTTTATAAGCATGACCACAATAGTTTACACTATTAGATAAAAATATACTATTATGATATTTAGTTGACAATATTGAGCCTCTCTACAAAAGGATCCCAAACTGATTAAAAACCTAAGAGAAAGACACGATGGTATAAATTTTATAGTCTAGCTCCAGGCACATAGTTAAATTGGCAACATGGCTTTATTGACAAAAACAAGGAAGAAAAAGTTAATGTAACATTTTACCATACTATACAGAATTGGAAATGTTTTGGAGAATTTTGTTTCAAAAAACTGGACAGAGCCAATGTGGACACCCCTGCATGCTAAAATATTTACAAATGGTTCTTCTATGTGATCAGAATGCTTAAAAATGTATCTGCTCAAAAGAAAGGCAAATCTTCAGATGACAGAAAAAATAAGTCTCTAAGCAATCAAGGGAAATTCTACTGAATATAGTATAGACTTAGGGGATAGGGTCTCATACCTATGTGGAGATAAGATATCTGACTTTCATTAAGGTAAATCAGGGATTTATCTTTGAAATAGCATAAATCTGGGACCCTGAACAAGCTGACCCTTTAATTAAAAAAAAAAAAAAAAAAAAAGGAAAGATTTTTCTCCTTGGTCTAAGGAAGCTACATGAAATTTGTTTTTCTTCCTGGAACTTCTAGAAACAAGCGAATAAACAAAAACATATTCTGTGTAAGAGTTAAAGCAGTGTTCAAGGTATACACCAAATGGGCATGTGGATTCAATTTTATACCATTCACCTGGTGCAGGAATCCTGAGGCCAATAAATGAACATGTAAACACTGAGGGCAAAACAACCATAAGCGAATGTAAAAACTATGGTGAATGCCTTGATGATTCACGCAGATTTTCCTAAATAAATGAGGCACTTGTTTCCTCTAGCTGTGTGGAGTGAGGCTTGGCATAAAGCCTTTAACTATTAGCCTCTATGGGAATTACCTCTGCTGGAAAGTCAATTTGCATAGAGGCACATGCCTTTCCAGGGCCACTTTCCTCATAAGACTTGTCAACATGACAGCATAAAGGTCAGGCTCTTTTACCCCTAGACAATTTTCCAATATTCCTTGTAGGGTAAGATGAGCCATATGTTAAAACTGTATGAAATGTATTGACCCTAACAGTATACCCTAAAAAATACTATATGCAAATTTATTTTTTCTTCTTCAACTTTTAAGTTCGGGAGTACATGTGTAGGATGTGCAGATTTGTGACACAGGTAAACATGTGCCATGGTGGTTTGCTACACAGATCAACCCATCACCTAGGTATTAAACCCAGCATCCATTAGCTGTTCTTCCCGATGCTGTCCCTCGCCTGGCCTGCTTCTGCAACAGGCCCCAGTGTGTTTTGTTCCCCCGCATGTGTCCATGTTTTCTCATTGTTCAGCTACCACTTATAAGTGAGAACATGTGTTTCTTGGTTTTCTGTTCCTGCGTTAGTTTGCTAAGCATAAGTGTTTCCAGCTCCATCCATGTCCCTGCAAAGGATATGATTTTTTTTTTTATTATTTATGGCTGCATAGTTTTAGAGTCTACTTCACAGAAAACGCAACCAGCAACAACATTTACACCCTAGAGCACACGGGACTACAAAACACCCAAAAATGTATGTTTCTTGCCGAAGATAAGCTTAGTATTAAACAATTCAAAAGTTCAGAGGACATGATCTATAACAAGTGAGTTAAGAGATACCACAATCTCTACTAAAAAAATACAAAAAACTAGCCGGGCGAGGTGGCGGGCGCCTGTAGTCCCAGCTACTCGGGAGGCTGAGCCAGGAGAATGGTGTAAACCCGGGAGGCGGAGCTTGCAGTGAGCTGAGATCTGGCCACTGCACTCCAGCCTGGGCGACAGAGCTAGACTCCGTCTCAAAAAAAAAAAAAAAAAAAAAGAGATACCACAAACAAAATCAATATTATAAAGGTACATGACAAAGAGAGGGAGGCTGAAGCAAGTTGGTGGAATAGAAAGCTCCACCAATCGTCCTCCTTACAAGGACACCAAGTTAACAACTATGTACATAGAAGGTGTTTACCTTCATAAGAACCAAAAATCAGGTGAACACCCATAGTTTCTGGTGTTAATTTGACATCACTGAATGAGGCACTGAAAAGATCGAAAAGGCAGTCCAGAATTGCTGACGCCACCTCCAGCTGGAATACGTGGTGCAGGGAGTCTCTGGGTGCTGGGGAAGGGAGAACACAGCAATTATGAGGCATGGAACTCAGTCATTGCTGTTCTGTTAGAACAGAAAGGAAAACAGGACCAAACTCAGCTGATGCTGGCCCACAGAGGGAGCATTTAAACCAGCTGTAGCCAAAGGGGAATCACCAGTTTCAGTGGTACAAACGTGAGTGTCTGTAAACATTGCCATCCATGGCTACAGCACTCTGCATCTCCAAGTAAACTGGAAAGGCAGTCTAGGCCATAAGGACTACAACTCTTAGGCGAGTCCTAGGGCTGAATTAGGCCCAGAGACAGTGGACTGGGGGGTGGGGCATATGACACACTGATGCACCAGCTGGGGCATCAAAAGGAGTGCTGGCATCACCCCTCCCTTAAGCCCAGGCTGCAGAGTTCATGGCTCCAAAAGAGAACCCTTCCTTCTGCTTAAGGAGAGGAGGGATAAGAGTGAAGAGGACTTTGTCTTACATCTAGGATACCAGCTCAGCCATAGTAGGATAGGACACTGGTCAGAGTCCTCAGGCCCTTGTTCCAGGCCCTGGTTCCCAGATGACAGTTTTAGATATACCCTGGTTCAGAAGGGAACCAGTTGCTTTGGGAAAAAAAAAAAAAAATAGCCAGTCCTGTTAGCGTTTATCACCTGCTAAGGTGGGACTTGAATAAACAGCTGCAACACCCAGGTACATTAAGGGCTTTGGATGAGTCTCTTGAGACTTTTTGGTTTCAGGTACCAGGATGCCAACAGGAGGGTAGAGCACCAAGCAGGCTTTTGGGGTCCCCAATTCCAGCACTTGACTTTTGTATGGCATTTCTGAACCTACCCTGGGCCAGAAGGGAGCCCACTGCCCTGAAGGGTGAGTCCTAGTCCTGGCAACATTCACAACAAGCTGAATTCAGAGACCTTGAGACCAAAGGGAACACAGTGGTACTTTATCAGTACTCTTCATAGCCTGAGGTAGTGGTGGCTGCAGGGTGAGGCTCCTCTTTCTTTATAAAGGAGAGGGAAGACAGAGAAAAAATGTGTCTTGTGGCTTGTATAACAGCTCAAATGCAATACAGCAGAACACTAAGTAGACTTCTAAAGTCAATGATTCTAGACCCTGACTCACAGATGGTACTTCAGTGCCTACCCAGGGCGTGGGGACCTCACTGCCTTGAAGAGAAGAACACAAGCCCGGATGGCTTTGACACCTGATAATTGTAGAGCCCCAGGACCTTGAATGAACATAGGCAGCAGTCAGAGAGTAGTCTCAGCAGGCCTTGGGTGAGACACAGGGCTATGCTGGCTTCAGGTCTAACCCAGTGCAGTCATAGTGGTGATGGCCACAGGGGTGCTTGTGTCACTACATCCCCAGCTTTAGCTGGCTTAGAACACACACACACACACACACACAGAGAGAGAGAGAGAGAGAGAGAGAGAGAGAATGTTTGGAAGAAAATAAGGGAAGAGAACAAGAGTCTCTTAGTGGTAGTCTAGAGATCTCCCAAATCTTGTTCAAGACAACCAAGGCTATGAGTCTGCAAGAACACAGAGTTAGTGGTCTTGGGTTTCAACCTAAAGTAGATAAAGAGTAATCAAAACACCCAAGTTTTTTGAAGTATTTTGAAAGCCTTCCCAAGAAGGATGGCTACAAATAGGCCCAGATTGTGAAGACGACAACAGATACTTAGCCCTTCAATGTTCAAACACTTGACAAACATCTACTAACATCAACACCATTCAGGAAAACCTGATCTCACCATATAAACTAAATAAGCCATCAGGGACCAATCCTCCTGGAGAAACAAAGATATGTGACTTTTCAGACAGAGGGTTCAAAATAGTCATGTTGTTGAAAGAGAAATTTAAGATAACACAGGGAAGGAATTCACAATTCTATCAGATAAATTTAACAAAGAGCTTGATATGATTAAAATAAATCAAGTAGAAATTTTGGAGCTGAAAAATGCAACTGGCATACTGAAAAAGGTATTGGAGCCCTTTAAGAGCAGAATGGATTAAGCAGAAGAAAAAAATAGTGAACATGAAGGCAGGCTATTTGGAAATACACAGTTAGAGGACACACACACAGAAACAATAAAAAACAATGAAGTGTATGTTCAGCCATCCTTGCATCCCAGGGATAAATCCCACTTTGTTATGATGAATGATCTTTCTGATGTATTGTTGAATTTGGTTTGCTAGTCTTTTTTTGAGCATTTTTGCATCAGTATTTATCAGAGATATTGGCCTGTAGTTTTCTCTTTTTTTTTCTTTCTTTCTTTTTTTTTTTTTTTTTTGATGTGTTTTTTTCTGCTTTTGGTATCTGGGTAATTCTGGCCTTATAGAATGAGCTTAGAAGTATTGCCCTTCTCCTCTATTTTTCAGAATATTTTGAGTAGGATTGATATTAGTTCTTTAAATATTTCGTAGAATTCACTAGTGAACTTCAGGTCCTCTGCTTTTCTTTACTGGAAGATTTTTATTAAGGCTTTGATCTTTTTAATTTTTATTGGTTATACAAGTTTTAGATTTCTTCCTGTTTCAATCCTGGTAAGTTATATGTATATAGAAATTTGTCCATTTCTTCTAGATTTTCCAAATTATTGGCATATAGTTGCTCACAGTAGCCTCTAATGATACTTTGGATTTCTGCAGTGTCAGTTGTAATGTCTCCTTTTTAATTTCTGATTTTCTTGATTTATTTGGATCTTCTCTTTTTCTTATTTAGTCTGGCTAAAGGTTGGTCAATTTTGTATAACTTTTCACCAAACCAACTTTTTGTTTCATTGATCTTTTATTTTTTATTTCAATTTCATTTATTTCTTCTCTGATTTTTATTATTTATTTTCTTCTAAGTTTTGGGTTCAGTTGTCTCTTGCTTTTCTCCTTCTTTAAGATGCATCATTAGATTGTTTATTTGAAGTTTTCTTTTTCTCTTTTTTGATGTAGTCGTTTATAGCTGTAAATTTTCCTATTGGTACTCCTTTTGCTGTATCCCATAAGTTTTGATATGTTGTATTTTCATTATCATTTGTTTCAAGAATATTTTTCAATTTTCTTCTCAATTTCTTCATTAACTGGTCATTAAGAAGTATATTGTTTAACTCTCATTTATTTGTATAGTTTCTAAAATTCCTCTTTTTATTGATTTCTAGTTTTATTTCTATTGTGGTTAGAGAAGATACTTGAGGTTATTTTAATTTTATTAAATGTTTTAAGACTTGTTTATGACCTAACATGTGATCTATCCTTGAGAAAAATTCATGTGCTGAGGAAAAGAATGTGTATTCTGCAGGTTTTGGATGAAATGTTCTATAAATAACTATTAGATCCATTTGGTCTATGGTGCAGATTAAGTTTGATGTCTATTTGTTGATTTTCTCTGTGAAAGACCAGTCCAATGTTGAAAGTGGGGTGTTGAAGCCTCCAGTTACTATTTTATTGGGGGCCTATCTCTATGTTTACCTCTAATAATATTTCTTTATATATCTGGGTGCTCCAGTGTTGGGTGCATATATATTTAAGATTGTTATATCCTCTTGCTGAGTTTACTCTTTTGTTATTATGTAGTGACCTTCTAGGTATTTTCTTACAGGTTTTCTCTTGAAATATGTTTTACCTTATAGAATTACAATAACTTCTGCTCTTCTTTGTTTCCCTTGGAATGGAATTAAAAAGCTTTTTTTCAGTCCATGTGTGTCTTTATCTGTGAACTATATTTCTTGTAGGCAGCAGATCAACGGTTTTGTTTTTTTCTTCTATTCAGCCAGTCTATATCTTTTGATTGGAGAGTTTAGTCTATTTACATACAATGTTTTATTGATAAGAAAGGACTTACTCCTGCCATTTTTTAAAATTTGTTTTCCAGTTGTTTGTTGTCTTCTCTTCATTTTTTTTTATTCCTGTCTTCCTCTAGTGAAAATAATCTTCTCTGGTGATATGATTTAGTTTCTTGCTTTTTATTTTTTGTGTATTCATTGTGTGCTTTTTGGTTTAAGGTAACTATGAGGCTTGTAAATATTTTCTTATAATCCATTATTTTAATCTGATAGCAAATTAACACCTTTTACATAAACAAACAATCAAAAAGAAAACAATAAAAATTTGCCTCAAATTAGTCCCCTGGCTTTTCACCATTTTGTTGTTTCTATTTATATCTTATTGTACTATGTCTTCAAAAGCTGTAGTTATTATTTTTGATTGGTTCATCATTTAGTCTATCTACTTTGGAAAATAGTTTAGACACCACATTACAATGTCATAATATTCTCTGGTTTTCTGTGTACTTACTATTACCAGTGAGTCTTTTACCTTCAGGTGACTATTTATTGCTCATTAATGTCCTTTTCTTTCTGATTGAAGTATTCCCTTTAGCATTTCTTGTAGGTCAGTTGTGGTATTGATGAAATACCTTTGCTTTTGTTTGTCTGGAAAAGTTCTTATTTCTCCTTCATGTTTGAAAGATATTTTCACCAAATATAGTATTTTAATGTATTTTTTCTCACCATTTTAAATATGAGAGTATTTTTTCCTCACCATTTTAAATATGTTATGTCACTCCCTTCAGGCCAGTAGGGTTTCCACTGAAAGGTCTGCTGCCAGATGTGTAGGAGCTTCATTGTATGTTATTTGTTTCCCCTCCCTTGATGCTTTTAAAATGTTTTCTTTATTCTTGTTCTTTGGGAGTTTGAATATCAAATGCTTTGAGGTTGTCTTCTTTGGGTTAAATCTTCCTTGTATTCTATAATCTTTTTTTTTTTTTTTTGAGACGGAGTCTCGCTCTGTCACCCAGGCTGGAGTGCAGTGGCCGGATCTCAGCTCACTGCAAGCTCCACCTCCCAGGTTCACACCATTCTCCTGCCTCAGCCTCCCGAGTAGCTGGGACTACAGGCGCCCGCCACCGCTCCCGGCTAATTTTTGTATTTTTTTAGTAGAGACGGGGTTTCACGTGTTAGCCAGGATGGTCTCGATCTCCTGACCTTGTGATCCGCCCATCTCGGCCTCCCAAAGTCTATAATCTTCTTATACTATGATATTGATATTTTCCTCTATGTTGGAGAAGTTCTCTGTTATTATCCCTTTGAATAAATTTCTACCCCTGTCTCTTTCTCTACCTTCTCTTTAAGGCCAATACCTCTTAGGTTTTCCCTTTTGAGGCTATTTTCTACATCCTATAGGTGTGCTTCATTGTTTTTTATTCTTTTATTCTTTTGTCTCATTTCTGTGTTTTCAAATAACCTGTCTTCAAGCTCACTAATTTTTTCTTCTGCTTGAATCATTCTGCTATTAAGGGACTTTGATGCATTCTTCAGTATGCCAGTTAGATTTATTACCTCCAGAATTTCTATTTGATTCTTTTTAACTAGTTTAATTCATTTGTTAAATTAATCTGATAGAATTCCGAATTTCTTCTGTGTGTTCTCTTGAATTTCTTTGAGCCTCCTCAACACAGCTGTTTTGAACTTTCTGTCTGAAAGTTTACATATCTTGCTTTCTTCAGGATTGCTTCCTGGTGGTTTTAGTTCATTTGGCAAGATCACATTTTCATGCATGGTTTTGATCCTAGTAGATGGTATTTGGTATCTGGGCATTGAAAAGTTGGGTATCTATTATGGTCTTCATAGTCTGGACTTACTTGTAGCCACCTTTCTTGGAAAGGCTTTCCAGGATTTGAGTGTTGATATCAGTTGTTTCTACTTTAGAAGGCAACCCAGGCCCAGTAATGCTGTGTTTTTTGTAGACTCCTAGAGGTACCACCTTGATGGTCTTGGGCAAGATCTGGAGACTTCTCTTGATTGCTAGGCAGAGACTCTTGTCCTTTTCCCTTCCTTTTTCTGAAATATATACAGCCTCATTCTCTATTCTGAGCCACCTAACCTGAGGGTGGAGTGACACAAGCACTCCTGTTTGTGCCACCACTATGACTGTGCTGGGTCAGACTTGAAGCCAGCACAGCACTGGGTCTCACCCAAGACCTGCTGTAAACACTCCCTGGCTACTGCCTATATTTTCTCAAGGCCCTGGGGCTCTACAATCATCAGGTGGTAAAGCCAGTCATGCCTGTGTCAGTTGTTTCAGCGCAGTGAGTTCCCCCAGGGCTTGGGTGCATCCAGAAGTTCCATCTGGGACTCAGGGACTAGATTAAAAAACCTTAGAAGTCTACCTGGTATTCTATTGTATTTCAGCTGAGATGGCACTCAAACCACAAGATGCAGTTCTACCCACTCTTTCCTCCTCTTACTAAAGGCAGAGGAGCCCAGGTTTGTTGTCACCACCCTCTCGGGCCATGAGAAGTACTGCCAGACTACCGCCAATGTTCCCTTAAGCCCTAAAGACTCTTAAGTTAGATTGTGGTAAATGCTACCTGGCCTCGGATTCACCTTTCAGGTCAGTAGGCTCCCCTTTGGCCCAGTGTAGGTCCATAAATGTGCCCCAAGAGTCAAGTTCTGTAACTGAGAAACTTCAGAGTATACTTGGTGTTCTGCCTCCCTGTGGCAGTGTTGGTACCTGAAGCCAGCATGTTTCAGAGGCTCACCAAGGTCCTCAAAGTAGTACCTGGGTCTCACTAATAATTATTCAGGCACCAAGGGCTCTTTAATTAGAAGGTGATGAATGCTGGCAGGACTGGGTTCTTTCTTTCAGGACAGCAGCTTCTTTTGTGACCCAGGATGTGTCTACAAATGTCCCCTGGGTGCTTGTTCCTGGAATGGGGCCTCACAACTCTGATCAGTGCCCTTTCTTGCTGTGGCTGAGCTAGTATCCAAGATACATGACAAAATCCTCCCTCTCCTCACCTCAAGTACATTGACATAAGTAAGGTACAAAGGTTCTAGTCTCTCCACATCTTCCTCCAAATCTGTTATTTTCTCTTTTTTAAAAAAATAATAAATCATCTTATTAGGTGTGAAGTGGCATAGAATTGTGGGTTTGATTTACATTTCTCTAATGGTTAATGATGTTGAGCATCTTTTCATGTGCTTATTGGCAATTTGTATATTATCTTTAGAGAAATATCTATTTAAGTTCTTTGCACAGTTTTTTAATTTAGTTGTTATGATTCCATTGAGTGGGTAATTTTTTATATAGTCTGGATGTTAATACATTATCAGATGTATGATTTGCAAATTTCACCCCATTTTGTAAATGCCCTTTTCACTTCATTGTTACTGTGTTTTAATACACAAAAGTTTTTAATTTTGAAGAATGTCAACTTATCTATTCTTCTATTGTTGCCTTTGTTTTTGTATTATGTCCAAAAATGTTGCCAAATTCAATATCATGAAGCTTTTCCCCTATGATTATTTCAAATATTTTAGAATGTCGGCTTCTATGTTAGGACTTTGATTCATTTTTGAATTAATTTTTGTACTTAGCAAAAAATAAGAATTTAACTTCACTTTTTTTTGAATATGCAGGTTTCCCAATACTAATTATTGAAAAAATGGTATTTTCCTGCTTGAATGTTTTTGATAGACTTGTTGAAAACAATTTCCCAATAGACTTGTTGAAAACAATTTCCCATATACCTAGAAGTGTATTTCTAGGCTCTCAGTTTTATTCAATTGGTGTATATGTCTTTCTTTATGTTATTGCTAAGCTGTTTTGTTTGGTGTAATTTTTTTTTTTGGTTTTGAGACACAGTCTTGCTCTGTCACCCAGGCTGGAGTGCAATGACGTGATCTCGGCTCACTGTAACCTCCGCTTCCCAGTTTCAAGCAATTCTCCTGCCTCAGCCACCTGAGTAGCTGGGATTATAGGTGCCCACCATGACACCTAGCTAGTTTTTGTATTTTTAGAAGAGACAGGGTTTCACAATGTTGGTCAGGCTGGTCTTGAACTCCTGACCTCAGGTGATCCACCCACCTCAGCCTCCCAAAGTGTTGAGATTACAGGCATCAGCCACCACACCCAGCCTGTTTGGTGTAATTTTGTAGTATGTTTTGAAATTAGTAGTGGTGTCTCTCTGGACAAGGCATCTCTGAAAGAAAGGCAGCAGCCCCAGTCAGGGGCTTATACACAAAACTCCCATTTCCCTGGGACAAAGCACCTGGGGGAAGGAGCAGCTGTGGTAGCAGATTCAGCAGACAAACATTCCTGCCTGCCAGCTCTGAAGAGAGCAGCAGATCTCCCAGCACAGCGTTTGAGCTCTGCTAAGGGACAGACTGCCTCCTCAAGTGGGTCCCTGACCCCTGTGCCTCCTGACTGACAGAAAACTTCTGATTGGGGGTCAACAAACACCTCATGCAGCAGAGCTCTGGCTGGCATCTGGTGGGTACCCCTCTGAGACGAATCTTCCAGAAGAAGGAACTGGCAGCAATCTTTGCTGTTCTGCAGCCTCCATTGGTGATACCCAGGCAAACAAGATCCGGAGTGGACCTCCAGCAAACTCCAGCAGACCTGCAGCAGAGGGGCCTGACTGTTAGAAGGAAAAATAACAAACAGAAAGGAATCGCATCAACATCAACAAAAAGGACATCTACACAAAAAACCCATCTGAAGGTTACCAATAGCAAAGAATAAAGGTAGATAAATCCACGAAAATGAGGAATAACCAGTGGAAAAAGACTGAAAATTCCAAAAACCAGAACACCTCTTCTCCTCCAAAGGATCACAACTTCTCGCCAGCAAGGGGAAACAAAAACAAAAACAAAAACAAAAACAAACAAACAAAAAACTGGATGGAGAACGAGTTTGATGAATTTACAGAAGTAGGCTTCAGAAGGTGGGTAATAAAAACGCCTCTGAGCTAAAGGAGCATGTTCTAACCCAATGCAAGCAAGCTAAGAACCTTGAAAAAATTGGTTAGAGGAATTGATAACCAGAAAAACCAGTTTATAGAAGAAAATTGATGACTTGATGGAGTTGAAAAACACAGCACAAGAACTTCGTGAAGCATACACAAGTATCAATAGCTGAATTGATCAAGTGGAAGAAAGGAATTCAGAGATTGAAGATCAACTTAATGAAATAAAGCATGAAGACAAGATTAGAGAAAAAAGAATGAAAAGGAAGGAACAAAGCCTCCAAGAAACATGGGACTATGTGAAAAGACCAAACCTACGTTTGATTGGTGTACCTGAAAGTGACAGGGAGAATGGAGCTAAGGTGGAAAACACATATCAGGATATTATCCGGAAGGATTTCCCCAACCTAGCACGACAGGCCAACATTCAAATTCAGGAAATACAGAGAACACCACAAAGATCCTCCTCAGGAAGAGCAACCCCATAATCGTGATTCATCCAGGTTGAAATGAAGGAAAAAAAGTTAAGGGCAGCCAGAAAGGTTGGGTTACCCACAAAGGGAAGTCCATCAGACTAACAGCGAATGTCTCTGAAGAAACTCTACAAGCCAGAAGAGAAGTGGGGTCAATATTCAACATTTTTTTAAAATAAGAATTTTCAACCCATAATTTCATATCCAGCTAAATTAAGCTTCATAAGTGAAAGAGAAATAAAATCCTTTACAGACAAGCAAATGCTGAGAGATTTTGTCACCACCTGTTCTGCCTTACAAGAGCTCCTGAAGGAAGCACTAAATACAGAAGGGAAAAATCAGTACCAGCCACTGCAAAAACATACCATATTGTAGAGACTGTCGACGCTCTGAAGAAACTGCATCGACTAATGGGCAAAATAACACGCTGGCATCATGATAACAGATAACAGGATCAAAGTCACATATAACAATATAAACATTGAATGTAAATGGGCTAAGTTCCCCAATTAAAAGACACAGACTAGGAAATAGGATAAACAGTCAAGAACCATCCGTGTGCTCTATTCAGAAGACCCATCTCATGTGTAAAGAAAGACATAAGCTCAAAATAAAGGGATGGAAGAATATTTACCAAGAAAATGGAAAGAAAAAAATGCAGGGGTTGTAATTCTAGTCTCTGATAAAGCAGACTTTAAACCAATAAAGATCAAAAAAGACAAAGAAGGGCATTACATAGTGGCAAAAGGGTCAATGCAGCAAGAAGAGGTAACTATCCATATATATATGTATATGTACACACCCAATACAGGAGCACCCAGATTAATAAAGCAATAAAGCAAGTTCTTAGAGACCTACAAAGAGATTTAGAGTCCCACACAATAATAGTGGGAGACTTGAACATCCCACTGTCAATATTAGAAAGATCAACAAGACAGAAAATTCACAAGGATATTCAGGATTTGAACTCAGCTCTGGACCAAGTGAAACTAATAGACATCTACAGAACTCTCCACCCCAAATCAACAGAAGATACATTCTTCTCAGCACCACATTGCACTTAGTCAAAAATTGACCACATAATTGGAAGAAAAACGCTCCTCAGCAAATGCAAAAGAATGGAAATCATAACAAACAGTCTCTCAGACCACAGGGCAATCAAGTTAGAACTTGAGAATAAAAAACTCACTTAAAACCACACAACTACATGGAAACTGAACAACCTGCTCCTGAATGACTACTGGATAAATAATGAAAGGAAGGCAAACTAAATATGTTTTTTGAACCCAGTGAGAACTACAATGCAACATACCAGAATCCCTGGGGCACAGCTAAAGCAGTGTATAGAGGGGAATTTATAGCACTAAATACCCACAGGAGAAAGCAGGAAAGCAGGAAAGATCTAAAATTGACACCCTAATATCACAATTAAAAGAACTAGAGAAGCAAGGGCAAACAAATTCAAAAAATAGCAGAAGACAAGAAATAACTAAGATCAGAGCAGAACTGAAAGAGATAGAGACACACACACACACACAAAAACCCTTCAAAAAATCATTGAATCTAGGAGCTGGTTTTTTTGAAAAGATTAACAAAATAGACAGACTGCTAGCCAGAATAATAAAGAAGAAAAGAGAGAATAATCAAATAGAAACAATACAAAATTATAAAGGGGATATTACCACTGATCCCACAGAAATACAAACTACTATCAGAGACTACTGTAAACACTTCTATGCAAATAAACTAGAATATCTAGAAGAAATGGCTAAATTTCTGGACACATACACTCTCCCAAGTCTAAACCAGGAAGAAATTGAATCCTTGAATAGACCAATAACAAGTTCTGAAATTGAGGCAGTAATTAATAACCTACTAACCAAACAAAAAACCCCTAGGACCAGAAGAATTCACAGCCGAATTGTAACAGAGGTACAAAGAGGATCTGGTACCATTCCTTCTGAAATTATTCCAAACAACAGAAAAAGAGGGACTCATCCTTAACTCATTTTATGAGGGCAGCATCATCCTGATAATAAAACCTGGCAGAGATAAAACAAAAAAAGAAAATTTCAGGCCAACATCCCTAATGAACGTCGATGCAAAGATCCTGAATAAAATACTGGCAAACCGAATCCAGCAGAACATCAAAAAGCTTATCCACCATGATCAAGTTGACTTTATCCCTGGGATGCAAGTCTGGTTCAACATACACAAATCAATACATGTAATCCATCACACAAACAGAACAATGACAAAAAACACACGATTATCTCAATAGATGCAGAAAAGTCTTTCAGTAAAATTCAACACCCTTTCATGCTAAAAACTCTCAACAAAGTAGGTATCAATGGAACATATCTCAAAATAATAAGACCTATTTATGACAAACTCACAGACAATATCATACTCAATGGGCCAAAGCTGGAAGCTTTCGCTTTGAAAACTGGCACAAGACAAGGATGCCCTCTCTCACCACTCCTATTCAACATAGTATTGGAAGTTCTGGCCAGGGAAATCAGGCAAGAGAAAGAAACAAAGCATATTCAAATAG